>NW_027256883.1:49740853-50340853 GCF_029215685.1 Pituophis catenifer annectens
GTCCCAAAATTGTACATGTATAATATTGGGGAATAACTTGATTCTGAAGAAGGCTATTTCCCCACACTCACTACAATCTTAGTGACATTTTATGACAAGCATATAAAAGCTCATTAGATAAATATAAAGAATTGTTTTATCACATTCTTTCCTTTAGAGGAGTACTATATAAGCTGACCAAAGGAAGTCACAAAAATCCTCATGAGCAATTTCCACTGGTGGAATCAAATCCTAAAACACAACTTAGTATGAAATTCAAATGTGAACACGTTGATACTAAAAATAGTTAATATTATATTACTAATATTCTACTGTTATTTCAACCTTGCTAACAGAGCAAACATATACTGGAAAATGCCTAGACTGGGTCTTTTTTAGAAACAGCATAGAATGGTATGGCAGATATACCAGCCTTTCAATATATGATGTGGATTTCTGGATCCAACTTATTGATTCAATGCAACCTTTTGAGTTCCAAATTTGAAAACTGGCAATGTTCACCATTGAACCTGTGTCATAGGTTACAAAAGATAGTGCAAATATTTGGGATAGGTACAAATACTTTGTGAGGTAATTTTTTTTTCAGACTTCTGTTTCTCTCCTGTTTATAGCATGCTTCTTTTAAACTATTTGGGCAAAACTGGGAAAAAAACACCATTAAAAGCAGCTGCAGTTTTTTCAGCAGGATGGAATGCTTTTGAATCTGCAGAGTCACTGGAAAAACCAGTAAATTTGCTTCTTTTTAATTATTATTTAACCAGCTGTCTAAAGTCTTCAGTTACTAGGTAAGTGAAAGCCAAGTACATTTTGAAAAAAAATGTTACGTTAGTATGGAATTCAATTCCAGTGAAAAATACGTTGTGTAAAGAATCAATTTCACCTAAGATCATTTGCCTACACTCTTAGATTGGTGTCTATTGCCCTATCCATGTAGAACATTATGTTGGAAGTTAGGGAGAAAAAGTCCTTTCTGATAGAAGTCTGCTACAGTAATATCTGATTCCAACCTCAATTCAGAATTGAATTCTTTAGGTGACTGTAGTCAGGCCATCATTTCAGTTTTTGCCTTAATATGCAGATGTTAAGATTCTGAAGATTAGTGGTTTCTCATCATTGTTTCCCCAGCAAAAGGAACCGAGGAAGGAAGAACCAGTTTTAGTCTCATAACTTTTTCCCCAAATTTTTAATTAGTTTATCAAAATATAAAATACAAAGAAAATTGAAAATAGTGGGAAAGTAGGGGAGGAAAAAGTGTAGGGGAAAGGGGAAAGAAAAACACCGACTTCTGACACTCTTTAGTGCAGTAGAATAATATAACATACAGACTCAACTCTTTACTTTTACATAATAATATATACTAGCCAGTTCTATAACAACAAACCTATCTAATCAGCAACACCCAAACTCAAAGTTTCAGTCTTTTTCATCTCAATCAGAAAGCCCAGAAATGAGTTTTAGTCTCATAACTGAATATCTTATTCTTGGGAGAGATCAAAACTTTTACCTTTAACTTATTTCTCTGAAACATTCCGGGATCTTCAATATTGCAATAATGCTGCTGCCGACCAGAATTTCAATAAATAACATGTAGTGTGGTACAGGATAGCAATTGAGCTATTTATTGTTGAACTGACATACATGAGTACCATTTTATGGCATGGAGCACAATATCTTTCAGACATCCAGTGATTACATCCTCAAGGTGAATTGAACCAAAGTTATACATTTTCAGGCACTATAATTTTATGTCTTCATGCACAATTTATCCATGATTTATTTACTAAATTAGCATTTTTCCTGAATTCATTGGTCACAGTTGCTTGAACTACAAGCTAGACAATCAATATGTAGACTAGAACATTGTGCAAATTCAGATTTGTTTGACAGCTTTTAATTTGGTTTCTGTATTTTTTTTTATAGACATCGGCAAGTATTTGATAAGCTATTTAACATGAATCTTGTAATGAAGGTATGAGTGAATCATTTGTTTCTAAACTTAATTTTTTATTAATGCAGATGTAAGTTCATAATTTTAATTCCATATTTCAGGCTAAGACTCTTAGGGAATTTGACAAACAGTTTACCACAGTCATGTTTGGCTATCCCTCAATTGAAGCTTACTATGAAGATGCCAGTCCATGTCATAAACTGAAGAAAATTGGAATTCCAGTGTTGTGCTTAAATTCCCTGGATGATGCATTCTCACCAAATCATGGCAAGTTTTATTTTTTGTTCTCTTATGATGCTCTTGATCGATCTCGAATTGACTGTCCTTAGAAATAAATTTGCATTGTATAATTGAAAAATCTTTACAGAGTAAGGCAGCAATGCAATAGGATATGGATGTGCCAACACAAAGATTGCCAAGTTTTGTTTCAATTAAAAGTATTTTATAAACTATACTTTATAGCCTTGTTTAAAAAGAGAAGTTTTACGTAATAGTTTATATCCTTACTTAAAAGGAGGGATTTGATATAACTTCTTGGAATCCAGTTTTTGATCCAGATGCAAAGTAGCCAATTATCATTCCTAATTTCTAGTCTTGTAATCCAAAAGAATGTTTAGATATTGTATATTTTTTAAAATTATATAAAAATTTGTTATGACCAGTACATATCTTTTATTAATCTGTATCCTACATCCAAAATAGAATGCACTTAAGTAAATCATTAAGTTCCAGTACTTGCAAATAATTTTATGAGAGTATTAAAATATTCTTTTTCTTTCCCCGCTACCCTGTTTTATTTTTTCAGCTATACCAGTGGAAATTGCAAAACAAAATACTAATATAGCTTTGATCCTTACTTCCTATGGAGGCCATATTGGTTTTCTGGAAGGACTGTGGCCAAGAAAGTGCACGTATATGGACAGAATCTTCAAACAATTTGTTCAAGCTGTGTTTGAGCATGGGAGAAAAATTGTTACTCTCTAGCAATTTATCCAAATGATGGTTGCAGCACAGTGGTCAGAGTAATTAACCTTAATGCAGATACTTAACACTTAATCAACCAGAAAATGAAGAAAATCCATGATTCAGAGCAAAATATGATTTTGCTTAAATATTTTTGCAGTATTATTGTTTTTGTCTCATATGCCTTTTAAAATATAATTAAAAGCACTCAAAATTGCACTTATCTAAAATAATTTTTTTTTAAAAAAAATTTTTGATTTATATGCCGCCCTTCTCCGGAGACTCAGGGCGGCTTACAATGCGTTAAGCAATAGCCTTCATACTTTTGTATATTTACAATTAGATATTACTCAGGTGTTTTAATTTCAATAATTCAAATGTAGGAATCAGACATTTGATTACTTGTTCTAATGCACTTTATGTTCACAAATATTTGAGAGCACAGGAACAGCTTCTATGTGAGCTCAGGCAATGGCTAGGATATGCTAAATACATATTTTAAAAAGTAATAAAAATAACAGTTCAAGAAGCCATAGATTGTAGCAGTTATTGATTTTTGCATCTGTTGCACAATTACATTGTCAACTCTATGTTTAAATCTTTTAAGTTGTTCTAGGTGTCTTATTTTTAAAATTGTTATTAAATTATAACATTTATATTTATACCAGGTATTTTATCTTAAAATGCAGAACAGAAATAAACTGCTTTTTAAAAAAACAAGAGCTAATTCTTACTTTTATAATTCATGCATTTAAGGCTTACATTGTTTTGTGTGATCGTGATGGGTAAAATATGGTTTATATGAAGACAATTTAGCTTTTCTTTGAATAAGAGTTGACAGGAACAAAGCAGTACTGTAAACAGTTTGACTCCCACTGGATTTTTTCTAGCTCTCAGTCCTTATGTTTGGGACTTTACAATGAACTACAAAATATTTACAACATCTTCAGGAAAAAGAAGAGGTAATTCTTTATAATTTTAGGAGGTCATTGAAACTGACTACCGTTGCTTCCTCCCAAAATGTTTTTATAATGTTTAGTGGGTTAAAGCACATGATACTGAAAAGCCATGTCAGAATTAAAGGGGGAGTTAACTCTAGTTGGCATTGGATGAATTAGATTCCTCTACTTATTCCCATCTTTCATTCATCATTCTAATAAAATCTTGAAACTGTTCAAAACCTGGTTCTATTATCGGCTTTTCCATTGTAGAAGACAAAACATTGGTGAGGATGAAAACTGAATGTATGTTGTAAAATCAAGCAGGGATTTGGAGTTATGATTTCCTAAAATGAATTACAAGCTCATAATAAGAAAAAAAAATCAGAAACAGAAGGTTATCTGAAAGGCTTCAAGAAGGAATATTTTAAAATACTGTAGTTGTAACTACATTCCATTCCCTGAGTCTCATTTCTGAATTTCCCCCTAAAATAAACATATCATTTGTTAGATGCAATATGACACACTCTTATTTACATTTATTAATTAGAATGCATATACAACATTCTTACCTTAGCTCAGAAGTGTAGTTGAAATCTGAGTTTTCTCAGTGAAAGAGTTGAGTTTAAACTAGGATGAGAGTTTATTTTGGGCTGGGGAAAAATCCATTGGTAATGTCCAAAAGCAGTATTATAGTAAATCACAAATTCAAATTTCTCAGAATTGTCAGGTAAGATATATTAGACGAACTTAATCAAAAAATTCTATAAGGAGAAGTATTCTTAATTGCTTATTTTTTTTCCTTCAAGGAGTTAACCATACTTTTATCAATTAATATTGGACAAGTTAACTTCCAAGTCCAAGTAGTTATCTTGCAACCCCAAGGAAGTGGCCTGCTCTGCTCTTTTTTGTGGCTTGTTTTCAAGAGAAGTGTCTTTTACTTTGAGCTCAATTCCTGCTGATTTCATGCCCCTCTCCCATTTCCTTTACAGTTCTCTAATTTCCTGGTGAGTGTCTTTCCCGTCTGAATATTAACCAGATCTGGCCTGTTTGCTTTTTTGAGATCACTTACCAAGATTCATAAAAACTGGTACTATACTGTATATTTTTAATCTTTCAAATTATGTTTTATCCTATTCAGCTTGTAGATAGAACTATTACATTCCACTTTTGATAGTTAACATTTTCCAATGTATCCCATACATTGCAAGTTTTCATTTTTATTCTTATCACATTCATTTTTATCATTCTTTCCCTCTAACTTGCAATTTGGCAATGGTGAGATTGACAGACACCACAACCAGCAGGAAGGTGAAGTGGTTGCCAAATCGCAATCACATGACTGCAGGAGTGCTGGGACAACCAGAACTTCTGGGCTGGCTGTTAAGTCCCCCTTATTCACAGCCTTCGTAATTTTGAACCGTTGACAAACACATGGCCACTAACTGAGAACTGCATGTAAATTTACTTTTTAAAAAATCAATTTTCATATTTTTTCCATGAAAGACCGCCTTAATTACGGTAGTACCATTTGTACATACAAGTTAAACAACTAAAGAACACAAGAGATTTAAAAAATAAATTTAACTAAAGAACACAATAGAGATTTTAAAAAAAATAAATCTAAAAAACACAATATTTTAAAAAAATCTAAACATTTTAAAAAAAAGAATCTAAAGAACACAATAGAGATTTTAAAAAAATAAATCTAACTAAAGAACACAAGAGATTTTAAATAAATCTAACTAAAGAACACAATAGATTAAAAAAAATAAATCTAACTAAAGAACACAATAGAGATTTAAAAAACTAAATCTAAAGAACACAATAGAGATTTTTTAAAAAATAAATCTAAAGGACAGCTTTCTGAAATAAAGGCCGTATGGCATTCCAATCATAGTACATCATATTGTATCATTATTTAATATTTCTTTGCGGCAAACCAGCGCTCGCACCTTGCTTAAGTCACGTTAGTCAGAAGCAGGAAGCTGAAACATTCCGAAGAAAACTGAGCATGCTCCGTAAGAGCCCTGACTGTAAACAGAACGACATTAACTCCTTTTGAAGAACTCTATGGTTCTCCAAGCGGCACTAGGCGCTTTTAATCACCTGCGCATGTGCAACAGCTACTTTCACAACTCCTTTCTCGGAAATCCGGTTCTGGCGTCACTGTTATTTAAGGAGACAAGCGAGTCTGTCAGGTGTCAGCTGGTCGCGTTCTCGGGCGGAAACTTTGTTGGTGTAAAGAGGGAGAGAAAAATGGCAATCGCTGACACACTTCTGGTTCCTCAGTGCAGAGCTTTGGGAAAAGAATATTTTGCCGAATTTCAAATGTGATGGTTGCCGCTGTTGATCTTTCAGTAAGGTAGTAAAACAGAAACAAAGCGGATCGATTTAAATAACATTGGGCATTTATCATAAGGATTCGATTTCATTGATTTATAGTAGGGGTCCCCAAACTTGGCCACTTTAAGACTGGTGGACTTCAATTCCCAGAATTCTCTAGCCAGCTATGCTGGAGAATTCTGGGAATTGAAGTCCACCAGTCTTAAAGCGGCCAAGTTTGAAGACCTCTGATTTATAGCAAGAGAGATACTAGTAAACTTTAGTAACACTCCTTATTATTAGTAACCCTACAGTGTGCCAAGCAATGTTTTTAATCCTATGAACAGCCGCCCGACCCTCAACGACTTTTCCCTGCAGATTTGGTAGGTGTGAAGTGGACAGAGACAACTTGTCGGCGCTGGTTAAGACTGTAATGCAAGTCGTGGGGATTTATTTATTTATTTTTTGACATTTTCATTTATTCTAATTTTCCACCGAGGTGAAACTTTAGGTAGTATACAGAGATATTTTTTACTATAAATATTACTTATTACTATAACCAGGAGCCTGAGTGGCATAGGAGGCTGATGCCTCCTACTAAGGCAGCATTTAACATCCAGCTGCCTGCAATTACTGCGAGTTCAATTCGCACCAGGCTCAAGGTTGATTCAGCCTTCCATCCTTTCTAAGGTGGGTAAAATGAGCACCCGGTTTGTGGGGGCAATAAGATGACTTTGTATAAAATATACAAAAGTATGAAGGCTATTGCTTAACGCATTGTAAACCGCCTTGAGTCTCCGGAGAGCATATAAAAATAAATAAAAATAAAAATAAATAAATAAATAAAACCATGTTCCCACCACCCATTTCCTTCCACTTATGACTGTATGACTGTAATTTTGTTGCATGTATCCTTATGATTTATATTGATATTGTTTCCTGATTGCTTATTTGTACCCTATGACTATCATTAAGTGATGTACCTTATGATTCTTGATGAACGTATCTTTTCTTTTATGTACACTGAGAGCGTATGCTCCAAGACAAATTCCTTGGGTGTCCAATCACACTTGGCCAATAAAAAATTCTATTCTATTCTACTGTAACCATGTTGCTTGTATCTTTCAATTACATTGCTTTTATTTGTTTCCTAGTACGATTTGATAGCGTATTAGTAACCTTGACTATCACTAAGTGTTGCATCTTTTTATTCTCGATGAGTGTATTTTATTCTCCTTATGTACACTGAGACCATATACACCTGAGAAAAATTCCTTCTGTGTCCAATCCCATTTGGCCAATAAAGAATTCTATTCTATTCTATCATCATCTTCTATATGATTCTATCTATTCTATCATAATATTCTATATGAATCCATTAACGAGGAAGGCTGTGAAATTTGATCAGTGAATGTTTTGGAGGACTTTGATGTCATCCGAGTTTTCTGCCTGCTTTGTTTTTTTTGTTTTTTTTGTTTTTTTGGTCATCTAATGGTCGTCGGATTATTCATTCATTCATTCATTTATTTATTTAATTTTTTTTTGCATTCCAGACTGAGGGCCCTAAATAGATTATACATGGGAACCTTTTCTTGCGGATCGCTTTTCTTGCTTTCCTAACTCTTCCTTGGCATAAAAGCAAAAGTGTCGTAAAGGGGGCGAAGCAAACCTGCTCTTTAGGGCAGGGGTCTCCAACCTTGGCAACTTTAAGCCTGGAGGACTTCAACTCCCAGAATTCCCCAGCCAGCAAAGCTGGCTGGGGAATTCTGGGAATTGAAGTCCTCCAGGCTTAAAGTTGCCAAGGTTGGAGACCCCTGCTTTAGGGAACTGCAACAGTCTCTCGCGTCCCAATGAGCGGGAGAGGCGTGATTTATAAAAGGTTTGCGGCTTTTTAAAACACCCCGGTCTCCTTCCCCCCCTCCCCCCACCGGCTCCTTCCCCGCATATGGGAGACCTCGAAACCTTCAACAGACAACCGGAAATCCATCTCGGCAAAGCGAATTTCAGGCTCGACTCCGCCCCACCCCGCCCCCACCCGCCCCCACCCCCGCAGCCCCAGCGCCGCCTCAATCCGGATGCGCGAGGCGTTCCGTTTCGCCTCTTCGTTCTTTCGTGCCGGCCGGGTGACATGGGGAGTTTGACGCGGCGCTGACACGAAACGGTCGCTTCCCCCGGCTACTTTGTTTCTTGCGCCCTCCCGCCTCCTTTGTGGGGCTCCCTTGGCCCAGGTGAGGCCTGCCGGTGGTAAAAGGTGGGCTCGCTTATTATAGTGGACGAGGAGGGGCGGAGGGAAAAAGTGTGTGTGTGGGGGGGGGGACGGACAGAGGAGGCCTTGCCGCGCCCGGCTCAGTTACTCCCTTCTCGCCCCTCCGTTAATGCCCGGTAAGCGGCGGGGCTAATGATTGAAGGGCCTCGGCGTTGAGCAACCCGCCTTTGCGGAGGTGGGGGGGGGGGTCCTTGGTGCTCTCTGAGCTTGGTGGCTTTCTCGCAGACGTACCGATGAGGTTACCTAGTTCGGTAATGAAACGTCTGTGAGAAAAAACCATTTTACACAATATTGGGCTACACAGGAAAGGGGGGCACCCAAAGGCAGGCCGAGCCACCCACCCTGTGGCTTCTCCTCCTCCTCCTCCTCCTCCTCCAGCCTCTCCAACAAAGGGAGAAGAAAACATTTGTGGCTGAGGGTTGGGACTCCTTGGTGCTCTCTGAGCTTGGTGGTTTTTCTCCCAGACGTTTCGTTACCGAACTAGGTAACTTCATCAGTGCGTCTGGGAGAAAAACCGCCAAGTTCAGAGAACACCAAGGACCCCCCTGCAGTCCCAACCCTCAGCCACAAATGTTTTCTTCTGCCTTTGCTGGAGAGGCTGGAGGAGGAGGAGAAGCCACGGGGTGGGTAGCTTGGCCTGCCTTTGGATTCCCCCAGTTTCCGGTGTAGCCCAATATTGTGAAAAATGCCACTTTCTGAGGAAAATCTGTCAAGGATTCCCCTTTGGGGTCCTCAGACCATCGGGGTTTCCTAACTGATGTTTCAAGGCAGGGTTGAAATCCAGCAGGTTCTGATAGGTTCTGAAGAACCGGTAGCGGAAATTTTGAGCAGTTCAGAGAACCGGCAAATAGACTGGGGTGGGAATGGAGATTTTGCAATATCCTTCCCCCAGGAGTGGGGAGGGAATAGGGATTTTGCAGTATCCTTCCCCCAGGAGTGGGGAGGGAATGGAGATTTTGCAATATCCTTCCCCCAGGAGTGGGGAGGGAATGGGGATTTTGCAGTATCCTTCCCTTGCCACGCCCACAGAACCAGTAGTAAAAAAAAAAATTGAATTTCACCACTGTTTCAAGGTGAGGTTTTTGAGGCATGTTGCGTTACTCGGTTTGCTTTTCATATGGGATTGTAGGGTTAATCTCTGGTCCTTGTTTTAATCATAGCTTGTTACACTAATGTGAAGTCATAAACCATGGCTGCAGCCAGAGTGGTTGGTGTGTGCACATTCTGCTAAGTTCAAACCCCAAATGGCTTAACTTGACACTAGCATTAGAAATTCATGCTTCCTGGCTCTTCTCCTGGCCCCTGGAAGCAGTTCAAATGTTATTCTATCCTGTGGTTTGTGGAGGTGCAAAACCATGTATTTTGATGATTTAAGGCAGACATTAAGAAGGCTTTTAAAGCTAATTTCTGCTGTGGGTTGTTGTTGATTTCAAACTGTTCTTGCTTACCTTGGCCTAAACAATGTGATTTTCTCTGCCATGGGATTGTGCTTTGTTTTCTCTGTAATATGCACTGTTCTACTTTAATAATAAGCCCAAACCTTACATACACTCTGAAATTGTATTACTGGTTCTCCATGATAAATGTGTAAGTTAATAAGTGTTCTGTAACCTGGCTAAATTTTCTAGGTATTTTACATAGTGTAAAATATGTGGAACCTGTGTATAATATGAGAAAGTGGCAGTGTAAAATGTAGGTAGCATCTTTATATGACCCTCACCCTAGATTATTATCCAATATACACAAAATTGGAGTGTAGCCAATTCTACATGTGTTGCATCAGTTATTCCCAGATTCTTACTCATTATTATATTAAACAGTTTACTATAGTAGTAGTATTGGCTTCAAAGTCTTAAATTTTCCTCCATTCCTTCAGTCCCATACTAATTTGCTTTAGGATTAATTGAAAACAAAATGGGTAAAAGAAGACTGCCTTTCAGCTAGAACTTCTTGGGAAAAAGAATAAGTTGAGTAATATGTGCATTAAATGTATAATGTCTGTGTGATGTACTTAATCATGAAAAGACTTTTCATAGATGCAACTGTCTGATATTAGTTGATTTAGTATCCAAGTCAACTGTTGTCACAACCAAGCAAAGGAGTTTAGAATAAGCTTAAATTGGAAATATGTTACGAAGGCTTAAAATGGAAGACAGTCAGTAGATAATTAGAGGCTCTTCTCACCATAATTGGGATACCTCTGAGGTTTTTTTTTTAGTTTATGAAATGCACATAGATCTTCGTTTCTTGGTAATGAAAGTTTCCAAGTTACAGAGAAACTTACAGAACATTCAGGGGATGTATATATTTCTTTAGTGTATTGAGCACAAATACATTAAATCTCTGTTTGTTGCTGTTAAATGAGTAAGAAAAGTTGTTTATTTTTTTCTCCAGATCTCATATAATGGCAAAATTACAGGGATTTAAAAGTAATTTCTGGGCTCATAAGCCTACTTAGAGGATGATGTAAAGTAAAAAAAGTAGATTTATGACCCTGATAATGTTAGATATACAGAAATGAACCATAACTGTTAGTATGCTGGTTTTTCATGATATGTGCAATTTAATCTTCACTGACATTAGAATATTGTAGGAAAAGCAAGATAAAGAACAATATGAACATCAAAGGATGAAATCTGACATATAATCCAGATGTTTTCGAAGTATATGTTGCATGCCTTAAAAATTCCAATGAAACAATTTTTTAATTAGACATCTGTGCTCAAAATTAGTGGCACTTCCACTAATATTTTATTGTTCCTGTGTTTACAGGATATATATAATGCTCTCTTTGGATGTAAATTCATAAGGAATGCATTTTTCACAGATCACTACACTTCTACTGAAGCAGAATTCGCTTACAAAACTGTACTTGTGAGTAAACCACGTCAACATGTTAAGCTTCTCATTTAAAATGTATTTTTCAAGCGTATAGTTATAACTGAATATCCTTTTCTTTCAGAAATGGCAGCACAGAAAAGGAAATCTGTGCTGGTAGAATCCTCTGCTAAGCGCCGGAAATTGAATAAAAGTAATAAATCAGTTTCTACTAGCAAAGAAAGAAAACTACAGGATGCTAAATGCATATCAAATAAGAAAGCAGTGCCGAAGAAAGAAGTGCCCCAACACTCTGCCACAACTAACAGGTCAGCTGTCAATAAGTTTATAAATAGAGCTTCTCTGCAATCTTCCCAAAATAAACAAGCGCAAAGGAACTCCAAACAGACTTTAAATGAGTTAAAGAAGAAAACATGTAAAATGGTGTGCATGAAAAGGACATCCTTAACATCTTTAGGTAAATTATGTCCTGCACAGACATCTCTGAAATCTTCCAAACTAAAGCATGCTAATTCTCTGAATTTTTCAAAATCTTCTTCCAAAATCTGTTCTAGGGGGAAGAGAAAATGCAACATTATCAAAAATAAAACTTCTTATGAAAACAAGAAACCGAATAAATCATCTGTAGATTCTAAAACACGTTCTACTGAAGCTCGGTGTAAAAGACATCCAGTCCGGTGTGGTAAAACAAGTCATAAAAACCTGCATTCGAAATCACGGCCGATCAAAGAAAATACCAAAAGAATTACAAAATCTGGAAAATATATTAATAGTGGTAACTTAGAGGTTCAGAATTCTAAAACCCCTTCTCTAAAAAAAACTGCTTCTCAGAACAGTGAAGCAAGATGGATTAAAACATCAAGTGAAAAGCCTTGTGATACTGACTACAGAATGATAGGCAAAAAATCAGTGGGCACGGATTCTGCCAAAACTGTCAGAATTAGGCAAGAACAATTACCTGTCAAACAAACTAAGAAAGTATCTCAGAAGGAGACAGTGCAGGACCTTCCAAAGTCACAACATAGTGTTTCACATGGGCATCAAACTAGAAGATCGCCAAGATTGCAGCAGTCATCTGATGTTTCTACAATATCTTTGAGAAGCAGAAAAGTTAAAGAAACACGTGCTTCTGTTACAAAGCAACGTAATCCGATGAAAAAGCTGGTACCGCAACTTAAACATGAAAAGTTGAAACACGTCCATCAGAAACCAGGAAAGTCTGTGGAAGACAATGATAATCAAACTAAAAGAAGAAAAATATCAGATAATAAGAAAGCAGGTTGTTTCTCCCCCAAAAAACATGAAGTGGCTTCTGAAATCAGTGATTCAACTACATCTCAAGATAAGCCAAGAGAACTGAGAAATAATTTTGAAAGTAATAAAGAATCTGAAAAGGAAGTTGCCAACACAATTTCCTGTCCTATAAATTCAGCTTGCAGTATAGTAAGCAAAGCAAAGTCAAAGCACAAAAATGGAAAAATCAGTGTAAAAGCAGATAGAGTTTTGCCAGTAGAACCTATTTGCCAACAAGAGGATGTGGTAAAATCCAAAAAGATTAGCATTCTTGAACTGTGTGAAGAAATTGCAGGCGAAATTGAATCGGACACAGTAGAGGTAAAAAGAATTTCTACTAATCCTGACTATGGAAAAGAGGTGGAAAAAAATCCAGTGCTGGAATTGCCACAGGACATAGTATTAAATGATGAGAAAACTAACCAGAACTCTCAATGTAAACGATTTTTTCCCAGCAGAAAAGGGATGTCTGTCAAATGTACTGTAAATGGCAGACATAGCACAGTGAACAAAAGTTCTAAGTGGACCAAAATAAAATTAACTAAGGTCAATCATGTGAGCCATAGTATCTCAAGTATTCCAAAGCTTGATGTTTTAAAATGTAATAATCCTGAGGAACAACAAGCAAGAACTGTAGAAATACACCTTCCAGAAGTTCCAAGGAAATTGTTTGGAAACAATGATAGGACAATATGTGAACAGAAGTTAAGTACATCTGATTTTGAAGGAATCCATATTAAAGATAGAATGCTACATGCTGAACAGTCCACTGTACAGAAGATAGAGAATGGTTTGTCTGAGGCAAAACATTGTCCTGGGCCAACACCAGATAAGGTAAATATTTTGTAATTTTGTGATATAACAGTATGTCTTTGTATTTTATTGTGGAATTAGTTTGTTTCATGGGACAATACGATTTACTTTAAGGATGAGTATAATGCAGTGCATTCTGTTTAAAATAATCCATTATATCTATCATGCATGTATCATTATTTATTACATCATTTATCACTCATGCCCTAATAATTTTGCAGCTTGACTATTGCAACACACTTACATGGGGCTGAACTTGGAGACCACCAAGAAGTTTCAAATCATCCAGAATAGAGTGGCATAAGCAATTATGGGCATGTCTTGGTAATCCCCATGTAACACCTCTGCTTTGTAAGTTGTACTGGTTGCATCCAGTGCAATCATCTTGCTTCTGGGTGTGATTCAAGGTACTGGTTGCTATCTATAAAACCTTACATGGCATCAGAACTGATTACTTGAGGGACTGCCTCTCTCTCATTGTATCCGTCTGACCATTTTCATCTTACAGGGTTGGCATGCTCTGGGTTCCTTCAATTAAATAGTATCATTGAGTGGGACCCTGGAAGTATGCCTTTTCTGTAACAGTGCTTGTGCTTTGGAAGATCCAGATTGCGTGCCCCCCCCCTTTCATCTGCTGATGTCCAGAAGAGCGGTGAAGACCTAGCTCTTCACCCAGGCTTTTGGCAAGGGAAAGTGACTCCATCTGATCTCTCACGAGCAGGGTAGCACTAAGAGGCAATACATTACTAAAAGCTAACTGTAAAAAGATGGTTTGAAATGTTTTGTCTACATTTTTTCATATAGGTAACTGAGTATCACGGGAAAGACAGCTAAGTTCAACACAATATAAGTTGAGCTATCTTTTAGATTTGAGATATTTTCTTTGCTAGTTCATTGGGAGCTAGAGATATCTCTAAAATAGTTTTTTGTCCATGTACTACAGAGTTACCCTGTTTCCATCAAAATAAGACATCCCCTGATAATAAGCCCATTCAGGCTTTTCAGCACATGGCAATAAGGCCAAGCGTTTATTTCAGGGTTCAAAAAAATATGACATGGTCTTATTTTTGGGGAAACACGGTATTTACAATACCTCATGAAGCCATAGGTGGTATATGCAAACATAGCTATATACCAAACATAGCTATATACCAATATGATTTACTAAGATTATAGAGTGCTTCAAAGGATGAAAAGTTTATAATGTTAACATGTTTTCTGCAACCTCTTAAAGCAGCTTCATCTTTCTTAGAGCCTGTTTAGATACCCATTGCAGTGCTGTGTGATCTTAGGGAAAGGGACATTTAGTTTACATTGAATCCAAATATATGTTCCTGAATGCTCCAAAGCACCTTTTTGCTTTGAATCAGAAGCTCTGCACAACCCTAAGATTCCTTGAAGATTGAAAGTATTGTTTTAGAATTTCTAAATTCTTTATACGTTTGCACAAAGACTCAAGAAAACTGGTTAATATTCTCATGAGATAAATTACCTCTAGCCCAGTTATTGCATCAGTCCTTATAATTTATTGCATCTCATCTAGACAGCTCAATTATACAAACCTGGTAGAAGTTTATTAAAGTGAACAGGAACAAAAATTCAAATTTTTGAATTGGTAAGATCTGTTGTATGTTTGAATAAATGATTCTTATATGTATATCTTTAGAGTTTCAATTCAGAGTTCACTACACCACCAGAAAATACTTCAGTGAAAATAATTTCAGAACAAGCATCAGTAGTGAAGCAAGTAAAAAGAGAGACAACAGAAATCAAACTTCAAGGTAAACTTCAAATTATATTTCATATTAAAGCATCTTTAATTATGGATAAAGTAATTGATAGTTTAAATTCAAGTTTATGTATTATGATATATTTAAAAAACTATGGCTAAATAATCATGGAATATGAACTTAGAAGAAAGCAAGGGTAATCAGATGAAACTTTATTTCCATTAATAGGATAACCTGTGCTTAGAGGATTGCTAACAGTAGACCATAAGGCTTATCATCAAAATGCAAAGTGAGGCTACTTATAGCTTTTTTTGAACTAATCTTACCATTGGCAATTAAATTTAACTGATTTGCTAATATATTGACCACAGTTTACATAACCGTAAGCCAGAATTTGTTTTATCATCATATTTTCAATATGTTGTTCAATATGTTCAATATGTTCAATATGTCAGAATGAATTAGATTCATATCAACACCCAGGGCAAAATGTACCGAACCATATCATTGATCAACTTGGTATCAATTTTATTGCAGACAGGCAAAGTAATCAGTACTTGTTGAATCAATTCTTGGGGGGGGGGGGGTCTTTAGCTTCAAGAAGAAAACCGATCAGACAAACTAAACAGGAATAAGATGGGATTCTAGATTTAGACCCAGTGACTCTAATATAATACAGGCATTAAATTGCTGCTGGAAGTAATGCATAGTTACATGATTTATAAACTAGTAAAAACATGGTGCTGCTCTACTCTCCCTAGTCAAAACTGAAATATTGAGGATTTTTTTTTTAATGAAACCATCTTATTGGTTTGGCTTTCACAACTGCTATCTCTTGGGCAGTGTTGAGCTACAGGGTTTAGTGCCATAGTCTAGACAACAGCCTAGTCAGTCCCTGCACAGTTGCTGTGGTCTGCATAGTATTCCATATTGCTCCTAAAGATGTCAGCTTATAGTTGTCAATGAAAGTAAGGAAATCTGTTGCCTAGATCACATTCATTAAACCCTGAAGCCCAATGTTGCTCTTTTGTATACTCTTTGTGTATATAATATAAGACAACTATACTCTGTTACATTAAATATGCAATTCATAATCTATTTAACCTGTGTAGCTCTAAATCACATGGTGTGTGCCTTTCATTATATTTGTTTACGAGTTCAGCTTATGCACTCATAGGTAATATAAAACTGAAGGAGAACTTGGCTAAAGATAATAATCCCCCCAAGTAGTCTCTATTATATATTCATTGATAAATATGAAGTAATATGGAGTCCTTGGTTGTCTTTGAGTTTGGTTGTTTGATTACAGATGTTTCAAACAAACATCCAAGTTTAGGAACGCCAAGGACTCCAAGTTAAACTCTGAGCTACATATATTCTCTTCTAATGCAGTAACAAATTGATTTATTGATAGATCCAGTTGGTAAACACTTGGTTCAGATTCCTGATAATAAAACCTCTGAGATAAATGAGAGCAGGTACAGTATTTTTAAAAAATATTTTATATTTTCTTATATTTTATGCTGCAATCTTTTACAAGTTTGTACTAAATTTGCCAGTCAGTTGTTAAGAAATATCCAAGTATTATCAACTCAGACTTAACATTCTTTCTTTAATATTCCCTTTTCTAAGGATACACCTTAGCTTCGGCTCAACTGGCCAAATAAACAGACACCTTAATCTCAGGCTGCTCTTGCTAAAGGGCAGATCTCTTTGAAATGAGATGTTTGGGTGAAGAAACACACAGACCTGGCATCTCTGGTTAGGTAGAATAAGGGATGTGGCCCTGAATGAGCTCTGGGTTACATATCCTACATCTGCCATGATGCCAAAGTTCAGAAGAAAGGCTAGCAGCAATTTTGGAGAGAGACTAGTGGGCCCAGCAGGACTGCACTGTAGATAATGGTTGCAAAGAATGATAAGTGTGACTGTTGGTCTCTTCCCAGTTATTGATCCTGAACACTTCCCTGGTTTGTTAGAGGAGTCAAGAGAGATGAAACAGGTGGGGAAAAAACTCCTAGTATAACAGTGCTACAATACCAAAACTCAGTACAATCCAGTGATGGTTCTCAACATGGGTTGAGTGTCTGATTCTCAACATGTTGAGAATCAGTCACTGAATGGCAAAATGTGAATACTTCTGTATTATAATGGCATCTGGACTGTCTGCAGATGCTATGAGTGCTGTTGTGCAGGAGCTCTGCTTGTACCAAAAGGAGTTGTTTCAGTCAGTTCTGGGAGGAAAATTATCAAATCACAGGGTCACCTGTCACACTGAAGTGTCGGTGTACTATTGATACTCAGTTGTATAACCATCAAGGCCAAGATAGGGATACTATTAAAATCTTGAACACAAGCAGATACAAGATTAAGTCTGGTAAGAAAAGATATTGTTTGTTAGTAAGTAAGTTAGTTCTAGGAACTTAAGTTCCAGTGATTGTACTGCCCCTGCAGGAGCAGATCTTGGATTTACAGATCCTGCTGGAGAAGCAGGTGGAAGCTCTGGTAGGGAGACAGTGTACCAGTTACAGCCCTACTTGAGCTGGAAAAACTTGGCTGTTGTAGCTTCTATTCTAGTTCTTGTGAGATTTGCACTATTACAATGCATCATATGCTTGTTAATTTTGAAGATAATCTCCAAGCTGCATCAGATTATGGCAGCCAGGATGTTAGAAGGAGATACCTATGTTACAGCCACACCAATGTTGGCTGCCCGTAGGCTTCCAAGCTCCGTTCAGACAGTTAATTATTACCTAAAAGCCCTACACAGTACAACTCCAGTCACATCAGAGGTCATTTTAACCAGCATGATTCTGCCTGTCTTGTATAGTTGAACAGGAGGGGATCCATCCCACTGAACATAAAACAGGTGTGGACTAGGTAGCAGGACTGTTCCACAGTAGCTCTTGTCCTTGGAAGTACATTGCCCCCAGATAACTGTCTGTCTGTCTGTAAAACTTCTGACACTTCATAAGACATCGAAAACTTTACTTTTAAAACAGAAATTTAATACCTAACAATTTTCTTTGTGTAACTGTCAGTAATATAAGTTAATGAATTTGTGCTGTTTTTATTGTTAGGGGCTCAACTTTTCTACATTGCCTGACTCTTGTGAGAAGGCAGTATTAAAATGAAATAAGCAAATATTCAGTAGAGACTTTTAAAAAGCTGTGACTTTTGCACCTAATAGATAAGGAGAGTTTCTGCATGTTTTTGTTTTATTGTTGCTGTTATTATTACTTTGAGAACATTTGCTCCATATAGCCTCCTTTTTGATGCTGAAATGAAGCAGGAACAGAATTGTTGTTCAAATAGGAAAATATCCCTCTATCCTGAAGAAAAAGGAAGGCATAGTTCCTTTCAACTTCCATCTTATAGATATCTAAATAAAATACAGGTAGTCTTTGACTTAGAACCATAACTGAGCCCAAAATTTCTATTGTTAAGTAAGATATTTGTTAAGTGAGTTTTGCCCTATTTTATGACCTTTCTTGCCACAGTTGTTAAGTGAATCACTGCAGTCGATAAATTAGTAACCCGGTTGTTAGGTGAATCTGGCTTCTCCATTGACTTTGCTTGTCAGAAGGTCACAAAAGGTGATCGGTTGACCTTAGGACACAGCAACGGTCATAAATATGAACCAGTTGCCAAGCATCTGAATTTTGATCACATGGTCATGGGGATGCTGCAAAGGATGTGACTGAAAAATGGTCATAAGTCACTTTTTTCAGTGCTGTTTTAACTTTGAACGGGCACTAAACAAATTGTTGTAAGTCAAGGCCTAGCTGTAATTGCTTCCATTTATGAAATAAGAAGGATTGGTGATGGAGTATGTGGAGTATGTCTTTTTTTCCTTTTGCTAGGAGCATATGTCATACCATCATGCAAACACCACATCTCAACAGATTAGGTTCACTTTAAAAAATTTTTAAAACCCAGCATGATAAGACAGGGTTCTTGAACATCCTAAACAAAAATTTATTCTTTGCGGACAATCAAGCTATTTGCAAGGATATTTGCAACCTTTTTCAGCTCAGAAAGGGATTGGCCTATTCGTTTACAAACTTTGCTTGCTGTAAAATGTGAGAAACATTTTTTTGACAGAAGCATAGCTAACTTATTTGATTGTCTTTCTTCCAGGAGCTTAAGATGTCTTGTATTGCACTCTGTTCTACCTGGATTTAATATTAATTCAGTTGAATTGTGTGGAAGGGAAATACATTTTTATTATAATACATACATAAGCAGTAACTTTTGTGAATTATTTTTATTCATAAAGGGCATCTGTGCCAAAGACTCCATTAACAACAAAATGTGGTGGCTTTCTTACATCTGAAGAACATATTCAAAAATTAAAAGAAGCTGCAAAAGATGGCGATAAACAGCTAATCATAGTAAGTATTGTGTATGATAAGTTACTGGTTGTTACTTTAAAACAATTATTCAATGTGTGTCAGGCTTTTATCTTATAAGTTAATAAAGTATGATATTAATAAAGTAGGAAAATATTCTCTGTTAATTGTGAAAGTAGAAAAATGGGTTAAGTCTAATTTAAAGGTTTCTTGTTATAGTATAATTTTCCATTCATTGTAGTGAAGAAACATATTATATGTATTTGATGTACAGCAGATATTGCCATCCATTATCTTGGACTGAAGGCTAAAACATATAAAATGGTTGCTGGAATTGGGTATGTTTAATTTAATGAAAACAACAACTAGCTTTTTCCAATATTTACAATTGAGCCTACAATTGAGCCCAAAATTTATGTTGCTAAATGAGAAATTTGTTAAGTGAGTTTTGCCCCATTTTATGACCTTTCTTGCCACATTTATTAAGTGAATCACTGCAGTTGTTAAAGTAGTAATACTGTTGTTAAGTGAATCTGGCTTTTCTATTGACTTTCCTTGTCAAAAATTCACAAAAGGTGATCACATGACCCTGAGATCAACTATCATAAATATGAACCAGTTGTCAAACATCCAAATGTAAATCACATGACCATGGGGATGATGCAATGGTCATAACTGAAAAATGGTTGTATGTCACTTTTTTCAGTGTTGTTGTAACTTTGAACGGTCACTAAACAAACTGTTGTAAGTCGAGGACTACCTCTATTGATTTTCCAGTTCTTGTTTTGTTTAGTTTAGTTTATTTGATTTGTATACCGCCCTACTCCCGAAGGACTCAGGGCGGTGAACAGCCAAACAATAAAATACATAAATATAAAAAAATTAAAAAACCAGATAAAATCGAATTAAACCATTTTGGCCCAGACAAATTAAAACACCCCAATAATTTAAAAACAGATTAAAATTTACATATTAAAAAGAGGGAAAAGATTAGGCCAAGCCCGCGTGGTAGAATTAAAAGGTCTTCACAGTGCGGCGGAAGGTGCGCAGATCCGGGATCCTCTGTATCTCCGGGGGGAGCTCATTCCAGACAGTAGGTGCCCACACAGAGAAGGCTGTCCTCCTAGGGGCCGCCAGCCTGCATTGTTTGGCTGACGGCACCCGGAGGAGTCCTCTCTATGAGAGCGTACCGGCCAGTGGGAGGCTATTGGTGGTAGTAGGCGGTCCCGTAGGTAACCAGGTCCTAAGCCATGGAGCGCTCTAAAGGTGGTAACCAAAACCTTGAAGCGCACCCGGAAGACCACTGGGAGCCAGTGCAGCTCGCGCAGAAGAGGTGTTACATGGGAGCGCCATGTCGCTCCCATTACCACCCGCGCGGCCACACTCTGCGCCAGTTGGAGCCTCCGGGTGCTCCTCAAGGGGAGCCCCATGTAGAGAGCATTACAATAGTCCAGGCGGGAGGTGACGAGGGCATGAGTGACCGTGCGTAAGGAGTCCTGATCCAGAAAGGGACGCAACTGGCGAATCAGGCGAACCTGATGAAAAATCCTCCCGGTCCCGGCCGTCAAATGCTCTTCTAAAGACAGCCGTGAATCCAGGAGGACGCCCAAGTTGCAAGCCCTCTCCGTGGGGGCCAATGATTCGCCCCCAATAGTCAGTGATGGCGCCAACTGACTATATCGGGACGTCGGAAACCACAGCCACTCGGTCTTGGATGGGTTGAGCCTGAGCCTGTTCCTCCCCATCCAGATCTTGGTTCCCCAGTTCTTGATTTCCCTGGACTAACAGAAAATAATAGAAAAATGTGCTATTTTATCATACATATTTTAATTGACAGGAAAGATCATGTTATTTTTCTGATGATTAATTAGCCCTGAAAATATTGCCATGACCCAACAAATGTATTTTGAATGCTCTTCATAGTTGCTATCCTTGATATTGAAAGTACTTTGTGTATTTTAATGACATGGGTTTGCAGCTATTTATGTTCAGTAAATTGTATTATTAGGTTAGGCAAGTTTGTTTCACGCGCTATATTTTAACTTAATATATAGGATGCAGGACAAAAACGGTTTGGAGCTATTTCCTGTAATATTTGTGGAATGCTTTATACAGCTTCAAATCCTGAGGATGAAACCCAGCATCTGCTCTTTCATAACCAGTTTATAAGTGCAGTAAAATATGTGGTAAGAATATTTTTTCTTTGCTCCCCAAAGCATAAAGTATTTTATATAGTCTCTCCAAAATTATACTTAAAGCAACAGCAAATCCACTTAGAAATGTTTTGTTAGTTTAAATAAAGTAACGAAACATCCTTGTTCACGTTTCTCCTAACTAATTCTTCAGTGAGTGAATATTATATCATCTAAGTTACCTAATGCTGTCTGTACTGTATAGTGCTTTGGATTCAATTCAAATCCAAAAAGATGTTCAGAGCACTTGGAAATCTGCCTTCCACCCTTTAAAACAGTTGTGTCTTTTCCAGGAATGGCGTGTCAACTGCAGAAGGCATGCTTTGAAGCATTTTTGGAATCAAATCAAAAGCACTCTACAACCCTATTGCACATGTATTATTTTATGCTTTTACATATGCAGTGGAAATAATATTGCCCATAGTGGTATTTTAGTATGAAATTTTGTTTGGCTAGTAGAAAATAATTAGCTTTTAATTGCGCAATTTATTTTTAAAAACCATATTTCATATAAGATTGTTGAACTGACCATTATATGCCCCTGCAATTTATATTCAGAGTACTAGAACTCTGTTTTCTTTATCATATATGTTACCTTCCATAACTTGTATTGATATTGATAAGACCTCCAGGATAATCGAACTGAACTCCCCCAGCTGCTTCCAAAGTCTACCACACAAATACAAATCTACACTGATTCAAATCTAGCTGGTGATTTAATGATTTACAAAAGTTCTTTCTAGTTTCATGATCTTATTGACCTACCTGTAAACTATTGCCTACTTACGGAAGAAATACATTACTAAAGCTCTAGAAAGCAGGACTTTTAAAGCATCTGGAAAAGCAATGGTGGTGGGAGAGTAAAAAAATGTTTGAATAATTGAATGATCAGAACTTAAGGTGAAATTTGACCATCAGTTTTTTAACCTCTTTGCTTTTCAGTTCAATATAGAGTATTCCTTTTCTATTTTTTTTTTTTTTAAATTGTTAGGCTACAATTCAAAATAGAAAACTCAGAAACTAGAATACAAGTTGCTTCTTCTATAGTAGCATATATTAATATCGCATTACAATCCAAATGTATGCAATTTTTATTGGTGCTGGTTTCCAGCTGAAATTGGATTTTTTGAAACATCACAACCAAACTGGGTGGATTTATGGAAAATAAGTTAAATCTTTTATGTGATATAATTTTGTGTCCTTTTATATCACAAATAATTTGAACTAAGAGTTAAATTTTGTTTCAATTTATTTGAAAACCTTAATTCTCAAATAATTATTGTTGCAGCCATTTATTTTTTTTACTATAATTAATGTTTATGTCTTAAAATTATTCTCAACTTAAATAAAATACTTTAAACACCATAAAAAAATCTAATGCCATAAATTTAGAGTTCAAAGCTCAGTTCAACATATAATTTTCCCTCATTCTTAGAACATCTGTGAATTGCTGTAGCTGCCCTTGCAGATGTATTTGACATGAACAGTTAATTATACCTTTTCTTTTTTAAATAGTTTTTTTTAAAATTAATTGAATAAAGCAAAAGAAAAAGAATACACATAATTATAAATCAATTATGAAAGAATGATATGGCCATTGCTTTGGAATAAATTGGAATAAATTACCAAACCCTTCTTTATTACCCTCTTAAGAGAAGGCTATAATATTCATATTTATTTGCCTTTTATTGTCCGAGTTTTTAAAGTCTTATATTTGTTTTTAATAATAGCTTTATTATTACAATATTTTTGTAAATTACCTAAAACCATTAAAGGAGTGGGTAGCATAAATGTGGATATACATTCTCTAAATAAATAAAATAAATGCTAGAAAAGTATCATTCAAGTAACATTTTTAGGTGTTAAAATAATATTTTGGGACTCTAAAATTAAAATTATTTGCTTTATGAATAGGTGGGCTTAGAAATCTGATGAAATGAAATGATCAAATGTAATTGTTATCACAAATGATACCAGAAAGATTTTTATTTGAATTATTGTGTTGGCCTCAAAAGATCAGGACCACAAGTGAAGTTCCAATTAAATTGATTTATTATTAATCATGCCTATGCACAAGAATCTATACAACTAGTTAGCACTATCTTGACATTAAATGAAGGTCAACAGAATTCAAAAAGAGTTGCACTTAATCTGTTTGTGACTACATAAAGAAGCTCTAAGCTAATTCCTCTTTGACCCCGTCCCCAGGTTCTGCCTCTTCTCCTACAGATCGTTAGTATCACTTCAGCCTCTTTTCTTGGGTGAATGTTATAACAGTATGTAACAGTATGTAGTTATATACATATAACAGTATGTATATAAGTGTCAGTGGAATATAGTTAATTGTTTAATTTTTAGTGAGCTTTCTTTTTCTCTCTCCCCTTTTTAAAATGAATATAGGTTAGACTTTTGAATTTATTAGCCTAGTTATGGTACTTTGCTTTAGACTTCCTATAAATACCGCTTTAGGCAGCCTTTGCAAACAACATAAACTCTAATTTATGGATAAAATTAAGTCTTAATAGACTTAAGTGGCTTTTTGTTTTGTTTTTTCATGCAGGTACTGATCATTTATCACCATCAGTGTGGATCTGAAGAAGAGTTAATTACCTCATTTTTGAGTATGTTTAACTTCAGATACACACAGCGTAGCAACTTTCCCTTTTAGGGCATTAGAAGGTAGCTATTCGTTTATAGTCTCATTTTTGTGACTATTAGTTATAATTAGTGATACAAATATTTCATCTTTTGAACCACTGAACCACTGCATGCCATTCAGTTCACTGAAAACCTCCTGGAGGTCTGTTGCATGCCACTTATCAAAATGTACACATATTTGTGGAGGTAACTGTGTTAAAGAAATGCTATATAGTGTACATATATACATACTCCTACTTGCACATTCAAGCTCTGGATTGATTTTGGGGGAATTTGCTGAATGAACAAAATATGCTTGCCAATTCTTAATGGATGAATTTTACAATTATTCTGGTGGAAAAGACTGGGGCTGCCCAATGCTTCATGTTTGAATCCAACAAAGTGCTGTATCGGCACCTCTCTACAACTCTTGAAAGCAGCTGCCTTTTCCTAGGTTTATGTAACAGATATGGAGGGCAAGTGCTACTGTATGTTTGAACTCCTATGTGTCTAGAACCAACTTTTGTCCAAAGTATCACTCAGCCCTGAAAGAGTTATAAAGTGTAAAATATTTTCATGGAAGCTTTCTGTGGAAGCTTTTGAGTTATACAAGCTATATGGATACGTATAACTCCATCAAGTCAGGATTTTTGTTTGCTAAGCAAGTGTGAATTATTTAACACGAGCTAAAAGTATAATTGTAAACATTGTATTAATAGTATAAAAGCTTTGTGTTTAGCTGAGCATTGTTTTTTCCTTTTTAGGGGTGGAAAAAAGAGAGAATTTTGTCTGAGTATCCTGATGGTAAGATTATAATGGTTCTTCCTGATGATCCAAAGTATGCACTGAGAAAGGTAGGTGAAATGTCTTGAACTGTATTTTGTTTAATGGATGGGAAAAGGCTTTGCTAAGCTTTTTACAGTAGTTTGTTATTGTTAAGAATGTGATAATAAACACCTACAAATAAATTTTCTGATCACTGAAGTTGCAAAATACATACAAGACTTTCCACACTTCTATTATTTCAGCTATTGTTCTTATTGTATTAACGTGAGATTGGCTTGACAAGGAAATACCAAAATTGATGTGTCGGTAGAACCTATGAATTTAATTTTCAGTTGAAAGATCATAGGGGGAAATAAGCCATCTTCCCTAGTGGATTTAAATGGAATTGTTTGCATGACATAACAAATTTAGTAGCAGAAACAAACCAATGTGTCTTAAACTGTGCAAGTGTGCAATGTGAGAGAGATTGATAGTTTACTTATTGTGTACTATATCAGCAGAATGTCGGAAAATTTTGGCTAGAACAAACTTAGTGTCTCTATGATTGTATTAAGCTTGTTTACATAACTTTACTATAATTTGAATTATAGTCCTGTTACATTCAAGTATACTTTGTACATTCTAAAGTTTTCACTGTTGCAGTTTTGTTTTTCTGTTATGCACATTTTCTCTGTTTGTGTGGGTAGATGGATTAAATAGATTTTCCTTCCCCAAATAGGTTAAATTCCATACCCAAACATTCTAAATCTGTACCTATATCTATTGAGTTTTGAACAATTACGCAAAAATACTTTTATGCTTTTTGAATGTGTGCTTGTTAGAGTGCATATTTTGTTCTTTTTAAAAAAATATGATTTTGAATATATTGGTTCTAAGGCTTTTTATGTTATTTATTTGGCAGGTTGATGAGATCAGAGAGATGGTTGATAATGATCTGGGATTCCAACAAGCTCCTCTAACATGCTCCAGAACTAAGACTCTATTATTTATTTCTAATGATAAAAAAGTAATTGGCTGCTTAATTGCAGAACATATTCAATGGGTGAGTAAACTGTGGATAACTATTGTCTTAGTTGTTACATTTTTCTAAAAAGTATGTATATTTTTATTTAAAATGTTGGAACCTCTGAGAATATTTCCTGTGAAAAATTACTCATTAAAATGAAGAAATTTCTGTTTATAACTTAAAGTGGGAAAAGTGGATGGAGATAGAATGTAAAAAGAAATACCAATTCTTAAGGTAGTAGTTATTGTAGTGACCTGATATATGTATCAGAGATGTCTTCTCAGCTGTTTGGCTTCAATTTGAAAATTGCAGTGCAGCACTTGGTTGCAGAAAACACAGCAATCCAAGTTCTACATTAGTCAGTTGTGTTCTAATTCTTTGTACTACTGGTAAATCTCTCAAATACTGGTGCAAAATTCATTATGATTTGAAGATGGCTGCAAAGAGAAGCAAGTTTTTGCTGCCTTGTAATCCTTGTGTTGATTTTTCCTGCCATACTTTTTCATCCATCAGAGAAAGATCTCTTGAACTATTTGCTGATGTGGTGACTATAGAAAGATGTTTCTTATATGGGAGAGGGGATGTATAAAGTTCCTCAACCATCTGTTGGAAAAGGAAGTGCATGTGGCAAGTGGATTTTCCCATAATTCTAGCCATCTCTTTTGTTTCAAATCACAAGGCTACTGAATATTTTTTTTTCGGTAGTTTCTATAGAACTATTCCAAGGAAAGTAGTCCACTTCAATACATGACCCAATGAACTGAAAGAGCCTGATAGTACAGTGGACTAAAGCACTGTTATTAACATCTGCTGCTTGCAATTACTGCAAGTTCAAATCTCACCAGGCTCAAGGTTGACTCAGCCTTCCATTCTTTCAAAGGTAGGTAAAATGAGGACCCAGATTGTGGGGGCAATAAGCTGAGTTTGTATAAATATACAAAAGTATGAAGGCTATTGCTTAACGCATTGTAAGCCGCCCTGAGTCTCCGGAGAAGGGCGGCATATAAATTAAAGCAAAAAAAACAAACAAACTGTAGCTGCACTAGCTGGTTAGTTGGCATTTCCTTTTTGGACAGCTGACATAAATCATTCCTATAAAATTCCTTTTATATTGTAATGATCACATTGTGTGGGGCTATTCAGCAAAAAATGACTGGATGTAAATACTATATTTGGAAAGGAGATATTTAAAATAGGAATTTGTTATTACAAATATGTTAATATTAAAATCAATCATAAAGAATGCTAAATGTTATTATTATTGTTTCCCAAGGGGTATAGAGTTATTGAAGAAAAGATTCCAGATATTAGTTCAGAAAACGATAAGCTCACTTTTGAAAGGCAAAAGGCCTGGTGCTGCTCAACAACTCCTGAGCCGGCCATCTGTGGCATTAGTCGCATTTGGGTGTTCAGCATGATGCGACGGAAGAAAATTGCTTCTCGGATGTTAGAATGCTTGAGGTAAGGGCCTTTTGCATTAGTGTGAACGATTTACAGGGGCACCTACATTACATTAAAAAAGGACGGGATTGCTCACATGGCATTTTAAATTTTCTGACACCCTCCCTGCTGTTGCCCCTGACTGTTATGGCTTAAGATAATCGGCTAGTCTGTATTCAACTTTTACTTTTATCTTAAGAGGAGTAAAATACCTCATATACTATTTAATCAATTGGAAGTTAACCAATCAGAAGTGAGAATTGTTAAATTGTTCACTACTTGTTATTTGGGAACTCTTTTAATTATGAGAACAGATGTGACTATTTCAGAGGTGTGATCATTTTAAGAGGAAGACAAGATTAGGTAGCATCTGAATACTGGCGTTTGAAAAGCATTAAAATACATTGTATTTGGGGCAGTATTTTATGTTTGTTAGTTCCTTGAGTCATTGGTATTATTATATTTTTAAAAAGTTTCTTTGCCAATTTGTCACAGTGATTTTTTTTATCTTGTCTTTAATCAGAAACAATTTTATATATGGCTCATATTTAAGTAAAGAAGAAATTGCTTTTTCTGACCCTACTCCGGATGGAAAATTGTTTGCAACACAGTATTTTGGGACTAGTCAATTTTTGGTATATAATTTTCTCAGTGGACAACAGCCTCAAAGTGGTAACCTTTATAATAAAAGGTAATGAGAAATCATTAACTCTGTTGCTTGATGTTGACCAACAGATTTGGACTTTTATTAGCAGTGAACTCAGGAGTAGTAACAACCAAAAAGATGATGGTTGTATTTTATTAAAACTGTAAATAGCACAGGTAGAATAATTTTGATATTTTTATAAAAAAATATGTATTATCTCTAGTACACTAGCCATGTTTACATGCAGCAAATAATTTGTTCATAGTGGACTGTCAATTAGTGCAAGAACTATGGTCGCCTTTTAAGTATATTTTGAAGTTCACAATGTAATAGTATACCTAAGGCAAGGAAAAAGTCCGTCTGTATTTGGTAGAGGTGTGTATCTGAGAATCTCCATAGAAATTTCGACTGAGAATTTCCATAGAGATTTAGAGGTACGAAAGTATTCTGTATTCAAGATGAATAAAAACTAGGGTCTAATCGAAGTGTATAATTGGCTCACTATATATGTTGAATGGAAATAATAGTTTAAAAAGAAAGATATTAGCTTCTTTTGAAAAGTATGCCTCCAACTATACTTTAGCAATAGCAAATTGGGTATATACTTTGTGGACTTCACTTGGTACTTTAGCCTAAACCCCTCTTATTTCAGAGGGTACATATAATGAAAAACTACTGTGGCCTTTCTTGACATGTATATAATGTAGATTTTAAAAAGAAAACATTTGATAACTTTTAAATAATCTACTAATGATAAATGTATTTAAGCAATGTCTTTGATATTATTGACTATTAAAAGTTGATTGAAACACTGGTCTGGTATAATAATGATTTTGGGTGATTAACAGTTGCAGCGTTTACATTTTGGTGATCACGAGTACGTAACTTAATATTTCAAAGGAAGTTTTCAATCTACAAGTAGCTTGATTAGTTCAAAACAGTGCCTTATATAGTTTAATAGTCTAGTTCCAATGTTTGCTAGAAATGTCTCCAAATGGTCTGTTCTTCAGGAATACAATGGATTTTGATGCTAGTACATCTTCAGGTTCACTATATACAAAATAGGTTTGTGGTCCCATTCCTGGATAGTTGTGTGTGAGATAAAGATTTAGTACTGGGTGGGTAGTATATAAGCCGTTTCCTACCCTGAACATGTCACAGGCAGAATGACCACCTTCATGTTTAGTCAGAGCCAATACGGGCACCTTTTCATGAGAAGATATTGTCAAATAATGTAGATCCATTATTTATTAACTTGTTAATTTGAGGTTATACTAGGCTCAAAATATAAGCTTACCTTCTAAAACTTAAAATCTGGAAACATTCTTAGAGCCTGCAAAAGAAATGCTGTAACCATGAATTTCTTAACATTTTTCCTTCTATTGAACTTTTTTTTTAATGTATGTCATCATTTTACAGAATTGCAGTTAAAATGGAGGGATAGAACTCCCACTGGCTATTCTTAAGGTTGGTTCTAGGCCTTAAATCTTGGTGACACAATTCATATTTCCTAAGGAGAGATAAAACAAGTCTCTCTTTATTGAGGCAGACCTATTGATCTTAACTGTAAAATTTGGACCATGTGAGTCATCAGTTCATGAGTTGCTCTGGTCTTCCTTCGTTCAGAAAACAGTTTCTCCACCACTTTCTGAATCTTAAGGTAATTTTTGTCTCTTCTGTAACAGCAGCCATATATTTTGCAAGGCTTGTGTGTATGGTTTAGCAGCTGCTATGGCTGTCTTTGTAATTATGAAGTCTGAAATATGAGCCTTGAAAAAGGCAATAGCTTTTTAACGAACAGCTGCTTTTTTCTGTGCATAATAAAACTTGTGAATATTGTAGTATTGCTTCCTGACATACTAAGCATCTACAGTCACCTTGGATTAATGATTAACTAGTACAAGTTTAACTGTTAGCTTATGTATTGGCTATTCAAGTAATTACTAAGTCGTTATATTAGTAATTGGTCAAAATAAAAATTCTGAGGAATCAACATAGTGTAAACCTAATATAGAAAGCATTAATTGATTAACCACGGTGCAGAATCTGGCAATAAAACAGAAGTGCATCTAGCTAGTTCAACAATGGAGAAATAATATCTCTGCCCTAGTCTATATTTAGATTAATAAGCATATTATATGAATTGAATCAAGTGCCCGATAAAAGGATCCATTACATTGGTCTACACATATATCATTAACAATGGTAATATTAAATATTTGCTTTCCAGTAGCAGTAGATAAGGGATTTAAATGAACTACAGTAAAGGCTCTTGCATCCTTTAACTGGTTAATAGTAAATTACAATCAGGATTAGAGGTTAGTTCTCCCATGCCCAGAGTGGACAACAATCACACTACTCTTTTTGATGCTTGATAAGGCTTGATGTCACCAATATGAACTCTACAGGACCATTTAGTCCTATCTAATCCCAAGTAATACCTTTCTTTCCATCAGCAAAGGGGCATCTTAGGGAACATACTAAAATTGCAACTTTTTTACACTGGACATATGCCAGTGTAAAGGGAAATTGAAATATTCATATACTGGTTCCTGCTTATATGGATTTGTACCTTCACAGTATGGCTAGGCTTCTGAAATGAACAAAAAAGTAACCTAGCATACTTTTATCTGAAGTGATACAAACAGCATAATATGTGCCAGTGTTTTTCAACTATGGCAACCCTAAGATGTGTGGACTTTGATTCCCAGAATTTCCCAGTCCACATGCCGGGAGAGTTGAAGTTCACACATTTTAAAAATGCTAAGCTAAAAACACACTGATTTTAGACACTATTGTGTTCTGAAAGTGTAATTACTCAAAATAATTGTGAAACATTATTTCTAATTTTTCAAATTCTAATTCTAAACTAAAAAATGTACATCACTTACCTTTAAAAAAAATAGAAGAACAAGCAAACCAAAACCAAATTAAAAGATTGATTGTATAGTGGAAAAAAGAGCCTTAAAAGTATTTCATTCATGTGGACCAACAGAGAGTCTGCACTATATTAAGACCAACACTTCAAAGGTAATAACATTACTGAATTTAATGAAAGAACATTATAAACATACTATAGACACAATTGCAGACAACTTCAGTTAAAATAAATGTGAGGTAGACTGACTAGTGAAGCTAAATTCACCATGTTTTGGTTAAAAGGACTGCTTCAAATCTGAGGAACTTCCTATAGAGTGAGTAGCTCTATGTAGGAAACAAGATAAACAAGGAATTGTTGACAAACAAATGTGGCATCTACATCATGATCACACTGTTGATCACATACTTTATTTCTTAAAAGTTTATCTCAGTAGGAAACTGGTCAAGTGTGAAGCAGTCCAAGAGAGCAACATTTACTCTATTTTTTTAGAGATCACATAAAGCAACTATAAATTACAGAAATAGAATCTGAGTCATTTTTTTTAAAAAAAGTACAGATTATATTCAGTATAACCTGAGACTTGTCAATTATTTATATTTAACAAGCTCACAGGTAAAATAATGCTGGCCTTTTAATACATTCATATCATCACCTTGCTACAAGGCTTGTAAATGAAATAATATCATAACATTTGGTATCTTGCTCTGATCTCCTGTCCCCACTTATCACATTCAGAATTTATTTCACTATTACAGAAAACTTAACATTGAGGTTGTGAAGACATTTACTGAAGAGGTTTCAAAGAATATTTAACCAAAACTCTTCTGTCTTTGCTTTCGTGAAACTATGTTGAACTATCAATTGTTCTTGTCCAATTTAGAAAATATATTTTAAGATCTTTCCACACAATCACACAAAACATTGCTTAGTAATAAGAGAGAATAGAGTTTTTATACACAGTCAATGATAAACAAACAAAATATATTCCCACACAATTTGTTTAACAGGGAGTGCACTAGTAAATTCTAAACAAAAACTTCACAATTTGGATAGCATGTGAGTTAAACACTTCATGCTGTGATTACAACTCAACAGTAGTAAAAACCATATGGTGCATCAAATACAATAAGAACCTGCTACTCAGGAAATACATTTTCTTATGTATAAAACATAGTGTTTGCTCAGATATTGTAACCACTTACATTCTCCTTCAAACAATGGCCCTAAACCCCGATTGTGTGAAAAGACCCTTTATCTGTAAATTCTCAGCTTCTATTTTTATACCTCTTTATCAAGGGTCAAAGCACCTGGAATTTTAAGAACATAGTGCAAACTTCAAAAATATAAAGAAGATTTCAAAAGCTTTCAATTTGCAAATTTGCAATAAAATGGCAACTCTTTGGAAACATTTACAAATTATGTTCAGCCTCATAAAACTACAATGAAACCTAGATTATCTGACACCCCCTACTTGTAACTTTTATGTAAATTTATATTCCCAAAACGTAAAGGTACTTATTAAAGTATAAGGCAAATGTTATAAGGGTACCAAAAAAAGAATATACTAAAGTAAACAATTGTTCATTTGAAATATGCTACATTTATGTAAAAGTACAATAAAAACAATAGATTTGAAAACCATTACTTCCCTTTCAGCTTCAATATATTATGCTTTTCATTATTTGTAAACAGCTCTTTCACAAGTAAAAAAGTTGCATGATTAACACTTTGTTCTAAATGCAATTTGGGCAGGTGCTTCATTGAGAGTTCCAGGTATCATCCTTTGTATTTAAACAGCCCCAAACAAATTACTATTTTTCACCATCTTATGAAATAGGCTGCACAACTTTAAATATCTGTGCAAGAAATGTAAGATTTGTGTCCGAAGGAAGAACTACAGTAAAGGATCACATAGAAGAAATTGAAAACTGACTAACAAGCAGGAAATAAGGGGAATTCTGTCTATAGGTAGTCCTCGACTTACAACAGTTCGTCTAGTGACTGTTCAAAGTTACAATGGCACTGAAAAAGTGATTTATGACAGTTTTTCACAATTACAACCTTTGCAGCCTCCCCATGATCAGGTGATCAAAATTCAGATGCTGGGCAACTTGTTCATATTTATGACCGTTGCTGTGTCCCAGGGTCATGTGATCACCTTCTGCAACCTTCTGACAAGCAAAGTCAATGGGGAAACCAGATTCACATAACAACCGTGTTACTAACTTATCAACTGCAGTGATGCACTTAACAATGGAGTCAAGGAAAATCATAAAATGGGGAAAAACTCAACAACAGAAATTTTGGGCTCAATTGTGGTCGTAAGTCGAGAACTACCTGCATTGTTAACTGCAGTATGAAGACCTGATTGTACTAGACTCATTTAAAAATTCAGCATATTTCACAGCACAAAGTGCTGGTGCAAAGAACCTCACTTTTACACAACTTAATGCCTATTTAAAATTTAATACATCTCTTTCTGTCTAATTCAAACAAATAAAAAGTACAGGGCTTGATCCAGTCAAGCACATACATGGTATTTGCATATGAAGGAGTTGTGCTAAGCTCAGGAAAGCTCCAGTTCTCCCATTCCCCACCAAAGTACAGACATGTGCAAGCAGTGCAAGAGGCATTGTAGCAAGAGATGCTCTGGACCTACCTCCCATTTCCCTAATTCTGTGCCATCTAAAATCACTTAAGCTTTGGAGCAGAAGCATGGTGCCAAGGTGCCAGATCCAGACAGGACTTACTGTCCTGTTACGGTGCCTCCATTTGGCCATTTGCTCACACTGGCAAGTAGAGGGAACAGAGCTGTATGAGTCCCGCTGGGCCAGTGTTTAACTGCTTCAAACCCTATAGACTGGCCCACTTTTCCAGGTGTGTTTTAGATTGTTGGAAAGCATGGCGTCTGTTGCTGGTCCCAATTCAATGGAAAGTGATTCCTGAAGGACTTTTATAATTTAATTACATAATAAAATACTAAGCCCTGTTTTTCCTGTTCTATGCTCAGTCTCTTCATCACAGAATAGCAAAATGCTCTTCATAAAGCACAAAACTAACATTTTTTTATCCCCAGCACTAGAGAAAGCTGAAGCATGTGAGGCATCCACTGCAGAAACAATTCCAGGAATTTCAGCTATGCAAGAAACAAGGAGGTTATTTAGCCATTTCAAAACAACATACCATAACACTGAGGACAGAAATCATTGGTGGAGCTTAAATACACTGAGGAAACAATATGCAAAAGCTATCTATTTAGGCTGGCTGAACAGATACTTTTCAAACCACGGTCAGTGATGATCTGAGTGCAAAAAGCAGGTTTGTACGCAGCCTCTCCTTTGGGATCCAGTTCCATATATATTGTCGAAGGGAAAAAAAATAATGTCACCTACACAGATTCTCTTCACAAAGGATCTCTGGATTTAAATCAATAACGCTACCCCCAAGCCGCATCTTTATATAAATGCCTGCCGTACATTCACTGATTTGTTCAGGCTTTTGAAGTAAACGTTTTAACTTTTGTGGAAACTTTGCCAAAATAGTTTCAATACATTAAAAAAATTACAAACCTTCACCTAACACTGCACAGAAAGTGAATAAAGATTATTCTTTCAAACACAAATATCTGTGTTTTGTAGTTTTAAACCCCTGAGTTTAGACCGTACCAAAAGTACAGATATGAAGAGAAATGGACAGCATTCCTCAGTACATCATCTTCAGACGAGCCCACTTGCCTTGTGTGTGTCTCATGTAACTCAAGCTGGCAGAGGCCGAAAGTAATTTCATCCCCCCTCCCCATGAAAAGATTTCTCCATATCTTAGTCACAGTGGGAATATCGTCTTCTAAATCAGTGACCCAGAAGGAATTAACTTGAGATCAATGCTCTTTCAATCATAAAATAAGAAAGAACTTCTAAAACTCGGCCTGAATTCAGGGAAATAGTGATTGAACACAAGTCTTGGGTTGCACTTTGCTCCACAGTGATTGTACATTAACTGAAATAAGGAAAAAGAAATAATTCAGATCATCGGGTTCTCCTGCATCCGGTGCCTTTGACTCAAGCTTATACATGGCGCCCAGTTAGAAAATAGAGAGGCTTGTCGTCAGAACTGTTAGCAGTTTGGAATTCATCTCTTAGACGGAACTGCCACTCATCTTCCAGCTCTAACCGCACAATAGTTTGACGCAAGGAGCTCCTGTCTTGGCATATCACACACAGTGTTGCACCTAAAGTTAAAAGATGAAATTAAATAGCAGACAGTTTATACCACAGTTTAATTTCCACAACATTTATCTTCTGCCACTGCTCTCTATTGCTTGGAAACATTATTGCACATTTTAAAAAAGGAACAGTAAAGAGTAATAGTAAAAGAGCCCTGGTGGCACAATGACCAGAATGCAGTATTGCAGGGCTAACTCTGTTCACAGCCAAGAGTTTGATCCTGACCAGATCAAGGTTGACTCATCCTTCCATACTTCCAAGTTGAGTAAAATGAGGACCCAAATTGTTGGGGGTAATATGCCGACATAAATAGTGCAGAGTGCTGTAAAGTACTATATGGTGGTATAAATTTATTCAGATTATGACTTAGATCATCACGTAAATTTCAAATCAAAGTATACAAAGTACTTCCCTGATTTTCCTACCTAAGAAAACACAGAAATACAGATATATTAATACGTTACAGATTTTATTACATCTATAGCGTTATTTTTTTGTTATTTTGTTTATTTTTGGAATCTGGATAAAAACGTATATGTTAAAAATATACTAAAGTAATACAAAATGCAAGGAAGAATCTCTGTACAATCAATCTTCTACATGTTATCAAAAGTCTGACCTCACCTTTTATCATTCACTGGGGGAAAAATGGAGCAAACTGACAGCCTATCACCTTTATTAATAATGCAAGGTATGGAGTTCTCGAATTCTTTCCCTCTCTTTACAGCAGAGGCTATGGGAGATGTATGCATTTTCTTCTACGTAGCAAAGTATCGTGTATCTCTCTGTGTGTTTCCAGGCTGTCATGTGTTGTACGTATGTATATGTACATTGGAAAGTTCAGGGCAGGCTGCACAGTGTCTCCTTTGGGTCATGGGACAAGGATGAAACGGTTAGCAACATTCCAGGGAACTGCCCATCCGCCTCTCTTATACAGAAGCATACCACATGTAGTCGCATTTCATTCAGTTTTCAGAAAAAGATCATGTTGATGGACAGAGCCCCTAGGCTCTTTACATAGATTTTTCCAGTATTTCAGGAATAAAAAATAAACAATTTCTAGGATATTAAGGAGCAGTTAATTCAAAATTATTTAATATGTTCCCAAAAAATAGAACAGACTGCGTTTAAATGAGTATGCATTTTGCTTCTGGCTTTTTCATGTTTTAGGGGTAAAGGATATTGGAGAATTAGAAACTATAACCGGAACTGGAGGACAATGCTGTTTTTCATTACACTTCTACAACTTTGTCAAATAAGGGTTGTTACATTGCACAACATATAATGGCAATGTCTGTTCAGTCTATCCTTGTTAGGGACCAGTCAGCCAGTTCTATACAGAAATCACATTACCTTTCAGGAATTTGAACCTTTTAAGAAAGTCTGGTCCAACGAAGGAGTCACAAAGGTAGAGAAGAAGGCCACTGAAAAACACCCCTTCGCAGTTCACATTAACTGAATGTGGCCGTGAACTTACATAGCAAAGAGCTACCTATACCAGAAATGGGAACAGATACATACGTTTAAGTCTTCTTTCCTTAAAATGTTCTTATCTCAACATGAATATCTTATCAAATTAGCTTTAACAATCAGTGGTAAATTCCAAACACCTTCATGTTTAGAATGTGGATTATCCTTTTAATAAATCACAACTGTTTCCAAAACAGACAAAGTGAGTTAAAGAAAATTAGGGCAAAAGTTGTTTAAACAGAAAAAAAAAAAAAAGAGATGGGAAGCATCTACAATATGCCGAAGAGCATTACATTGTCTATCCAAACATTTTAAAAAGGTAAAATATCCTGGCAAATGGTTCTTAGCATCCAAAGTATTGATAAAGCAATTAAAAAGAGTAATATCAGTGCTTTAGTTTGACCAATAAAAGATAAAAGTCTCAAGACTGGAATTGTCTTGCCACATTCCTTCATTCCTTCCAAAGAAAAGACTTTATTTCTCCTTAGTTGTAAAATCCAAGGTTTTTGGATACATACCTGAGGCCCAATATTCAAATAGCAATCCACAGCTAAGACAGGGTTTTTAAAGTTGTAGATGGCCTTTGGGAAAAGCTTGTAAGTGGCATATTGAAGGAACTTCTCTAAAAGGAATTGAGCTGGAGCTGCCAAGAGGGTGTGCTCGCTGTCTGGAGCGCAAACATACTGAAGGGGTATTAGTGGAGTCAAACTTTCTGAGACCTAGACAGGAAAACAAGACATCCATGTGAAATAGACTGAGAATATTTAGACAGTTCAGGGTACAACTAGCATTCAATTATCAGTTTAAAATGTTGCACAGAGTGGGAAAAAATGGAGCTAAACATGAACAGATCTTGGCACACTATCCCTCTCTGGACCTTCTCTTGTGGTAGTGGTTGTGTATGATAGATAGATAGATAGATAGATAGATAGATAGATAGATAGATAGATAGATAGATAGATGATAGATAGATAGATAGATAGATAGATAGATAGATAGATAGATAGATAAATTTGGAAGTGCTACCAAGCAACAATAACAGCACACATCAGTGATGCTGGACAGGGAGCACTTCCTATATAGGACGAGAGCCAGTTTGGTCTAATGGTGAAGGTACCAGGCTACAAACCGGAAGGCTATAAGTTCTAGTTCCACCTTCAGCATGAAAGCCGGCTGGGTGACTTTGAACCAATCATTCTCTCTCAGCCTCAATCTGCCTTGCAAGGTGGTTGTTACGAGAAAAATAAGAGGAGGAAGGAATTTTAGGTAGGTTTGCCATGTTAAGTTATTTGTAAAAATAATAAAGTTGGGAAATAAACAAACAAGAAGGGGGGAACCACTAAGAAAGAATTAAAATATTCCTATAACAAGCATTCATATTTATACAGGGACTGTGTAATGATGGCAAGTCTAAATAAGCAAACAAACAATCCCCTTTAGGAAGAGTTTTAGTAGGAGTGTCCAAAACATTTCATATCTGAAACATTTCAACATTTACATTTACAGTAAATCGTGCCTAACATACTGAGCTATGAACATAACACGTTTGTGTCAAAATCAAAGGCCTCGTTAAGCATGAAACACTTCTGAAATAATCAGAGCTAGAGATTGCCGCAATCTTTTGAACTCAAACTATTTCAAATTCAAAATCTTTTACAACCGCAAAGGTTTTTTGTGAATTTTTCATTATTATTTTTAAAAGCAGCCTTTATTCTAGGCCCGATTCCTGCATTGCACTACAGCTTGTTAGAAGCATTCATTGAAATCAGTTAGGAAGCAAGCAGCACAGCTGGCAGCTGCACAAATAAAAGTATCTATCAAATATGTTTATATTTGATTTCTTGTTTACGGATCCAATGATTAGCCAATTTGAATAGCTGAATGATTATCAAGAAAGAAAAGTGAAGGCCATGTGAGTAGAGAAAGACAAGAGCACAGAGCCACAGTTTGCCAAAACAGAGTTCCTGTACAAAACTAAAATATTTCATGATATATGTAAAGTCTACAGATGGAAAAAGACTAATAAGATTGTATCACATGGAGAAGTCAGCAAGTACAGAAATATAACCAATGTATAAGTAAAGCAATGGTTTGAAATGGAAGGAGACCAGAGACTATAAGTCATAAAACTCATTCAAACAGAACAAGAAATTCTTTTCCTCCTTTTTATCTAATAATCAACTAAGAGATTATAAATCTACAGAAGAGCCCATTAGGTGTGGTAGGTGTAGAATCTAGTGCCAATTGCACTGTTCTAGATAATCCAGCGAACAAGTTTGTCCGATAGTGAGAGGATCAGGACATGAACCAGCTGCTTTGTCATTTGGACACCTATAAAAAGTCAAGTGGGACTGAAACCAAAGGCGATGCTTGAGGCACATCAATGTTGATGACTTACAGTAGGACACAATGCAAAGTAACACATTTCCTGGGCTTTCCCATAAGAGAGTTGGTACCAATGGCTATGTAGAGATGGGGAAGAAAAAGCTGCTTGGTAACTCTCACCAACCTGATTTCCTTCCTCTCTCCAGACAATTCCCCTATTCTGGAAATGTGCAGATTCTAGGTTGCTGGAGTGATTTTCTTTTGTTTTTCTAGAACTCTATCAAGTGGATACAAATGTAAGGGGAATGTTGAGGAAACCTAGTTCCTTTCTTAGGGAAGTTTTACCACAACAAATGTTTGTGAGTTGAACCAAGAGTATCCACTAATAGATTCTCAAGGGCTAAGACTAGGCATGATTTGTATGATTCCTTATTTTAGTAATGTATCTTAATGACTGGGAAAGGAAGGTAGGTTATTCCTTTTGTTAGAGGCCATAAATAACGATAATAATTACATTTATTAAGTTTGAATGCCACCTGATTCCTGATGACTCGCCAATCAATTGCAAATCAGTCAGATCAACCAGATCTTACCATGACCTAATGCCAAGCACTGAATGTATCACTTGGACCTGTTGTGGCCTGTCGGCCGCCAGCCCTTCCAACAGCCAAATCAGAGGAGGAGGAGGAGGCGTGGGAGTCAGGTCAGCATCAAGGCAACCTGAGAGCTCCGAGGGGGAAAGAGGGAATGGAGTTGACTGAAAGAGAGACAGAGGCAGCGCCTGGGCCATCTGTCAGCCCTCAGGTGGAAAGTCAATAGCCCCCAGGTCTGGAGGTGGCTGATGAGGAAGAGGAGAAACAGCTGGTCCACTGCCTGACACACAGATGCGGAGAAGGCAAAGGAGAGGAGAGTAATGGAATTCTGTGGGCTGATTTTTGGGAAGGAAGAGCCACCACTGCTAGCGAAGCCCCACCCTAGCTCTGGGGATAAAAGGCAGGGGGCAGAGATGAATCAATGTGGCAGACAACTATGCATCTTCCAGCTGGACGGACTTGTTAGCCTGTGGTGAGAAAGAAACTTTTTGCCGGGGCTGCCAGCACGCCTAATCAAAGAAATCTTTGAGTTAACTTCAGAGGGTTTGTCGTATTTGGGGAACTGGATCAGAAAAGGACCACTACTCCTGGCCTAGATAGATCAATGATTTGTCCCTCTGAAACATTCCCCCATATTTATGACTTAATAAGGAAAGGAAAGTGGGGAGAAGAGAGGGGAATACAAAAAGCATCTTTTTCTACTCACCATGATTTTTGGTTTAATATCAAAATCTTTTTGACCGCCAACCTGGATATATTTTTTCATAAGACTGAAGTTGTTAAAACAACAGATAAGCAAGCCACTGCTGTTTGTTCTCAGATTAAAATCTACATCTTCACAGAAATACCTAAGTAAATGAACATAGATTTACATATGGTTATAGAATCTGATGCTCTCCAAATAAATTGATACTATAGTTCCTAGAAACTCTCTTTAATATTAGATACGCTCATTGAGACTTCATAGGGCTGAAATCTTAGCTGGAAATCATAGGCTTAGGAAACTAATTAGGATTTCTAGCTTAGAATTCTACAATACAAAATCACAACAACAGGCTGTATATGTACAAATATTTTACAGTTAATGCTCCATATAATTTACACATTAAGATACAGTCACTTGCTTAGAGGTTTCACCTACATCGCCTCCCAAATAAAACACTTAAAATAATGTTAACCCAAAGTTACTTCTTCCTACCAGATAGGAAGACAAGTGAATTTCCTTGGTCCAAATTCTGAACCTTGGATAGTAAATGAGTTCCAAATTAGAAAACAAATGAAAATATTCATGGAGAAAGTGCTTGGTTACAAAACAATTATCTCTCATGCTTGATTTCTGTCCCATACAATGTCACAATGTCCCAAGCTGCCAAAGAGGGAAGGTATCAATTAGCACCAGGCAGAAAAATTATTTTATCTCCTCCTCCCTCCCCTACCTCTTACTAGTATTCATTTAACGTGATGAAACAAAATGATGATCAAAATCTCATGGATGAAATAAGATGTTCTTGCACCTGAGTTCTCTACAAAGTGCTCAAGAGGAACAGAGGCAAACCTTCTGCCCTTCATTGTCCAATCCTCTTTCCAGCAGACATCAACCTCCTACTTTACCATGTTCCAAATAACTATTAAAGAAAAAATGTCATGTAGGAACTTGTCTCATTGACCTTTTTCAGGAGAGCAAATGTAGGCAAGCAAGGACAAGGAGAGAAAACATATGAAGAAATCCAATCTAGCATCATATTTGACTTGCATACTTTTACCCACCTGTTCAGATCATATTGCACATTTTGGGTCAGGTCAATGTTGAGCAGTATAAAATCATGTATGTGGCATCTGGAAAAGGGGACTTTGGGTGCTCTAGAATTCAATTTGCTGTTCCATTTCTGAATGCCCAATATTGCATAATGGACAATTTTGGGTGTGGCTTCAATATGCTGTAGGACACTCTTTAGAGATACGTTTTTACTGGTTGTGCCTTGATCCATACACTTACTACTGAAAGGCAAAAAGCCAAAAAACATGAGTAGATTGAAACACAGTGATATCTACAACACATACATGAAGATAACTGCTTAGGAAATAAACAGGGAAAATGGTACAACAAATGCAACATTCTCCTTGGATCACTGTGAACCAGACTTAAACTGCCATTCTACAGTCACTCAGTTTTTTAAGCTAATCAAGAAGTGGCTATTTTTATGAAGATACTAGTACTGGATGCCTTAGGAGACTTCCACGTAGCACCATTTTCACTCCCCAATATCTCTCAATTGTTTTCAAGCAGATTGTGTGATTGTCTTGACTCTTGCAGATTTCAGCATGTAGAAAATAGACAAGCAACACCATAAGCTAATCAATGTTTTATATCTGATCAACAAAAGAATGCAAAAAATGATCATGCCCTCAATGCATCATTCCAACCTTTTCCATTTTGGAAGAACAAAATTCTCTTACACCCTCTACTTCCTGGAAAAGGGAAACAAATAAATTGCTTGCAACAGTCTCCAAATCATATTTTCAATTCTATTAAATCAAATTCATTAATGGACACATACAACTGCATTATAATATTGAATAATGGCTTTAAAATCAGAAAGATAAACTACTGAATACACTTGAGATTATCCTTAGCATATTGCCCTTTATTTTTAAAAAAGCTGTCGAACAGTAGATACAGCTAAGGTACTGAACAGTGTTTCAAGCATTTTAGTTACTTTGGTGCAATATTTATATGATGAACGTTTCCTAATAAAGCAAAGGTGCCAGTTTACTAATCCTATCCTGTGTCATAAAATATCCCATTTTAGATGCCTAAAGGAATATCTATTTCATGTTATCAAGTATCATCATCACAGCAAACTTGCCCTTTCTTGCCTTGAACCAGTGGATACGACATTAGGATTGATCCAAGATTCTGCGCCTAATCATTAGTGCCACATCAGCTTTGAGAAACTTACCTAGATTGTTCTTGGACAACATGACTGTTCCATAAGACACAAGAATCATCCATTACAACAATAAATGGCCAAACACACTGACGTTTAATTCCCAGTTCCTCAAAACGATTTCTTTCCAGTTCCAGGTTATGGTAAGAAAGCTCTTTAATTAGGAATCTCGCAGCACCTGAAAATAGGTAATAGGGAGACTGGTATTTCTAAATGTTTGAGTGGCAAAAATGGGTTTGCATGAAAAGTCCAAAGAGGAACAGATTCTAAATTAAAGCTAGATCAATGTTTCTCAACCTCAGCAACTTTAAGATACAACGTAGGGTTTTTTCTTTCTTTTTTTCTTAGTTTGTATTTTTAATTTGTTTCTCTATTTTTTCAAGTTTTTTTAATTTAAACAATACAGCCAAAAGACGAACAGAGGCAGATGCAAGCATTTCGTATTGACTCATCAGTACCTACATTACAATAATAGAGTTATTGTATCAAATATACAATGTATCTTTTCTTTTATGTACACCGAGAGCGAATGCACCAAGACAAATTCCTTGTGTGTCCAATCACACTTGGCCAATAAAGAATTCTATTCTATTCTATTCTATTAAAATATAAGAGCTAGCAAGAGCATTAATTAAGCCTATAACATATGCAGGAAAGCAACCAATGGCAAGCTGCCTTGTGTGTGCAGAAATGACTTTATGTCAATCTACACCTCCTGTGGGGCTGATTTTAACTGTGTTGTTGTAATGTAGGTACTGATGAGTCAATACGAAATGCTTGCATCTACCTCTGTTCGTCTTTTGGCTGTATTGTTTAAATTATTAAAAGGGATTGTTTTAAGTTTAAAGATTGTTTTGTTAATTGTGCATCTATAACTTTTTTAAGAAAAAAATCTTTTTAAAAAAGTAATAAAATGTACATGAATTTAACAATAGAAATAGGCAAGCTTACTCTTAAAGATGCCACAAAGAATGGAAATTATTATTATTTAAAAGTTTACTGCTAACTAGACTGAAATCTTTTTATACATGTCCGTATTATGGATTTTTCTCTTCTTTCTGTCTTGCAAACAAAAGGAAAATACCCATATTCTAGACTCTTGTCCTACTCACCAACTCCTGCATTGTTGAACATGCCAGGTAGAACCAGCATGATATGGTTGGGCCAGTATTTGCGGTAAAGTGGCATTTCATATTCCTTGACCACAAGAAGATGGAGGTGGCTGATGCCTTCCATAGCATGATAAAGATTCAAGAGACCATGTTCATGACGTCCACTTGAAGGTGTAAAAATAGGACTCTTTACTGTATTCAAATTCTGCAGGATGACAAGCCAAAAGAAAAATAATGTGTTTCATATATGTGCTCATTGTCCATGATTTTAATGTTGCTTACTTTCAGGACTATGTGATATATGGAAAAATCATGCTGGGAGAATTCTGCCAATCAGAACACTCTTCTATTTTCATTGCCTTCTCTCTTTTCCCCATAAATATTGTGAAGAATAATTTTAAATTGTTATGTAATTGTATAACATAGTTTGTATATGTTGGCTTTATTTCTAAAAGAATACCTGGATAGGCTGAGATCAGTTTATAAAACTGAGAGATAGAAAGGAAGAGCTGATAGTTGCATATCTAAAATACCTACTAATGTATCAGTAGTTTGAATCCAGAAAACCCTGACAGAGCACCCTAAATGTAATCTCACCAAATGGTAAAATCTCACTGGTAATGGTTGTGAGCCTCTATCTAGATTATGAATGGGTGGGCAGAATTTTCAGAAAGCAGAAATTTTAACAATGATCTCTAATACTGTCATCCCTTCAAGTTAGGTCAGGAAACAAATGTCACAATGAATACCAGAACTCTACTTTATTGATATAGATTATACTATCAGAAAATGGAAAGCTTAACAGCATTTCTCTTTCCTAGCCTCTTATACTAAATAGAGATGTGGTTTCTTGAGCTTCTTTCTCACCCTTCCTGTTTTTCTGGGGTATTTAGAAAAATTTATGTTTTCCGAATGGCTGCTGTGTGTCTTCCTCAAGGCCATCTTTATACTTCTCTACTAGTTGGGGAAGGGAGCTTTATAGTTCCTGTTTGTCTCCCAGTAACTATTCTCAATGCTTGCTGGTTTCCCATTGAAAGTAGTGAAAGAAATCCACAATCTTGCGCAGCAGTTTTTAGCCCCTATACATCTTTGGCTTTTCATTTATACATGGATACGGACACACACATGGGCCTCAACCCTGAACAACAAGATGCTGCTTATATGGCTGGAAAATAAAAGATCCATGAGTTAATTGAAGGTAATGAAAAAGAGACCTAGTTCAGACTCTGGAACTGAGTATTAGCCTTTTAGATATATAGACTTAGAACTTAGACTTAGAATAATTTCATTGTCACTTTAAATGTACACTAATCGGCATACATTAAAATGAAATTTCATTGCATACAACTCTCAAAGGGTCACCACCTGCAATATACACTACATAAACATGAGAAAACAAACAAACGAACAAATAAATATGCATATACCCACAAACCCACATGTATTATATGACACAAAGAAACAATGCAGTCTAGTTCGGATGTATACATGTACATGGCGAGAGAAACAAATCTTGCGAATTTACCAGACGGATGCCATAGGGAACAAAGCTGTTACAGAATCTGATAATCCTGCTAGGAAAATCCTCCCAGAGGGGAACAACAGAAACAGACCATAAAGTGGGTGTGTGGGGTCTCTAACAATGCTTTGGGCTCTAAGCACATAGCGTTTATAAGCAGAATTCCTAAACAACATGAAGCAAACTTCCTATAATCTTCTCGGCTGACCTTACCACTCTCTGTATGGATCTTCTATCTGAGGCACTGCTGCCACCAAACCAAACAGTGATGCAGTTTGTTAACTCTCTCAATCGTGCCTCTGTAAAAAGTGGCCAGGACAGAAGGAGAAAGATGTGCTCTCCTCATCTGATGCAGGAAATGCAGACGCTGGTTTGCACAGTTCACTAAGGATGACGTGTGGAGACACCAAGATTGTTAGTTATCTGCACCCTCAGGTACTTAATACTGTTGACCACCTCTACAGCAGCATCCTTTCTAAAATCTACAATAATCGCCTTCGTTTTATTAACATTTAGAACCAGGTTACTTTTATTGCACCAGTCCACCAGAGCCTTCACTTCTTCCCTATAAGCATCTTCATTGTTGTCTCAGATAAGACCCACCACTGCCGTGTCATCCACATACTTCACAATATGATTCATAGCAGATTTGGCACAGCAGTCGTGGGTCATCAAGGTGAACAGTAGCGGACTCAAGACACAGCCCTGTGGTGGACCTGTACGGAGATGGAGTTGGAAACTTTTCTTCCAACTCGTACAAACTGGGGCCTATCAATAAGGAAATCAATCCTTACTGAAATCAATACTTGCATGTATCTATATAACTCACAACCTCAGTCAAAACACATTTCACTAACCTTATCAGACACAAGAGGAAGACGCATGCTTTCCAAATGTCTGCCCTGTTTGCTGAAGACAAAATAGTTTTCTTTGGATTTGGGAATGATAAAATGTAGCTGAATCTCTTCTCCTAACATTGAGGATGAGAATGTAAAGGCATGTAGGGTAGAATCAGACATCTGCATACAAGGGAGAAAAAAATATTGTAACGGACTAAAGAGACCAATTGGCAATATTAACCAGCTTTCTTTTGTGAGGCTATATTATCAAATGTTATATATGTGGGCAACATATCTGGATTACTTTTACGAAAATATTCTGCTATTTGACTCATCTTCATTTTGTATCATAATTTAGGATAAGAATGTTTTCATATTGCTAGTAAAACTTTGCCCATAGTCACATACTAGGGAATTTTGGCTAAAGCTAGGTAATGCTTTCATAAGAGATGTTTCACAAAACACAGGGATATGAATATAGCATTTATCTGCAATATAGATAAATGTTTCCAGAATCACATGGATACAACAGATACCTGTACAATCCCAGAAAATGACACAACTGCATTAATGAGTCATCAGTAGTGCTGTGTTCATATTCCTGCGTTTTTTCAAGAACCTTTTCCATCAAAAGCTAAAGCATCTGCAGTATTTAACGTACAATAGCTTTTTCCAAAAGGGTAGAGAAATTCCTTATAAATTGTAAAACGCTTTCAATACTTTAACCACTATTCCATTCTGTTCTCATAAAAGCATCACTCTTAGAGGTTTTTTTCCTCAATGGGACCCTGGTGGAAAAAATAATGCCTGCTAGATGGAAGCATTGCATACCGGAGCTGAAGGATTTGTGTCCATGTATTGATGGCACTGTTCACAGTGGTGGAAAGTATTGTAAGCTGCGTACTTCGTCAGCATCATAGAAACAGTATTACGCTTTATGGATTCTTCAACTTTGGTTTCTCTGTTGGGTTCTGTGGACAAAGGCAATGAAAGGAAAACAACTAACTTAACAAATCCTTAAAGTTATTTGTTAAAATACTCCAATACATTTATGAAAAACTAGATAGGAAAAAGAAACTATAATTTAGTGTTCCCTCACCCTGCTTTATTTTTTGCAGTTGCTCTGTGTAGACTGGACTCATAAGAACATATTTGGGATCATGCACACTGAGATCAAAATTCATTTTCCTGACACTTTCAACGTCAGGCCACTGATCACTGCCAGCCTGGGCAATTTCATTTTCTTCCACATGATCTAAAACAAAATATGAATAACTAGTTAATACTCAGATCATAGTTTTGTGTTATCTAAATTCCTCATACAGATTACAATATTTTCAGTAAATATTACAATTACAATGTTACCGGTAAGTAAGTAAAACTACAAAGTATTTTAGAGAAATTAGATAAATGTTTCTAAGAATAATATTTTATCATCAGGGAAAGTATCAGGGAGAATGTTGGTCAAGAATAATTTGATATGCCTACTTTTGATTTGTCATTACTCCCTCTACTTTTTTGTGTTAACATAAGGCCAAATTTGTATTACAAGAGTTGGTTTTCTCTTTTTAGAGTACTCTGTAAGCTTCACACATATTAAAGAGAACTGTCTTCAGAAATTAGAACAGAGGCTCTTAGTACTCACTGATATTAATATCTTCCTCATCATACACGTCTACCTCCAGCAATCTGATCAGCATTCGAAAGAGAATTCGTAGGAACTGCAAATAAGAGCCAGTTTTCCCAACCTAAATAATAATGATAAAAAACAGCTTCTGAAAATAATCCTATCAGAAAAGTGTATTAATTTTGTTCTGGGATCTCCTGCTTCAATCATTTCAAAAAAGAATAATTGTTCGTTCAAGCTGTGACAAACAAAATGTATGCATGGCAATACACTTTAGAGCACCAAGTATTTATTAAGTGGGGTTTCAGAATATTAATTTTTTAAATAAAAATTTACCTATCTTGTTGCACAATGAATTTTTCAAAAGCAATTGCTATGCCTCAAAGTTCTTTTAGATAAAGCTCTGAGATGTCAATAATTCATGAGCAGCTTATAAAATCAAATCATTCTTCACAGAAATCTTCTTTAATTAATATGCTTGCTTGCCCAAAATTTCATTGCTGTAATTTACTGAAAATTCAGTGATTTCTTGCAGGCAAGAAAATTACATGCCTACATTTGGACTTATTTAACAAAATAAAGATTCAGATTACAAAACCTTCACATGAATTATTTGATTCAAATATTATTATCTAATATTAATATTATTGAAATCAACTTCATACATAATCAATCAGCTCTTCTTCTCTTAGTGGAATTAAAATGCTCAATAACATTATTTCATTTATCCATTCTATTTTTCCTCACTATCCAATATCAAATATTTTAATCAATACAGGACTAATTCATTCATACAAATATACTATCAGTTGCTGGAAATTATTTTTATTTAATTCAGGTTTTTATCCATTTTTAAAAGAACAGAGAGCTTTTCAAATCATATGCTTCATGTAAAGTTTGCAGGGTGCCTCAGGGCTCGGTTCTCTCTCCCCTCCTATTTAACATCTACATGAAGCCGCTGGGTGAGATCATCCAACGATACGGGGTGAGGTATCAGCAATACGCTGATGATACCCAGCTGTATATCTCTACCCCGCATCAATTCAGTGAGGCGGTGGATGTGATGTGCTGGTGCCTGGAGGCCGTGAGGGTCTGGATGGGAGTCAACAGGCTCAGACTTAACCCAGACAAGACTGAGTGGCTGTGGGTATTGCCTCCTAAAGACCATGCTGATTGTCCATCCTTGGTTCTGGGGGGGGAGAAATTGTCCCCCTCAGAACAGGCTCACAATTTGGGTGTCCTCCTAGACTCACAGCTAAGATTAGAGCAACATCTGTTAGCTGTGGCTAGGGGGACCTTTGCACAGGTTCGCCTGGTGCACCAAGTGCGACCCTACTTGGATCAGGAGGCTCTCCTCACAGTCACTCATGCCCTTGTCACCTCACGGTTAGATTATTGCAACACGCTCTACATGGGGCTACCCTTGAAAAGTGTTCGGAGACTACAGTTGGTCCAGAACACAGCCGCAAGAGCTGTCGTGGGTGCACCTAGGTACACCCACATTACACCAATTCTCCGCAAGCTGCACTGGCTCCCTATTGGTCTCCAGTCACAATTAAAGGTGTTACCTTTAAAGCCCTACATGGCTCAGGGCCAGGGTATCTTCGAGACCGCCTTCTACCGCATAGCTCCCAGCGACTGGTAAGATCCCAGAGAGTTGGGCTCCTCAGGGTCCCGTCAGCTAAACAATGCCGGCTGGCGGGCCCATGGGGGAGGGCCTTCTCTGTGGCTGACCCAGCTCTCTGAAACCAGTTACCTCCTGAGGTCCGGACCATCCCCACCCTATTGGCCTTCCGAAAAGCAGTGAAGACCTGGCTCTTCCGGCAGACCTGGGGCCGTTGATCTCGCTGTTGCGATCTGGAGAGATCCGGCCATGAATGGTGTGAATGGGTTTTAATTGTTTTTAATGGTTTAACTTTTAATGTTTTATATATGGTTTTTAAATGCATTGTAAGCCGCCTTGAGTCTTCGGAGAAAGGCGGCATACAAGTTGAACAAATAAAATAAATAAAATAAAATAAATAAATAAAGTTCATCACTTATTTTAAAAAACCCTCTTTTCACTAAAACCTGTGGGAGGAACATGACAATAGTATGAGTCTAACATGAACTAAGTTGTTATAGTAATTGTGAATTACTATACATTGTAATTTTTCCTATACATCTATGAACTCCAGGCTTTCAGATAAGGCACCAAAAATGTTAGAACTTGCAAATGCTATCTGTGTACTAACATGAGTAGAATTTATTATCATTTGTTTAATAGACTTGATCACTGTGAATAGAAAATCACTGAATGATCAGGGACCTTAACAAAATAATCCATTCAATTTGAATTGCTGGAAAGGTATTACTAATCATCTCAGAGGTGTCATCAACCTTGGAAATTAATACTGTCTAACTAATACTCTGCGATACTCTCTTTATAGTGGGTGCCATGATGGCTCACGGTTAAGACATTGGGTTTCTCAGCTGAAAAGCTGATAGCCCAGATATGAGACATGAGTGCTGCACGATGGGGTGAACTCCCATTACATGCCCCATCTCCTGTTAACTAAGTTCAATAGCATGCAAATGTGAGTAGATAATTAAGTACTGCTTCAGTGGGAAGGTTATTGCATTCTGTATTTTCACGCTACCCACATGATGATGGAAGTGTCTCTCAGACAATGCAGGCTTTCTTGGCTAAGAATCAGAGATCAGCACTGGCCCCTTAAGTCAGTCATGACTGAATGGGGGATACCTTTAAACCTTGATTTATAAAATGAAAGTGACTTCTTAAAGTCTTAAGTGAGGGCTGAAATTATTTCAGTGGATAATGTTCGGAGGATCAACTGTTTCCTGCTTTATATTTGTTTGCAAGAAGCTCCACTTATATTTTTGTGGACAAAATTTATTACAAATATTACATAGACTCCAATCTCCACCATGTTCTGATATAAAGAAAATAATATTTTGTATCCCTGACTATTGATTTCCCCTTGCCTGCAGAAAATAGATGTATGTAATCAACAGGCATGAATATGCAAGGACCAAAAGGTTCTTTTAAAAATTATTACTCAGCTGTAAAAGCTAAAAATATGTCCAATAGTATTTGATTGACACGGCAGACTTTGTGGGATTTGGGGCATTTGATATGATTATGAATCAGGAAAAAAATCCCTCAATTATGAAGGCAAGACTGAGAAGTAGAAGAAGGGCAAAACAATAGCTAAGGTGGAAACATGGAATCAAAATGATCCCAGAGATTTACCAAGAAGGTGAACATTTTTCCTTGCAATGACCAACAGTCCAGTCCAACTCAATGGCACCCAACTAATCATACACGCTTGAGCTTTCTTTTCTCATATGGTAATAATTACTACCGTTTCTACTTACGCTAGGTATCAGAAATCTATTTGAAGCTGCACTTCTGCAGTAGCTCATACTCAATAAGAAGAAATATTGTGAAATTAATTGGCCATATTTGCACATATTGATAAACTGAGACTTGCTGTTTATTAGTGCCTCTTTCCACAAGTAACTCAAACAAACAGGTAGGATATATTATAGCATCGCGATGGCGAACCTATGGCATGTCGCCTGGCACGCGTGGCATCGCCCATTCCTCTTCTGGGTTTCTGGCAGGAATGCACACACGATGATCAGCTGGCCTTTGTGCGTGCAGCAGTGCCGGAAATCGGAAGAGCTGGTCTTCCATTTTCTGGCGTGAGCATGCGCGCCAGCCAACTGATTAGCCCATGCACACGTGCGGCAGTAACCGGAAGACTTGCTGGCCGGTGTGCATGCACGCGCCGGAAACTGGAAGTACCTTATCCAGCATGTGCATGCCCCCTGGGCAGCTCCTCTTCCTGGTTGTGGCCCTGATGAATGCACACATGCTACTCCCTTTTTGGCACTCGGTGCCAAAAAGGTTCATTGTCACTGTTATAGCATCTAAAACCAGACTCCAGAATACTTGTTTCCTGGTTATTACCTCCAAGTAATTTGGAATTGTCCTAATTTATAATTCTAGATTTTTCAGGAACAATTAACTAGAACTCTGGTTTAGATAGCATTAAACTTTATCCCTTCCTAATTATTTTTTATTAATGTCCATAAAGGAAGGACATAGTCATAGAAACAAGCAGCATGCACTAATTTGTTGCTCATTCTTACAAACATGCAGAAGCATGCAAAATTCAGTTAAGAAACACACAGAGTTAAGTAACCTGGTACCAGCTCTGCTCTGAATCCAGTGAAGATGCAACCACATCTGCTCTGAAGCATAGATTTCATGGCTTGATTACACACAGGTTGAGAGAGAAAAAGACCCAGTATAGTGTGCAAATGTCTGTGGAAGGTCATTGGTTTGGGCCCAACTGACATCAAAACAATCATAAATTTCACTCCAAAGATGTAGTGATTCACACTATAATAGAAGCATTTAATACTACAGCCTGAAATAAAAGATTCCAGGGAATTTACATGCTCCAAATAATCATAGTTGCTTATAAATTATATTTCCCAAAGTGTATTTTATCATTAATAAATGTGAATTACTAAACATTTTATTCTTTCTTATTTTGTAACAGCACCTTCCTTAATCTGCTTAGATGTTTTAGGAATTTCTACTTCCAGAATTCCTAGCCAACATAACTTAAAGATGGGGAATCTCAGGCACGTCTTCCCAACTCATCTGGAAGAAACCAGGCTGGAGAAGTCTGTTCTGCCCCATAATGTCCATTTACCTGAGGTGGCCCTGTAAGAAGTAGCCGTCGTGGATGAAAACTCCTGCTGCTAGTGGTTTCACCATGGTTGCTGTAGTCTGCATGGTGTTGCCGTGCAGCAGTCCACTGTCGGTAATAAAGAGACTGCTCTTCACTGGTCATATCCTTATGAAGCAAAGGCCTTAGCGAGCTCACCCAAGACACATCGGCATGAGGTAACAAAGCAGAAGAAAAAGGTGTCTGCCCACTTTTCTGTGAACCAAGGAGGCAATAGGCAGCTTTTGACAAGATCACAATTCGGGGTAAACATATGTGCAGTGTCTTGCAATTTTTCACTGGCTGGTTAGGCCATCGGAAGGTCTGGCTGACCGAAGGGGAAGCTGATGACAATTTAGACGTGGTGCTGCTGGCTATCTGGTTGGCTAGAGAGTCACATTCTTGTTTCAAAGACTCCCCAGCAGCAAAGCCTTCATCAACAGAGCTAGTAGCAACATTCTGGAAGTTCATAGACTTTGACTGTTTTTGAGACTTGTCTGTGGCACTAGAGGAGCTCACTCCATTTTCTGCTATAGAACCTGGAAGGTAGATTGAAAGGAAGGAAAAGGAAGGGCTGAAGGATATTCAGTAACATATAATGCATAATACATTGTCCTGCAACTTCTATACCAAAAATATCCCGCTTACACCTGGAACTTTGGAACAGCACAAAAGATCAGGAGAGGATAGGTAAATAGACGTGAACAGAGAATGAATTCTATAATACATTTTTAAGGACATGCAGAAGTAAACAGAACAGTCCATATCATCACATTCCTACAATTTATAAAAGGTGTAGGATATCTGTCATCAGCAAAAATGCAGCAGGAATCAGCAAATGTTTAATATGCAACCATCATTCCACAAAATATCTTCACAAAGAAACTAATATTTTGAATAATTTTCTAAAAGATACATTACAAAGGGCCAGAATCTGTGAAATATCACAAGGCAGATTCATGCAAGATTTAAGTATCACAAAATTTCAGTCATGTAAACTAGAAATGTGTCATGTTGTCAAACTATTAGTGTACAATTTTTAGAATGACAAGGATTCATTTACAAGAAAATAGTATCTTTTTTTTCATCACCCAGCCCTGTGATATTAATAGCAACTAGAAAACCAAAAATTAAATATAATTTCCACTATGAAGAAGGCACAGATAAAAATATTTTGTCTTTTGTCAATAGTACGTGAGAAAAACCTGAAAAGAGAAAATCTTACAACAGCGCTTATTCTTATAAGCAGTGCTTATTCTGTCAACCGGAAAATCACTGGAACACTGGGTTACTAAATCTAGACCCAGGAAAGTTTTTTTTATTTAAATTTTTAAATTTATTTAAAGGTTGAATATACACTTATTTAAATAAGTGTATATTCAACCTTTTAAAAGATGTTATAAGATCACAATAAGGCACTGGAATTATAATATGTCTACCTATCATAAATTGCCCTATGCCACTAGTTGGTATAACCTCATTCAGTATTAACTAAACATTGTCATTAAGAGCCATGGTAAGAGTGGTGGTAGCGCAGTGGTTAGAATGCAGTACTTCAGGCTACTTCTGCTGGCTGTCAGCTGCCTGTAATTTGGCAGATCAAATCTCACCAGGCTCAAGGTTGATTCAGCCTTCCATCCTTCCAAGGTGGGTAAAATGAGGACCCAGATTGCTGGGGGCAATAGGCTGACGTTGTAAACTGCTTAGAGAGGGCTGTAAAAGCACTGTGAAGCAGTATATAAATCTAAGCGCTATTGCTATTAAGGAGTTAAAAACAGCCTGACCACCAACCCATAATGTAGTTTTCTTATGGCTTAGTGCAGTGATGGCAAACCTTTTTGGCACTGAGTGCCCAAACCAGAACGTGCGCATGCACTGGAGCGCCGGAAACCTAAAGACTTTCTGGAGCTCCAGTGCCCACAAAGACCAGCTGGCCAGTGCGCATACGTGTCCTGGAAACCAGAAGAGCAGCTAGAGACAGCGTATGTGTCCACAGAGAGGGCTGTGTGTGTACCTCTAGCACGTGTGCCATAAGTTCACCATCACAGGCTTAGTTGTTGTATATAATCTGCCAATTTGGATTTAATAAATTATGGATACACAAGCCATGATTTATTGTACTGTGGAACTCTTCATAACATCCTGTTGCCAGTTCTTAGTAATGGTTATTTGAAAAGATTAACAGAAGAAAACCAACTCCAACAAGTCTAATTTCTCCAAATTTCAAATACAATGATCTAAAAAGGAACATTTAATGAGAGTATAATTTCCACAGATTTAGGGCTACCAGGTCTGGGATGCAAAGATCCAGATGACCTTTATATGACAGTAAAGATAGCAAGTTTTTTTCATCTCTTTGATGCCCTCTAATGGTTATCTGGATTTTTGCAGTGAAGATTTAGTAGACCCAGCACCAGTGGTGGGTTGCTCCCGGTTCGCACCAGTTCGCAAGGACCAATAGTAAAAATTTGTAGTAGTTTGGAGAACCGGTAATAACATTGGCTGGCCACGCCCCTGAACCGGTCCCCGGCCCGGTCACCGCTTGCTTACCCCGCCCACCTCATCAGAGGCTTTTTTTAAAAAACTTTTTAAAGCATTTTTTGTACAACCTCTTCGGCCGAAAAAATGCTTTTAAAAGTAAAAAAAAGCCTCTGATGATTGCGCAGCTCAGCTGGGAATCACCAGAGGCTTTTAAAGGCATTTTTTCCCCTACAACCTCTTTGGCTGAAGGGGTTGTAGAAAAAAAAATGCCTTTAAAAGCCTCTGGCGATCCCAGCTGAGTTGCCTGATCGTCAGAGGCTCCTAAAAGCATTTTTTTCTGCAACCTCTTAAGGTTGTAGAAAAAATGCTTTTAAAAGTTAAAAAAAAAAAAGTTGGCCACGCCCACCCAGTCACATTACCCCCCACCAAGCCACGTCCACAAAATAAGCCACGCCCACAGAACCGGTAGTAAAAAAATTTAGAACCCACCCCTGCCCAGGACAAATCTTAATCAGTAAAATAAGAACAGGAATCCTGTCCAGGAAGGAAAGAGAAGATCTGAGTGGGGGTTTGATAAATATTTTTGGGTCGTGGTTACATCAATATTTATTATTTGAGATTATAATTCTTGATAGAAGTACAAAGTGTCTTCCCCTTTCTCCACAAATATTTTATTCTAACTACAGCATGTTTGAAAGAGACTTTCACTGACTTCAGAAATCAACAGATATTTGAATAAAAACAACTCTAGTTATTAGTTCTACATACTCTGGCTATTATGTTCACTTTCTAGACAGGAAAAAAAGCACAATTAGCCAGGATTCTCTCTGCTATTCAGCTGGCAGCAATGACTGTGCCATCCCTGCTCACTGAGCTATAGTCAATAAAGGTCAAAATTAGTCCACATCAGAAAAAAATATATCTAATATTGGCTTAGAAAAGAAATATCATTTTTTTCATAATGCTAATTGGAAGAATGTTTCAGCCTTCCACTGGCATTCAAGGCTATTTGAAATCCTGCATAAAGAAAAAGATATCCACTACTAATATTATGCAGTTACCTTCAAACTATCTCAGACAAGAGGATTACTATATTTAGATCCCATTATAGCCACTTGCCAATTTCCTGGAAGTCATCTGAACGCTAGGTATGGTCCTATGTCTAGACAAGATAAAATGGCCATTCTAGGTGGTGGACTGGAACAGGCAGTAGCCACTCTACCCCAACACTTTCTGGTAAGACAGAGTAGAAAACTTGAGGTTTGAAATCTATAAGCAGTTCTTGAACCCTTTTCTGAGGTAGAGACTCCATCAACCTAAGTAATCATTAACTGGCAAGGTTTTACTACTATTTTAAGTGAAAAATACAAAAAAATATTCTGAAAGCCCTAAAGCAGAGCTTTTTAAATACCATTTTTAAAAGACTAAGACACAAAAGAAGAAAATGAAACTTACAAAATTCCTGCTTCAAACCTGGGAAATAAACTGGACTACCCACAGGTATGATATAGTCCTTTCCAGTTATGGCCCTCATTTGCCTAATACATATTAAAGGCCACCTCTGACCATTCAACGCAGCCTGTTGAAAGGACATTTAGAATCAGGCATTTGAGTTGACAAGCCACTCCAGTTGTGAAAGCCACAATTTCAATTTCTCACCTGAGGAGTATCCAAGGTCCTAATAGCAATGCATAAGTAAAGGGACTACAGTGGCTGCCTCTTGCATGATGACATGGGCGACTCCCATAGCCACCTTACAATGTCTCACTCTCCTAAGGGCAGGCTATTGATTGGATGAGTGTCTCATTAATAAGTGAGATTAATAAATGAGGGAGGAAACTGTGACAACTCTGAGGATGGCTATAACACTTCCACTTTAACTAATGGCTCCTCTTGAACTGCCTTTGCATACCCATTTCACCTCTTTCATCTCCATCCCCTCCATTCTGAAATAATACGATCAATCTGGATCGTATGAAAACTTCACCTATACCCATTCCTTTCCATTTTCCACTTATCCTATTCTCTCCTAAAAATTACTGTTATTCCCCCATTTTCTTATACCCTGCAAAACTTCCTCTGTTATATCCTGGATTAGCAGTGCCTCCCGGACAAAAGGCATTCACTACAAGTTATAGCACTGTGAATGATAAAATTAAGAACCAACCTGAAGTTCCAGTCACAGCACTGCTATTACTTTGTGGCCTCTCCAAGTCAATCAACAGCTCATCGGTATCATTCTCACCAATGCTGGTCTTCTCTTGCTCCTTTTCACTAAGGTCAAGAGCTACAATAGGCCCTCGAATTGCCTCCTTGGAAACATAGCAGCATGCTAGGCCTACTTCTTGTTCTAAGGCTGTGCGAGTTAAATAGCTTGAATCAATCAATCGAAGATCACAGTATTTCAAAGACCTGGGGAAAAAGCAATATAGAAAGGCTTGCTGGACGATGGGGTTATAATTCTTGTCATTTAAAGTGATAAGTGAACCATCTGCACAAGGCAGAATGGGTTGTTGTTGTTTTTGAGTTTGTGTTTTAACTTTGCTAATAAAATAAAAAAAATATTGAAAAGAAGGTAGGACAGACTTTTTATACAAATAAAATAAAATGCAAATGAATTGTAATGCTTTATAAAATATGAACTTGTCAGACTTGTTTGGTTGTGATATTTAGGATATAGAGGCACTCACCATGATTTTTCAGCATTCTGTCAAACCACATTTTGTCTAATTACTCATCCGGCTTTTTTTGTTGTTTAAATTAGGGTTTTAAATTACAAGGCTAGATTGGATCATTTTCCTCAAATCAATTAAGAAATTTAAAGTTTTTGATTAATATGTTTAATTAGGCTCTCTTCATCTAGTTTTAGGATTTGTGTGGAGAACAGATCAGGTTGTAGGTCATATTTATGCAAAAATATTGAAAGTTCAAAGATATTCACAAACTTTTATGATGCTATTTACTGTACATGTATGGACTTTTCTTCCCAGAATCTTCCAGGCATCAGGATCATTACTAAAAATTCTGGGACTTGAATCCCATGCACCTAGGCAGCAACCATATTGGTATAAACTGGGCCAAATAGAAGCCTTTTTACAACTGGAGCATTGCACTTATAAAACGCCCTCTGTGACACATCCTGAAACCAAGAAAAGCTATTTCTATTATCCAGATTATAGCTCATATCAATTGTATGAAAATTCTATCTGTATTACTGAATACATATGCTGGGTTCTTTCATATGTTATACTTAGATTTTATAACAAACTGTGCACTATGATCTTAGGGATTTGAAACTCAATCAAATATTTTTTTCAATCAATGCTGTCTGTTTTCACAGCTCCCTACAGTTACATGTGTTTTTTTCCCTTCAATTATAAGACAGAAAAGTTACATTTGTGATGTTGAAGATAACCAGATTGTCACCTAAAGAAAGAAATTGGAAATAATCTAGATATTTTAGGAAGCTTTTTTATTTGCACTGTGGACTAACTCAGCATACCTGGGAAATGTTTCCCCTAATGGATCCTTGCCAGTTAAAACAACAATGCAAGGTAGACCTTCTAAATCTTGATAAGTATGAGGAAACCAATCATCTTCTTCATTTCCTCTCCATGCCTATGAGAAAGAACAACAAAAAAGCTTTCAATCTCATTAAGGTTGTTTCAGAAACCCTTTTTGTATGAAAAAAAAATTCTAGTGGAGGATAGCAATCAAAAAATAGAACATCAGTTTTAAAAAGTCTGTAAACAGCAGGAAATGTATACAAATTGAAAGTTTTGCATTAGAAATCTTCTACAACTCAACTCCCAGAGCAAAAACAATGAAAAGTAAACTATGGCAGTTTCATATATGGAAGATCCTTTCTTCCATATATAAATAAAGTTACGACATTTTCCAAATCTCACAGTTGTTTTTTTTTTTAAATTGCATTTTTCATGTCTTTGCCTCCTTTATTAGGATTCAGGCATACTGGCTGTTTTGAAGGTCACAAGACATGACTGAGAATCTTCAGAAACTCATGGCAGACAAAATTATTTTTGACAGAGAATCTCTGTGCTTTCTTCTTTGCTCTCTGTGGTAGCTCTGGAGTTGGCAGGTATAAATGGCTACATTCACACTAGGCAAGCTTATGAATTAGCATTATGAGTGATCTGTCTTTAAATCTCCTTGCCCTGTTTGGTAAGAATTTCATCTGTTGTAAAAACAAACCTACATAAAATTAGGGGGGGGGAGTACATAACTAAACTCTACACAAAAACATTCAATGTGTGATGATCTATTATCAGAGTCTATCATTAGCACTTGAACAAATACAAGGTGATCAGAATAGTTTCATGTCTCTCAATTAATATTCATAATTTGTGACCACAATTCTGCAAGGTAGATTCCTTTGTTTTATAAAATATATACAATTTCATTAAAGAAGAGAGAATGCCAGTATTATATCCCCCTACTATATCCTGCTTCTGTCCAATATCTCTATGGCTTCTCCATAAGAAATTTAACAAAGAAATCAAACAATGGGTTGCTATATGCTTCCATGCAAGTTTAGCAGATTGGGCTATTAGTCACACACAAACAGGCCTTTGAAGCTAACCTTTAATCTTTTCACAAAGTGCTTGGCAATCATAACCTCTGAAGCTGGGTTCCCCAAAATGATCTCAAAACGATACTGCAGACCTAGTTTATCTCGTGCTTCTTGCAGCCTCTCTTTTGCCAACATTGCCAGTTGCACAGAAGGAATCCGGATCACTAACATGTGCCCGCGGCCATTCTTATCCTTGCCAGGAGCAGTGATGATATCATCCATTATGCTGAGAATTTCTGGTGTGCTGTGGTCTCTTAGTGAGGACATAGTAGTGAGAGCCATCAAAGCTTCCAAATACTGCTGAATGAGGAGATAGCAGCGAATCACCATACTGTGCAGCCTGGGATACCTTGAAAGAACAGAGGTCATTTTGATATAAACATATCTGGCATGAAAGATGATACTTCTGTTCTGGATAGTTGGAGTCCCCTGTGCTCAGTTGTGGGCATATAAGCATTGTGTTTAAATGTATCTTTTAGTTTGAAAGGTTATAGTCATACAGATGATCTCTAGTAGATATAATCTAAGCAAATATAAGAAATTCCCACTAAAGTAATATTAATATATATATATATATTTATTAATATAACCTCCAACAAACATGGTCATACTGGCTGAAAATTCTGGTATTTGTATCCCAACATATCTAGTACTATAGGATTGGAAAAGGTGCCTTAGTATTTTCATAACTGAACTTATTCCTGATTTATACAAAGAATACTGGAAGAACCCAAAGACTAGATTGTTTATGAACAACAGTCCTCTTAATGAGTGGATGCTTGAAAGCAAACCAATAGTGAAATCTAAGCTAACACTTTGATTTATTATAATTGACAAGTTTACCACAAATTATTAAGTGTCCTTTTGGCAACTTAAGAGACAAATAAATTTATTATTACAAAAACTTACTGCCCCCTTAATCAGATGAATGTATGTATCTGATAAAGTAGTGATCCAGGAAACATTAACCAATAATAAATTTGGCAGTCTTTAAAGTAGGGGTGTCAAACTGGCGGCCCATGGGCCGGATGCGTCACATGCAAGACACGCCCACCCCAACTCTGTGAAGGGGAAAACATGATACGTCACGTGACGGCAACGTGACACCATAAGTTTGACGCCCCTGGTTTAAAGTGTTACAAGACACATTGCTTTGCTTCAACAGCTTATTGTTCTCTCAAAATTGTCTCAGTAATTAACTAAGTTTAAACCATTAAAAGATTATGTGGGGGAGCAATTTTCAAGCCTACTAATTATTTCTTAAATTTATTACATTACCACAATTTGGAGCAATTTTATTATTAGCCATTTTAAAAACCTTTTAAAAGTTAAATGTATGAGAAATTAATTTATAAGTAATATAATAATGATAGATTAGGTACATATTAGTCATTTTAAGATCTTACTGCTGAATTTAGAAAGCTAAAAAGGACTGGATCTGATTAATATTTGGTTAAAGACCCCTCCCCCCCCCAAGTAAATACTAGGGCTGTGAGTTAGACTGGGAAGTTTTAAAAAATCATATCCTTTTGGAATATATGAGAAAAGCATTATTCTTTTAAGGCGATCATGTTTTAAAAGGTAGAATCACTCACAATGTAATTTAAAGACAACCTCTAACAGCCTTCCTTAGATTTATACCAGAAAGATTTCAATATGAACAATATCGCAAGAATTTATCTAGATAGTATTAGCATTCTCACTGTTTCCCTATTTACATATTGAATTTATTAAATAAAAGAGACTGCCTGAGTGCTGAAACGTACAGTCCTAAGTACTATTCCCAAAGCATTTACCTCTCTAAGAGTGTATTCACCATTTTTTCAAAAATTTCATCACATCTCAGAAGAGGGCTTGTGATTCCCCACTGCAGAGACTTGCTGTATTCATTTAAGCCAAAGTACAGTTTCTCATCTTCCGTTATTTCCTCCTGTTTGATACATTTTAAACAAAGTGATTCTCAGAATCAGATTACACTTAACCTACATTTAAAACATAAACCTTTTGTGCCTTTCCCCCTTAACAGTGAACAAAATTATGTCTGTATACATCCACTGTGAACAATGCAGCTATTAAACACAATTGGTTGTTTAGCTAAACTATCTTTCCCAGAAGAGCCACTGCAATTCTAAATAAAAGATTGTAAGATATACAACAACATAAAAATTAACACAACCCCAATCCTTCATACATATTATTCTAGAATTAACTTCAGAATAGAATTCAGAACAGAAATCATAACAGAATTAAAATCCAACCAAAGGAGAACCAATATATCATCAAACCAGTAAATGCTAGTAAATGCTAGATTATCTTCGTCTACATCATTTTTCTCATATGATGTGATTTATGCCTGCAGTTTTTTTTCCCAGGTATCCCCTTAATTTCTTCAAAATTAAGGAAATGGATAAGAAAGGATTTTGAAGTGAGGATCCCTCTGTGGTCAAAGACTTAAAAAATATTCCTAGCTTTTTCTACACTGCTACATTTTGAAGTAAGTTATTCTTTTAAAATACTATTAGTTGAAAATTTTAGCCAGTATTTTATTTCTTTTCTTGTGTAATTCAATCCAGAAATCCAATTCATCACTGAAAGGCAAAATTTAAATTCCTGAAAATAAAGGTGGGACTAAATAATTTCTAGAATATCAAAGGCAAATCGAGGCATTGATAATCTGTCTGGTTACTAAACGGACTACTGTATAGATGACCACCTTATGAAAACATTTTCTCCTTGAATGCAACCAGATTTTGATAATAAACTATCAAAATAAACCAAGAAAGCAATTCCCCTCTTTATTATCAGTGCACTTGAAGCCATGCTATTCAGAATACATTTAACATTTCCTAAGTATTTTATTTGTAATCTTTAGATCCTTACCATATTGCCAAACTGTATCCAGTGCACCTCATTCGCTGAGTTGATTCGGGATTGGAGAGTCTGAAGAGCAGATGGAAAAGAACTCACTTGGAGGACAAGGAGATTGAAAGCTTCAAGGACTTCTCTGCAGTTTATCACTCTATCAGCAAGTCCTTGACTAGGCTCTCCATGAGACAGTGAGCTTGAGATAGCACTGGGAAGAGAGTCAAAACACGACATGTCTGGTATACCAAAATAAAATAGATTAAAACAGAAACAGCAAGATTCACTCAGTTCAAAAAGAAGCATGATCCATATCTTTTCCCACCTCTGTAGTATAACCAACAAAATTCACTTCTATGAAACCTGCAGCAGTGTTCCTGCTTAAATATTGGTACCAATGAAGGTTACCCTCATTTCATAAAAAATATTTCCACACATTTAGAACAACAGAGAACCAATTTTAGAAACATGTAACTCCTCATTCTGGTAACAAAACCAAATGAAATAATTACAGTTGTAACTGCCTCCTTCTCAATCCCCCCACAAAAAAACCCAAGCCGTCTTTAAAACAGGTTTGATATAGTTCAATGACCAAAGGCATTTATTGCGACATAACTTATTATAAGCAATCTGAAAAGCACATCCTCACTATTGGTTTATAATATGAAGTCTATAGCTTAGTTTTTAAATTATATGGCTTTACTTCAATGCATTACCTTGTTAAATCCACGTTGGCATTGTCATGTACAAGCACAAAAAGAGTATATGGATTCTGTTTCACTCGTCTCATGAAACTATCAAACTTGGTTTGGACCTCATTGTCAAGCTGCACAACATATTTTTCTGCTCTTTGGTAAGCTGTTCCACTTTCTTCAAGCCCTAAGTCTACAAGAACACCTAGAAGAAGAAATGAGGATTTTATTCAAAATTAATAAAGATTTTTTTAAGTGTCAAAGCAGCACGTAAAAGGTATGATTTCAATTATCAATCTATATATGCCTATAAAATCCATGCTGTATATATAGTATCATACATAAATGTGCACCCATTGTTACAAGACCAAAAATATTGTAATTGTGGCATATTGTTACATATTTACTCACTCTAATCACCTAGAAAAATATTTGCGAACAAATGATAGATGAAAATTAAGTTTTACTTTTCTTACAGCCTCTTATCCCAAAGAGGCCATTCAACAGCTTCAGAGACTATTTTTTCATCTATGAAATCTTCTGTGTTAAATAGCTGTAGGTATTGTACTGTAGGTATTTGCACTAACACTTTGTACTACCACTTTGTAAAGTTTTAGAAAATTGCTTCGCAATGCAATGTAAGCAAAGCAACTCTTTCTAAACAACAAAAACAGCTGTGCTTTTTGCAGTGCTCATCCAACTACTTCAGAAGGTGCTCAGTTTTCTTCATATGATTCAGAAAGAGATGTTTTATTCAAGCTTTACTGAAATTACTTTAGTTGAGAGGCCTATGAAATTATAAATCATAAGAAAAAGTCCTAACAGGATTTTCATTTAACAGTCTCCTATATAGCTCTTCTATCTCCCCTTAGCAGGAAAAAATAGAATTCTGAAAAATAAGTTTCTGCTGGATTTAATAAGCTTCTTGGTTATTTACCTGATTGTCGAATCCGCTGGATGGTTTGTTGAACAAGGACCTCTGAACGAGGAACGACAACAATAAAATCTACTTTGTTGAAGTGGCCCAGATCCAGACTTTGGTTGCCACTATCTGCTATGGCACACACCTGTGACAAGAGCTTTCTGGCAACGGTGAGTTGTGGTTGATAAATCTGGAAAGTTTCAGTATCCAAGTCTAGGATAAAGTAGAATCATCATTTATTTTCTGGTCCAGAAGTTGGCACTGAAATCCACTGCTATATGTGGCCCCAAAACCCAACATCTCTTGTATTCTATAAGTCACTATTTTAAAACCAAAAATACATAACATTATAATATACATCCTAAAATAAACCTCTTAGAATTAATCCCTAAAACTTTTGATTCCACTCATATGCAGCTGCTTCACATAGCTTTGTCCATCACAAACAATATTAGTTGTAGCTCCTGGACACTAAAACATGTCTGTCTCTCTTGTGATTTAGAGCAGCCTTACCTAATTTGGCACCTTCCTGATGTGAGCTTATTGTAGCTCCCAGAATTCTAAAATTTCTGGAAAGACTTCTAGAAGTCATATTCTACACACATCTAGAAAACAAGGATTAGGGAATGCTGAGCTAGAGAAGTCTGATAATTGGTTTTCTCTTTGAAGTGAACTAGGCCTACCTAGGCCTCGCTATAAGAATATACTGTAAGAACTGGACTAGAATTCCACTCTTCCCCGAAAAGGTTTATGGTTAGGAGAAAAACAGGATGAATAAATACTATAATAATATAATATGACATATTGTAAAATTCATTAAATAAATAGCATAAATAATTTCAATGTTAAAACAATAGCCTTAATCTGTGCAGCTACAATACTAGTATTTTTTAACAAGAGTGCTTAAAATCAAGAAATTATTTAATGTAAATTTAAAGCTGTCACTTACACATTTTGCCAATAGGATAAACATCATGCTATTATTTTAGAAAAAAATCCATTTGAACTGGAGAAAAACATGGCAATATTGACATCCAAAATGCATGCAAACAGATATTCCTTTCCACTTTTACATTCATCAGCATACGAACTGCTTCCAAACTTGAGGAAACCACCAGCAGTAGTTTCATGATTGCAGCATCTGGCTCCTAAGTTTTTTGTGGTTGCAATATTTAAGCCGGTGATGCAAAATTATCCTGTTCCTATGTATAGATTAATGTTTGACAGAAATTATTTCTTATGAGATAATCCTTACCCAGTACTTGAGTGGAAATCATGGCAGCTGCTTCTTGAGATGATACACACTCATTAACATCTCCACTGAATGGAATGACGACGTTATCTCCCCGTCTCTGTTGCATCAACTCTAATAACTTGTCCAATTCATCACCTGGTAAAGAAGTCATTCATAATATAAATATTTATTTATCTCATTAAATATTTTGTAAGAAATGGTGTGAAGTCATGTATTACTTTAAACATGAGGACCCAGAGCCTCATTTATTCTTGGCTGTTTCATTACTTCAAGGTATGAATCTGTGAATGTGGAGAGTATCAAGAGTGGATTTGCTCAGGAAGATTGTGTCAGCACTTTAAAGCCAGGTGTCTCAGTTAAAAGACCTACAACTTTAAAGCAAGAACACAATTTGTGAATGTGAAGTTTCACTCAGTCAATTTTGAAGCAATGTTTAGTTTTTATTACTGTCCTTTTGCCATGGCAATAATTGGGTGACTTTAGGAGCCTCCTGCCAAAGTCAATTTCAAAGAGGATATTGTAGACTGAATGCATTAGACTTTAGAATCGAAGGATTGAAAATAATAACTGATTACCAGCATTGTTTGAAAAGAAAACATAAAGCCTATTGCCCTCCAATTTTTCTCCTGCCTGGGCAAAACACAGAAGCTTCTAGCTTGGTAGAAGAGATAATTAAATTAATAACATTTGTACCAAATAATTCATTTGTATTAAACAGGAGGGGGAGCTCTTAACATAAGATAACATTAAGAGGCAATAAGTTAATGCTTTTAAGAACTGACGAAAGTAAAATTATTTTCTTCCTATTATCTCTTTTTGTTTACTTTTACACATGCACTCCTTCATAAAATTTGAAGACTTTTTGAACCAATTTTAAAATGACAGCCTGTGATAATCAGTATTAAATCTGTTAATTTCTGAGGTGAATATTTTTTTATTTGTAAAAATGGGCACATGATTAATTCAAAGTAATGGCAGACTGTAAGATTCACTCACCTAAAGATGTGTTTTTGAAATGTGATGCTAGAAAACTAACTTTTCCTGTAATGAGCTCGTAACTTATCTCCTTTAAAAACTCACTGGTGGTAAGCATGCTCTCTGCCAGAGCTCTAGACTGGTATTGACCTATGGAAAAAGCAAGGGGGGTGGGAGTGGGACAAGAGGAAAAAAAGTCAAGACTTTGCTTAACGTGAATTTTACCTTCCTGTGTTTCTTTTAACACTCCTCAGAAAAGCCAAGTAGCCTTATGTAATTAATGAAGACTGCTGTATATCTTTTATTTACCCAATCATCTTGAAAATCTAACACTTCTGGATATATAAACTTGTAAACATTTTGTAATCTCTCATTATATAACAATGCTTTTTTTAAACTACTATTCCAGAAACCTATCAGTAGCTCACCTTTTAAAAGAGAAAATATAACATTAACAAAAAGGATTTATTGATGGAAACTCTGTCTTCAGTCCCAACTACCTCAGATCTCACTCTACCAGCAAATGCTTTTTGCATTCTACTCTGTCATTAAAATACAAATTTGGTTTGTAGATTATTAATTCCCCACATCTCTGGGCCATATATCTGGTTGAATTAAATTACAACTCTTATAAGTATTCAGGTGTGGCGCTAATGTTTAAAATCCTAGATACATTCAGATAGAAACAAGTTTTATTTAACTACTACATTATTGGAGATTTCAAGGAGGCATAAATTAGAAGCCTGTCCCTAATTTTATCCTCCCCAAAATACATCTTGAGGTAGGATGACACAGTATTACTGGTCCAAGGTCATCCAGTTGAGCAGGGTTGAGCAGGACTTGAATCTCCCTGGACTACGTCCAACAAATTAACCACACACTGGTATATTTGAGTAAACATCAGTAAGATTGTTAAACCATTTAACACTCTAAATCTACAAAACAGTGATTGAAACACACAAATCTGTCTCTTTCTGTCACCATATTTGGTTTCTAACCTATATTAATAATAGCCAGTTTGATCTAGTGGTTAAGGCATCAGACTAGAAATCAGGAGACTGTGAACTCTAGTCCTATCTTAGGTATGAAAGCCAGCTGGGAGACTTTGGATCCAGTCATTCTTTCTCAGCCCAATTCACCTCACAACTTTGTTGTTATAGGACAGTAATGGCTAACCTTTTTGCCATCGGGTGCCAGGAGAGGGGGGGGAGGGTCATGCGCGCACGTGCCCACGCGCATGCATGCGCAACCCCCTCCCCCCCCCGCTCCTGGCACATGATGGCCTGGTAGGCCCATTTTTCTTTCTTACCTGGTTCCAGATCCTCTCTGTGTATCTGGGAAGGGCGAAAACAGCCTTTCCCACTCCCTTGGAGGCCCTACAGAGGCTGAAAGGGCCCATTTCCCAACTCTCGGTGGGACAGGAAGTGACATTTTTTGCTGTCCCCAGCCTCCAGAACCTCTCTAGCAGTCTCTAGGAGCCTCTCTAGGAGTCTCTAGGAGCCTCTCTAGGAGTCTCTGGAGGCTGGGGACAGGAAAAAATGTCACTTCCTGTCCCACCGGGAGTTGGGAAATGGGCCCTTTCAGCCTCCGTAGGGCCTCCAAGGGAGTGGGAAAGGCTGTTTTCGCCCTTCCCAGATAAATAGAGAGGATCTGGAGCCAAGGTAAGAAAGAAAAACGGGCCTTCCCCACCACGCCCCCAGGCCCTCCAAAGGCAGGAAACAGCCTGTTTCCCTACTTCTGGTGAGCCCAGAAGGCCCGAAAATCAGCTGGCCGGCGTGCGCATACACCCCAAAGCTGAGCTGGCTTGCCCACTAATATGGCTCCGTGTGCCACCTGTGGCACGCGTGTCATAGGTTCGCCATCACAGTTATAGGAAAATAAGGGGAGGGAGGAACATTAGGTTATTTTTCCACCTTGAGTTATTTTGAGTTACTTTTTAAAAATAATAAAAGGTGGAAATAATAAAGGTGGAATAAAAATGTCTAAATAAAAAAAATCAAACATAGAGAAATGGTACAAAAACTCTCACAGCTCTTTAGCTGCATTTAATGCCATTTGAGAAAGTCCGAATGTTTGTAAAACAAGAACTAAAAATAGCAACAGGTAACAGCAGAAAATTTTAACACAGACTATTCTGCAAGCAAGTTCTTCCCCATTCAGTAGATTAGAACATTGTGCAAGTCAGAGTGAAATCCACTTTTCTCCATATCAGATTATTTTGACTGGGTGCCGTCGGCCAAACAATGTCGGCTGGCGGCCCCCAGGGGGAGAGCCTTCTCTGTGGGGGCACCTACGATCTGGAACGAGCTCCCCCCGGAGATACGGAGGATTCCGGATCTGCGTACCTTCCGTCGCGCGCTTAAGACGTTCTTATTTCATCAAACTGGCCTTTTTAAATGGAAATTTTAGATTTGGTTTTAAAATGCTTCAGCCAAATTTATTTAATTAGTTTTATCTCTATTTTAAATTTTGTATCTATATGTTTTATTTTATGGCTGTTCACCGCCCTGAGTCCTTCGGGAGTAGGGCGGTATACAAATTTAATAAAATAAATTAATTAATAAAATAAACATCTAGTATATTATTTTAAAATTAAAATGAAACCTTGCTTACTTGGGGGGGAGGTGTTGTGTTCTTTGGTTCTATTTCTTACCAAAGAAATCTAGCACATATTATTGCAGGAAAGAGGGCACTTCAACCACCACAAAGACCATTCTGGATATGAAATCAGTTGGGGCCTGGAAAGATACAAGAATTGAAGGGCTGGAGAAATCATTTACTTCCTCCATTCTCAAAGGGTACCAATATTCTTCCTACTATCAATGAATCTGGGGTGGTGGAGAAACATATTTCTGGAATGTTTCTGAAAATCTGAATGTACCCATTTTACATTTCTAAGATAATCAAAGCTAACTTCTGTGGAAGGCTTTTGATGGTTAAAGTTGATGGTATAACCCACATGCCAGGATACAGAACAGGGGTGGGTTCTAAATTTTTTTTACTACCGGTTCTGTGGGCGTGGCTTATTTTGTGGGCGTGGCTTGATGGTCATGTGACAAATATTTAGGATTTAACAGAGGTACTGGTCTACCAGGCTTTTAACTGCTTGCAGAGCTGTACCGATCTACCCATTTATTTTTGCAGGCACCGGTCTACTCATTTGTTTTCTTTCAACACTGATCAGCTGTAGGGCAGCCCTTTGAAGCCCCGTGGCAAGTGTTTAAACAGTTTTTTTCCCTCTAGCCATCATCTGGGACTCAGGAGGAAGCAATAGATTGGGGGTGGGGCCAAATAAAAGGTAAGAATAACACGGGGGGTGGGGGGTCAGAACTGGTTCGGTGACATCATATCGTCACCGCTACCGGCTCAGCAGAACCAGGAGGAACCGGGAGGAACTCACCACTGATACAGAATAGTGTTTATGTTGTTTTGTGAGTATTTAATGTTATCTATTTATGATTTTTGTTTGGAGTTGGTAGTATAAGCAGGTTATTTAAAAGTAGATTTCAGTAAGCCTTCTGTCTGCTTATCTCTCTGACTGGGATCCAACAATAACACAGAAACTATATGTTTAAAACATATTAAGACACCAAATATTTTTATTACATTTCAGTAAAAATGTAGTTAAGATACTATACAAAAAAAAAAAAATACCTACCTAAAACTATCACACAGAACTCACTTCCTCTGATCTTCGAGGTGCAGATAGCAACCACATAATCTGGCACCCTCTGTTGGTGCTTCATTTCAGTCAGTGACCGCAGTGTTTCAGAAATGCCTTCTGCCAAGGAATTCTGAGTAACCACCACATGTACCATGTCTTGGGAAACGCTAGCAATTAATTTAGCAAGCCATGGAAGTTGAGCTGGCGACAAGGAGATGCTCGGCGCATTCATTTGTAAGGACTGTTCCCTTGAAGTAAATTCCTGCATAGCTTTCAGCATGATCTGTTCAAATTCTTCCCTGAGAGGTATCCTATCAGGACCTGCAACGTCATTAAATAGGGAATCAAAACATATAATAAGCACCTCTTCCATCAACCTAACTTGTCCTGTTACTAGGTCAGAATCCTACCAAAATAATACACTCAAAATAGACAGTTTCCCCATTTAAAAACATCAGCATCAGCATAGATTTAACTATTATCATAATAGAAAATTCAAAAAATAACTGTTTGGCAGAAATTAAGATGCTAGGTACAGAACAAGATGTCAACAGGTTACTTGGTTTGTCTCTTACAATGGTTCTCTCACTCTCTTCTTGGCAGCCATCTTTTTGGCAGTGGGCTACTGTTCCCACCTCAGTGGCATTCTAGAGCCTGCACCACGGGTGGGATCCTACCGGTTTAGCAACCGGTTTGCTGAGCGCGCAATTTGTAGAAAATTAAAGTGAGAGCAAGGAAAACAGCTGAGGAGCGGCAATCCGCCCTGCAGCCCTATCAGCTGAGCTTCGGAAGCAGAAATATAGTTAAGTATAATGCAGGGGCGGGCGGGCCCACTTGAAAGAAAGAGAGAACCGGTTCGTTCACGGCTGAAAGTTGGATCTAACTAGTAGAATCCCACCACTGGCCTGCACTATATTGGATTGATAATGACTATTTGCAACAATGCTTGGGAAACAATTGAAACAAAAAAATCTTCTATTTCTACCATTCCAATAATTTTATCACAGTGTGTTTATAGATAGCCAGTGACAGAAGAAGTCAGCAATTGTCCCTTTGCCTTAATGCACAATCCACTAGGCTGCCTCCAATCTTGTGTTAGTACACTAACAGAGATAGAGATGGCAGCAATTCTACATTATCATCATATACAGAAGTGTAAGAAGAATGTGTATAAATCTGCTTGCCTGTGGAAGGTTCACTTATATAATATGAAAAAACCCTATTTTTACAGCTTTCTAAAGCACAGATGCATTGGATTACAATTCCCATTATTATGAGCTATTTTACTATGCCTACAATATCTGAAAGTTGCTGTAGTATAGTCTTCAAAGGGAAGCTTTCAGAAGGACAAATATCCAGATCTGGAGCTCTGTTATCGGCTGCAGATGCCTTCCGGCAGGCATCTAAAAGCAAAACAGAGGCTGAGGCGATGCGTATGAGTGGCAGCAAGCAGCTGCAGAAGGCGAGGCGGGTGTCAGGGTATGCAAGGCCTGATGAGTAGGGCAGCTCCACCTACCCCATCCCCCCCTAGCTTATTTTTACCTGTGTGCCGCGCCCCACCCCCTGCACCGCAGGGTGGGCAGGGTCTTAATTAGGGTTAATTTTGAGGGTCGGGCTTAATTTGATTGCATGCGCTCAAAAACATGATAGGGCTTCTTTTCAAGGTGGGTCGTCTTTTTGGAGAAACACAGTAGGTCTATTAAAAAAGCCTATAATGGATTTCAAATGATTTAGGAATTATTTAGAATTGCAAGAGAACAGAAAATTTCCCTGATGCTTCAGTTTGCTCAATGCCAAGAAAAACTTCAACTACTTATAAAATTCACCTTTTAACCCTTCAGGACCAGGGATTTTCCATTTTTAATATGTTCAGTTGCTTGTATAGATTAATTGATCCTTATATTGACCAATATAATTGGTCTATTATATTTAAGCCATAAATTTTTAATTCCTAAATATCCTAAACTTGCTCCATTTCCCCAGGTGTGCCTGCATCAATATTTTCCCCCTAAAATAAATTCTTAAAATAAATATATTCATGACAATACTTTTTGTAGAAATCCAATTTGATTCTGACTAAATACATATACAAAAACCAATGTATCAAACTTCATTTTAATTAAAAATACATCTTTTTGAATCTTTTCTACTGTGAAATCAACATTAGCTTTAAGTAAAATGCAATCGCTTTGGCTTATCACATCTTTGCCCATAATTTTTATTCCAAAATATTTGTCTTTCCCCCCCCAATATATATGTTACTTATAAGACAAGTACAGACAAATTTAAATATTTACCAATTCTAATTCTTTTCATTTGATCTCCTAACTTCCTAGCATTTAGAAAAAACTATCCTATGCTATTCACCTGCTGACCATTTACACTTCTCTGTTCCTACCATTTTTGCAGAGTAAACTCATTAACAATGAAACTTTATTCCAAGTCAATTCATTGGCATTGTCTGAGAAATCTTCCCAAAAAAATGATTTTTTTTTTTGCCTTTCCCCACCTTTTCTCAGTTTCTCTCTCCATTCCCCTCCCCTTCTCACTAACTACTTCCTAACCATTTAGACCACATATGAAAGCAGTTCACAGAGGACTAATTAAACCCTCTAATTTAAAAACCTGATTTTTCCCCCAGGCCTTCCCTTAGTTTGGGAGGACCCCTTTAAACTGTGGAGAATGTGAAAGAATGGTTTATTGTTCCCTCAGACACCCATTCTTTTATATACTATTGTTGTTTACTAACATTGTAAAGCAACCAGAGTTGTTTTGGAGTTAAGTGACAGAGAAATTAAATTAAATTAATTAAAATTAAATACTGTAGACAGTCTAGTTGAGCTGTAGTTTCTCCATTCCCAGATTCTCTTATTCTTACATTAACTTGTTTACAATTCTCTCATCTCTATATTTGATCTTATTTCCCAACTAATATGAAAAATATTAAACATCTTACAACAATTATGTCTCTACTCATCTCTTGAAACATAGGAATCTTCTTTATGGATAAAATGACATTAACTAGAAACAAAACTCCCATTTTATGTTATTTCTATTCTGCTATTATTATTTTTACAAATAACTGAAGGCGGTGAACATATCCAAGACACCTTCCTCTTCCTGTTTTCCCCACAACAAGTGAGTTGGGCTGAGAGAGAATAACAGGCCCAAGGTCTCCCAGCTGGCTTTCAAGGCTAATACCATATTTTGCTTTTTCATCATTCTTCCGTCAAAGACTGACAACTTTTCTTTGTAACTTGGTTGAACTAATATCTTGAAAATATAATACTTTATCTCTGTCCCAATTTATGTCTTCCAGCCCACAAATGTTTTGCTAAGTTCTGTCTCTCACCAGAGCATTTACAAATCTTAGTATTATAGCCCTTCCACGTTTATCAGAAAATTTTATGTCTGATAGCTTTCCATTAAGCTTGCAATGAAATATACAGTTTTTCTACATTTTCTCAAAGTCTCACATTATTTATTCTATTCTGATCCTGAATAACAGAAAATCCAAATAATGTCTGTAACTTTTCCAATATCAATATTTATTTTTAGTAATAACTTCATATGCTTTGCCAGCATTTTGGGCAACCTCCACAACTTGAGAAGACAATTCTTTAAGCTGTTCATTAACTTGTTCAAACATCACTGCCAAGTTTTGTCAGATTGGATGAGCTAACCTAACCCCTTACATCTTTAGTTTTTAGTTGAGTTCTTAAAATAGATTTCCCAATGGACAGTTTAAAAGCTTCATCCTGAATGGTGCTCAATTTTCCTTATATTTGTAAAACCATCGTCCGCCCCCCGCCCCCCGGTCTTTTTTGTTACTATAGTGGAGTGCCACTTCAGCCACTTCGGGATCAAACATGTAAGCCTTAGTTCCTCTTTTTTGGAATGACCTTTCTTTGACATATTTTTATTACTAGTCATGCCAGTTAGGTGATTGAGAAGAGACCAATGGATCATCTTTTCTGGTAGCTAGCAACAACCTCCTCCACTTTCTCACCCTTGGTTCTAATATTTAAAGAAACCTGAGCACACATTTAAGATTTATCCCACCAATGTTAGCAGATACTAAGCACTGCCCTACTGTTTGGATGTGATACATTATTACAGAAACTTGTTTTTTGTAAGGGCATTAAAATGAGTATTCTTCTTATTTTGATCAGAGGTGTTCAGAAGTTAGTTTTTCCTCACTTTGTCTCACCTAGCCAGTTGCATCAGGAGATAATGGTTCGTGAAAGAAATAGCTAACAGGTTGCCAAGGAAATGTTTCCATTATCAAATCAGCACATAAAATAGTCACTGAATATTGATTGGCACAACAGAAATCAAAGGAGTAAGGATAACTTTTGCTCTCAGATTTTGACCTGTGCTCAATCAGATCAATACCCTAGCATGGATGTTGGAATCAAAACACATTCTCAGAAAAGAAATTATATTTCTGAACGGTGCTCATCTCATCCCTCTTGGCCAAGGGAACCAGCATTGTCTGTTAGCTTCCCACCGAAGGGGTACCTATTAATCTACTCACATTTGTTTTCAAACTGCTAGGTGGGCAGAAGCTGGGGCAGGAACAGGAACTTACCCCGTTGGGCAACACTTGGGTCTCAAACTCAGGCTGTTAGCTTTCCCGTTCACAAGCTCAGTATCTTTAACTGCTGAGCCACTGTGCCCCAACCCAGAAAGAGAAAGTACATATTATAAAATTTGATTTTGTTTCCTGTGAAACTTGGATTGCATATTTACAAGTACAGTAATTACCTGCTCAAAACTATGAACACTGAATTTTGCTACACATCTGATTTTGTAATATGTACCATCTAATATGAAAGAGAAAGTCCATATTACAAAATCAGATGTGTAGCAAAATTCAGTTGTGGTTGTGCTTTTGAGCAGGTAATTTTGAGCAGGTAATTGAGCAGGTACTTGTAAATGTGCAATCTGAGTTTCACAGGAAACAAAATTGCTAGTGTGCATGTAAAAAATGAAGCAACATGCAATGTTTGTAAACTCATGGAGACATGTATGTACTTTTTACATTGCTTTTATTAAAAGAAACCCCTCAAAAATACTTAATCCAACTCTTTAATCTTCATTTTCCACATTTGTTACTTGACACTGAAAACATTCTCCTGAGTTGTTTCCTGTGACGTTTAGCCTAAATTTGAGAAAACATTCGGTTATTTTGGGACAGAAGGGGAGGGAGGGAGTGGCCATTGTCAGTTACCAGGAATATAAAGTTCTGTTACTGGAACTTTCCATATTTTTCCCTAGGAAAGCAGCCAGAATGTACAATATTCAATCAAATATTTAGCTTTTGATTTGTGGGTGTTTATGCTTTTAAAAATAATACTCATAGATAAATGCGGATGATACATTACTATATAAAGTTCAAGAGAAAATTTGTCTTCTCACCAGTATGGTTAAGATACTGTTAGATTTCAATAATTTTTATATCAACTGAGTTTTTCAGTTAGGGTTAGAGCCAAGTCTTATATATAGTAATATATTTTCGAATCCATCCCAATTTTCAACACTGCTTCTTTGATTTTACACCTTTACCCAAATACAGGATTCCCGGAGCAAAACTCCTGGAGCACCCAGTAAAATACTGAGAAAACAGATAAAGAATACTTGAATCTGCTGAAAACTGATTGATGGTTGCCTTGTGCAATTTTACAAGAAAGAAGATAGATACACAAAGCATAAAAAATATTTTATTTGCTGTAAATAATGTGAAGAAGTGTGTGTTTTTTAAATGTTTAATTACACACTTTAACCATTCAGATCAAAATTATTTGAAACACTGTATTTCTCTTCAAAACAAGAACTTCATAAATTATTATTACATTTTCCCAGGAGAGACACTCTTGTAAAATATTTGTGAAAAATCTTGGCTAAAAAAGCACCCACGTATGTTTCTGCGTAAAATGTGCTTAAAAGGAAGATAATTTGTGTGCATGCGGTCATGAGCATTGCTGTCTGCTGCGGATTTCACAATACAGTTCAAGGGCATTTCAAGTATCCAACATCAACCATTAATGCTTTTACAAATAGAGATTAGCCATATTGGGGAGGGAATCTACTCATCAAGGAACACTGGTACCATTCCAATGATGAGTCAGACTAATTTGTAACTAGCAAGCAATCCATATTGGGATCTTACTATAATGAAGTTGCAAAATTTGAAAATGATAGAAAATTATCCTGAAACATATTTATTTGATTAAGTCCTTTCTATTTTCTTAATGGGAATTGTATGCAAATATACCTTGTATAGAGGCTGCCCTACTTGCTTACATTTTACAGGGTAGAATTTATCCAATAACATTTCATGTAGAGAAGCCTTTCTCTATGAAAGCAGATGGTTATAACTTGAAGTTGCCCCAAAGTAAATCAGAATTTTGAAAATTGAAAAAATTAAAAAGATGATAATATACCTAGAATGAAGGCAGAATAACTTTTGTTATAATTTTTGTGACACCTAGTCTCATAAAAAGTTTATTATCTGCTGATTTGTAGGAGATAGTATTTATGTACACCCAAAAAAGCAATATACTTTTTAATGTCTTACCTAGCCAGACAAGATACTGTATTGTTAAAATAATCATGTTCTCCACACTTAGTAACTGATTCCCAGTTAAACCAAAAAGATCCAAATCTTTGTTTTCCAGCTGAGGAATCTTGTAGGAATTCACTAGCAATGGACTTACTACAATGTCTCCAACATTCCCATAGAAATAAGGTAAAGTGCCATAACCTTTCAAAAACAAAAAGACATGTTCAAATTACTGCAGAATTGCTTTCCAATTTTTTAAACGTTATAAAATAAAAATTATTGTTAAGCAAGGAATCAAAATACACTTTCTCACAAAAATATGAAAAACTCTTTTTTGGGTGGGATGTAAAGACCATTACTTAACAATGATAATTCGGACCAGCTACTCCATCGCTAAGCAACATAAAGTGCAATATCATGTGACCAGAGCAAGTTATGATGGAAATTGTTGCAGTTTCAGTTATCATTGTTAAACAAAATGTCATATGATTACCATTGGCAACCGTCTTTGCTTGTTGAAAACCAGCAAGGAAGTCACAAATGGTATCACGTGACCAAGAGACACTGTGACTGTCATAACTGTGAGCTGGTTACCAAGTGCTCAAATTGTAATCATGTGATTGTAGTGACCCTGTGACAGCTGCAACTGTGAAGATTGGTAGTAAATCTCTTTGTTCAGTGCCACCATAATTTCAAATTGTTGTTGAACAAGGAATTATTCAGTGAGGACTACTTATATAAACCTAGATGACAAAGACATCTATGCATGTTAGGGTCTAACAAAAATGAAGAAGAGGAATGTAGTAATGATTGTAACATATAGATATCTTTCTCTATTAACAGTAGTACTAACATCCCTCCTAAATCTCAATTGTAGTTCATTATATCTTCATCCAATATGCAGTTTTTTAAAGTAATAATCAACACAAGATTTTCATACAGCCTGTAGATTTTTTCTGACATAATTGCAGATTTTATGTATGTACAATATATATGTATGTACAAAACACACACACATATACATACACACACACACACACATATACACACACACACACATACATACATACATATACACACATATACTTTTTTCTAGGTATAGTTACCCTTTCTGTCTCAGTAACTTGACAATGTCTCAAGTTCAGAAACTAAAACAGCATTCTGTTCTTTTATTCTTTTAATAGAAATTTTAAAATCTAGCTCTAAAATATATACTCTACCTCAATAGGTATTAAATTGATTTGAATGAGATTACTATTTCTTGGAAGGGAGAGGACGGAACTGGAAGCATAGCACAAACGACAAGCCACACTTAAATGTAGCGTGGAATAAATGTAATATAAGTACAGGTACATTACTGTTGTGGCCCGCCAGCGGCCTGCGCGGATTGTTGCTGATCCTGATGACAAGGAGGCTGGTGTGGTGCTGCGCCAGCAGCTTGTGCAGCCAGCGCTCGAGTCGGACAATGAGGAGGCTGAAGAAGATGTGGTGCCAGAGGCAGGGATTCAGTCAGGGCCTTCAGAACCTCCAGAGGCTCCTTTAAGTGAAGAGGATGAAGAGGAGGAGCCTCTTCTCAATGCACGGGCATGCAGAGCTGCCAAAAGGCAGGAATGGTTCCTCAGGAGGAGGTCTCCTCGAGAGTAAGGCTTGGGGCTAATTGGCCACTCCCTTAGCCTATTTAAGAAAATATGCAGCTGGTAACAAGCTGCAGGAAACAACTTTAGTTCGCTAATCATCACGTTGGTATGTCTCTGCAACCTTGCTTCTGGGCCTTCTGTCAACTCCAGTAAGACTCTGGCTATCTTTCTGTGGAGTTCTGGCAGGCTGTTAAGAACACTTTATTAACAGCCGGCATTTGCTAAAACTGTGTTATTTGAGTAAACTAAGGTTTGTTCAGAGTTTGTGTGTGCTGTGTTCTTGGGATCCGTAGCTGGGGCAGAACAATTACACAGTCAATTTTCATCCCTTTGGGATCATAAAAAGAATTTTTTTCTCCAAGGAAAAGTAATTCTACCGAAATCATTTTTAAGCTTGCATAGAATGGATACAATAGGTTTCAGAATTTTAATCCAAAAATAAACAACAGTAACAAAAAATCAGGAAAGTAACAACTGTAGATTATTGTACTACATTATCTGAGAGCTTACCTATTAGAATCACTGGTCTGATTCCAGAGTTAATCAGAAGATTTTCAGGAACTATTACAGTCTCCCCTGCAGGGATGGGTTGAGGCTGTAAAATTCCAGTTAACATTGATTGCGGAACTGGGACAGATAAAAGAGGCTCTATAAAAATACAGAAAGGGGACGGATCTATTATAAAAAGGGTCATGCTGTGATTTGCCCTTATGAACAATTTAACAGTAAAAAACAACAACCATTCTTGTTCTGGAAATCATTAAACACAATAAAATTCAAACTACACTGCATTTCCTTTTGAAATTATACTGAATTCTTTCAAACCACTCTTTCCCTAGCTCACCCTTCCAAAAGATGTTACCTTTTTTAAAAAATCTAAGTTTGTAGTTGATGGAGGTGAATCAGAGAGGAAAAGATGCATACACAATTTCCTCAAAGCCAAATATTATAACAGAGCTGCTTACAAAAACTCCATTGAAATGTTACCTATACAAAGAATCAGATTCAATACTAATTTATAAACAATCACATGCAAATTAATAGTGAAACATTCTCACAGACTAATTGAATGTTGATTTCTCATATCCTAATCACAATCTATCAAATCAAAGCTTTAGACACAAAGGAGCCATAGAGATTTTTATAGATAAAATAAATTCTGTAATTGCAAAGCTGAATTAATGATTTGCAATAATTAAGCACACAGAGAAAAAAAAACACATCTTTTTTTAAGCCACATAAATCTTTTTTGCTTTAATACAGAGTTTATAATTCACCAGGAGAAATATCTGCATTTTTAAAAAATCTCTAGTACAGATACTGTTATCCATTAACATTTTATTTCAAAGTAATCCCATTTCATCTAGCAAACACTTTGATGAATGATCCAGGTCAAAGCAAGGTGGGGGAAATACAACCCTGCTACCATCCCTGGGGTTTCCTGGTAGTTTTTATACTAGTGCCTGCAATGTCCTTCTGGGCCATCTGGCAAAATCAGGCTTTGTTAGCAGTGCTTTACTGTGATCCTTCCTGTCAGGAAGCTTCCATAAGATGGTGCTGGCGAAGTCTGTTTAATAACTAGGTCAATGATCTATGTGTCCCACCCTGGGTCAACATCGGATCTCTTGAGAAGCTCATTTTGACCTTTTGCATGGGGTACCACAAGTATGTGGATGATACCCAGCCCTATAATTGTTGCCTTGGTAACAGCTCTTCTTTCTATCCTTCAAGGTCATTTCCTATGACCTCTACATATCTCTCCTCCAGATGTGCTGGACTATAACTCACTATATTGAGAATGAAGGAAAATGAAATCCAATCCATTTGGAATACACAAGATTGGATAAAGTTGTTGTATAGAGTAAAAAAGGCATGTGGAAGAAAGACAGCTGATGTGATTAACTATATTAACGACAGCATTAAACAGCATTTATCAGTTTAATTTATGACCCATAAGAACAAAGGTTTCTGTCATGATACAGTATATAGATCCATGTTGGAATGATATTAGTCTATCTTATTTGATATGCATGTATTGATAATCTACTGAGATGAAATTAAATATAATTTATACAGACATCAATTGGGAGACTTGGATTCACATCCACCATTTAGTCATGAAATTATTGGGAGATTCTGGCAGAGCCTAATTTGGAGATGGAAGTTCTTGTTTTCTAACCTGAGCTGCTGTAGCAAAGGCTAGTTATCAATTCCAGAAATTAATTAATTAATTAAGGTGGATGTATATCACCAGGTCACTGGCTGGTCAGAGGTGGTATTCAACAGGTTCTGACCAGTTCTGACCAGTTCTGGAGAACCAGTAGCGGAAATTTTGAGAAGTTCGGAGAACTGGTAAATACCACCTCTGACTGGCCCTACCCCCATCTATTCTCTGCCTCCCAAGTCCCAGCTGACTGGGAGGAAATGGGGATTTTGCAGTAATTTTCCCCTGGAGTGGGGAGGGAATGGAGATTTTACAGTATCCTTCCCCTGGAGTAGGGGGGAAATGGAGATTTTACAGTATCCTTCCCCTGCCATGCCCACCAAGCCATGCCCACAGAACAGGTAATAAAAAAATTGAATCCCATCACTGACACACATATATCAGAATCTTGCCTGCTCTTGGAAGAGGCCGGATGGCAGGAACAGGCACAATTACACCAGGAGGAGGGACTGGGGATCCAGGAGACCATCCTCTGTGTCGTTTTTTGGGTGGGCCAGAACTTGTCAGGGTAGCTAAGCAGAATTAATACAAACAAAGAAAACATAAATAACAAAAAGGATATTTACCTTCTATATGCTTTAATGTCTACCCCATGTAATAAAGCACTTTTATTGACAACTCTGACTTTCAGAAACTTTATAACTGCTGAAGTCATTATAGTAAAGTAGGTAATAACAAGGTCAAGAAGTTATTTTTTACTTTTTTTTCTGCAGATATATTCGAGCCAGGTGGTAACATCAGTGGCTTTGAGAGAAAGGGGAACTGAATGCAAAAAAAACTACAAATATTTTTAGACAATTGTAAAACAAGCAATTGCACCGAAGACCAGAAGAGCACTGTAAGAAGATAACAAAGGAGGGGATTTAACAGGGAGGATAAAAAAACACACTATGGCAGCACCCAACTTTTTTGGACTTTCCTACAACAAAGATTATGTACAATATCTCTGAATATTATGCAAAGCAAGGATAAGCAAGATCAGTATTTGATATTTGGATAGCATGCTAAAGCTTTCTGTTCCACAGTTGACAAGTATTATAATTATCCCCAAGGAATTCATTTTCACCTTTTGTCTTATTAAAAATAACAGCTGGGACAGCTTTTTTTTAAAGCTATTCTGAGGGCTACAATCGACACAATTTTTCAAAACTTAAAAAAAAATAGAATACTTATATATGTTCAGAATCACTTGTCTTCTTTGTTTAAAAAACAGAAGATGACCCTTTTATTTAGCTATAATTTATGAAAAGAAAAATGAAGAATGTTGGCTTGAATCCTAGTCACATGGAAGCTAACTGAATTTAAAGGAAATGTATTTTAAATTGTGGAATAGTAAATTTACTTACAGTACATGTCTTATTTTGGAAGACTATTGGTTCTTTAGTCTTTCATAATCAAAGTTAAGGTTTTTTTTCAATATGGGCATTCTTTTTTACACTGTGTTACTAAGTAGTCTTGACAAACTTCAGTTTTTGCCATATTTTTCTATTTATCAAAAAACTATATTGAATCTATTTTATTCTAATTAATCATTTAGTAAGTTTGAAAGACAGAACATACTAAAATTAAATTACTGACAGCACAAATAAAAATATATTTAATCATCTTAGTTCACCTCACTGGCTTCAGGTAGACCCTTGGGAATTAATATTATTTCAAAATATTTCAAGCTAAAATTGATCAAATATCTTAAATTAGAACTTAATGTATTATATTGTGATATTGTAACTATAAAAACTAATAAATAATAACATGGTACAAAATAAAGTGGTTCAGAGATAGGAATGGCAATAAGTCTAAAAAGTTAAAAATAACCAGTAGAATATAAATTTTATGGGCATGTTCTTTTTAAAACTAATGGCTTACTTTACAAAATATTTTTTAAATAATGAGATGCTGGGGGAGTGTTCTGGCAACTTTAACTGCCAATTGGAGTTCTAATACAGAAAACATGCATTTTACAGATGATATAGTGTTTCAACCTTTTATTTAGTGGGTTTATTATTTACCAGTAATAAATAAATGAATTAGTGTAGAATATAGGATAAAAGTAAAATGTTGAGGCTAGTGATTAAGACCTAACAGTGGGAAGACTCAGGTTCTGCAATGAAGCTCACAGGTTGATTACAACCTCTTAACCATACCAGCTTAGCTTTCGAGCAAAGATAAAATGAGGAAGAAAAGGAGGAGGAAGAATAGAGGGAAAAATCTATTTAAACCAGTTACATTGTTTAGATGAAGTGCAAATTATATATGTAATAAGTACATGAACTTAGTAAAAAATAACATTCCAATAGGACAGTGTATTGTTTGGACCTTCCGAATTTGAACTACAAAAAAAGTGGCAATCACTAGATGGCAGCAAAGAAAATACAGAAAATTTTAATTCTTTGCTGTCATCTAATGGTTAACTAGATTGTTGCAAACTAAATCTGGTAATCCTAGTGTTGGTAATACGTATCACAGAAACCTGATCTGACCGCAACATGATTTTAAAGTTGTCTTCACTAATTTGAAGCCTTTCTGATATACGTTGTGCCATTATATTGACTGATCTAGCTGAGAATGGTAAGAATTAAACATATTTGAAGAATACCAACAGGAAGACAGGTGAAGTATGAGGTATTTATCATTTGTTTTGTTCCATAAAGACAATTCTATAGCAAATTATTTACATTTTGTGATACTTCACACATAACATTTACATACTAGAGTCTAAGTAGTCCTAGATTGCAATGAGTTTGATTGAAAATATATTACCTGTTGCAAATGTGTTTCCTACAAGTTGCCCAGGCAAAGCAAGTGGTCTCACTATGTTCTTATTCCGAGTCAAATCTTGAATTCCACTTAAATTAACAGCAGAGGAAGACTGTGCTTCACTGAATACCGAGGACTCTGTCAAAGAGATAATTGTAACTATTTTTTTAAAATCTACAATAGTCTTTGAAAATTTGTCTAAGATACAGTATCATCACAAGAGGGTTTTTTTCAGATGCTATGATGAATTTTGAACATGTGTTAAATCATCATATTTATCATTTATAATATACTTCTCCAGTTATGGGTGTCACCTTGCTGTTTGTATGTATACTGAGAGCTTATCTACTGGAGACAAATTCCTTGTGTGTCCAATCACACTTGGTCAATAAAGTATTCTATTCTATTCTATTCTATTCTATTCTATTCTATTCTATTCTATTCTATTCTATTCTATTCTATTCTATTCTATTCTATTCTATTCTATCCTATCCTATCCTATCCTATCCTATCCTATCCTATCCTATTCTATTATCAAACAAGTAGGCTGAATCTTTGAATAATTGACCTGTGATTATTACCATTATTTTTATGATACATTCCTGCATGTTTTTTCACATAATTCCACCATTTATGAGACAAATGGCTTAATCCTATATTGATACACTAAGAAAATTAAGTCCCATTTTTTTTCAGTGAGACTTGCTATTCAGTAACTGAGTTCAGAACTGCAACCTGAATTCCTAGATCTATCCAGTAGATGCAATATCCTATCAATATATATATAAAGAAGGAATAAATTGATATTCCAAAGAATATGCGGATGTGTTTTATTCTTCACTACTGTATATTCCAATAATCTAACACAGGACTGTCAAATTCCCAGCCCGCAGGCCAGATGCATCACATGCTAGACACACCCACACCCGGTTTAGTGAAGGGGGGGGAAAGTCCCAATACGTCACGTGACGATGTGAGTTTGACACCCCTGATCTAACAGAACCAAATATGAGTATGCATTAAATTGAAGCCAGATTTATTTTTTTCACTGTATCAAACACGGTCACACTACACTATAAGGTTATACAGTACATTTATCTTAACTCTCTTTCCTTTTAAATCATTTGGCTTATGTAGAATTTCCAAGGTCTGCTTAACTAGAGACAAAACACTAGAGAGAAGGACAAATACAATGATTAGAACTATCTCTGATTGTACTATACAGCACAGTGAGTCCTAGCAAGCGAAAAAGAAAAATAGTAGATAAAGAGAATTTGTGTGATAATGCCTAGACAAAATTGGTATTAACAGGAACAACAGTTTAGTTCAAGCGTTCATTTCATCAGCAAATCTACTGAGTCCGTAATGCCTCCAAAATTACAGGGCAGATTTTTCCCTCTTAGTTCATCCAAGAAAGAAAGAAGTTCTGTATCTCTGACCACCATACTAATGACTATAATGACTATAATGTATAATGAGTTTAATTATTGCTGCTACTCCTTTCAACTCTGTTAAGATAACGAAGCTAGGGATCTTTGAACTGCTTCTGTGAGTTGGAGAACTCTACCACTCTTTTTCCCATGGAAAATATGGCAAACTAGGCCTTCCTTCCAGAGTTGAAACTGGAGGTAGGAAAATCAGCATCAAAACTGTACAGAACTTTGGGAGCAATTGGGACACCTTAGAAATACAGCACAGTTGTAGGCTTGTTCAATGGTGCATTTCCTATTTTTTTCTTATATTTTGAACCTACTTGCTCCCAGGGAAGCCTGTGAGCATGGCTTGCAATGCGTATCTAGACAATAATAACCGTGGCCCTGAATAATAAAGAAGAGTGAGAACTTCCTATTTTGACGCTAGAACTTTGAAAACTTTTGAAATACTGTATGTTTCTCTGCAGATAAAATCCCCCTCGTTCAAGGGACTGTCTCTGACTTCAAACAGACATTCAATTTAAAAAATCAAAGGAAAAGTTTAATTGTTTACTGAGGCAAGACTAAATGGGTGGATCTCTGTTCTTAATATTTTCATATTGCCCAATACATATTTCAAACCTGAAGCTATGGGCTTTCTTTAATGCTCCATTACTGTATATATATTTCTGCTGTCTCCTTTCTTCTTCCAGGTCTTTGCACTTTTTAGTATCTCTTTCTTCTTGTTTTCCTGAAACAAGCATTTCTGCCATTATCAATAATGCTTAATGAATGACTCTTAAAATTAAGGTGCTGTAAATTCCCCCCTCGTTATTCCTTCCTAGAATTCTCTATTACTTAAAGTATGATTAAACTAAAATATACTGTTCCCTAATCAGAGGAAGTCAAAATGTTATGCATAAAAGAGCCTTGGTGGTGCAGTGGACTAAACTGCTGCTGTTAAAGTAGTACTTAGCTGCCAGCTGCCTGCAATTCACGGTGGATAAAAATCAATGATTTTTTTTAAAAAATCAAAAAAATCAGATTTTTTTTATTTAAATTGGATTTTTTTGATTTTTATCAAATTTATTTTAATAAAAAACTTTTGGGGTAAAAATCTATCCTAAGATAGTTTTCTATTTAAGATACATAAATAATTTAGTTTATTCAGCATGAAATGGAGCTTAGTTATGTAGCATGAGGCTGTATATTCTGCAACACTGGGACTATCGGTGAGTCAACAGTGGGTCAAAGGAGTAGCAGAGATGACAGTTGCTCTTTAAAAATTATGATTTAAATCGAGTTGATTTAAATCAAGCCTTTTTACTAGTGATTTAAATCATGATCTAAATTGTGATTTTAAATCAAATCCACCCTGCTGCAATTAGTGCGAGTTCAATTCTCACCAGGCTCAAGGTTGACTCAGCCTTCCATCCTTCTGAGGTAGGTAAAATGAGGACCCGGTTTGTGGGGGCAATAAGCTGACTTTGTATAAAATAGAACACTGCTCGAGGGGGCCACAAAGCCCTACTAAGCAGGTATATACAAAAGTATGAAGGCTATTGCTTAATGCATTGTAAGCCGCCCTGAGTCTCCAGGGAAGGGTGGCATATATAAATCGAACAAACAAACAAACAAACAAATAAATAATTCCCAGTCAGCATGGGTTCTAGCCTTTCATGATAATGAAAGCTGTAGTTTAATATATCTTGAAGGTACAAGATAATCCTGACGAAAGCAGAATCAATTACATGAGATAATTCAATCTATCCATTATGCAAAGTGTGCAGATAGAAGAATCTTGCGGAATTCAGCTTTACACGGCACAAAATTTTATGACAGACTAACCAACTTCAGAAATAAGCAGCTCCAATATACCTGAACTGTAGTTTCTGCTCATACGAATGTATATAAATGACTTCTTTGAGCCCATGTTACATTTTAAGATGGACTCAATCTTCTTCTCAGCGCTATTGATATCCTCAACTTGTCTGAAATTGTTGTGACCTAACAGTGAACTTTTCCTTGGAAACAATGTAAACTGGTTTTCACCAGATAAATTAATCTGAGAAAAGTAAATAGGCTAGTCTGAAACTATACCAATCCCACTGAAAGTAGTCAGGGGGGGAAAAAGCAGAAAAAAGATAGAAGGGACATTTCCTAAAAGCTGTGCCAAAATCACAGACCCTGGAAACAATAGATAGCTTTCAGGAATGAGGAGAGGCCAAGAAAGTTAGAAAAGGGGACACTGGGCAATTAGAGAATGGAGATGAAAACTCTCATTTGAAAAAGGACCAACAACTGTAACATGATTAAGTTTTAGCAGTACATGGAAATATAACCAAGGAATCCAGAGAAGAATCTTCTCCCATCACTATTTTCCAAAACAATTTGCCTGGGTGCCTATCAGCATTTAATGGCAGGTTAGCTGACTATGTTTAACCAGCAAAGATAGAGAACAAATTGTAGTATGGCAAAGATTTATACCACCTTTACTCAATTTCTCACATGTATGGGAGTTTTTTGGTTAGAGAGCAGTGCCCATGGAGATCTTAGTTCAACTTCACACATGGTTAGAGAGTTCCCAAGGAGATTTCTATCAGTCACAACCAGCCCCAGGATTGTTTTCTGAACATAAAATGAGGCATAATCCAGATATCTTTCTCTCTCTCTCCTTAGATTTCTTAAAGAAAAAGTGCAATATACTGCACATTGAAGATGTTTGATACAAAAAACTTTAAAAAAAAAACAAGAGGAAGAGAAGATATACAATTTTAACTTTTGAAGATTGGTGGCAAATATAGCTTACAAGGAAACCTCCTTTGAGGTCAGAGTCTTAGTCTGCTTTTAAAGACGCATAACAGTAATTCTATACTAAACTACAATATTTGCATCATTTCTAGACCTGAACCTATTTTCCCTCCTTACCTTCCATTTCCCCCCCTAAAAAGTATGTAAGATTAAGAGACTACTTTTTAACAAGGTAAATATTTAGTAGACTGTTTGAAAATTACAAAGGCAATAATGGAAAGCTAATCAACATATTAATATTAAGCTCTCGGAAGATGACCTAAGCCAAAGACATATATCTGGAGGAAAGAAAATAGAATGGCCAAATTCACATGAAAGAGGACTGTAGTACCTTCAACAATTGTGAAGGACAGGGATCTACAAAAACTGCAATTTTCTTTGCCTCACAGGACAAAGTATATATTCAATTTTCTCCTCAAATGTGAATGGGAAAGAAAAGGATCTATACTGCCATCGACTCTTATATTTCCTATGGATATGATTAAAATTAAATTGCTGAAATAGCTTGCCATTCAGCTAAGCACCACCTAATTAATCAATAATGTCTAATTATTGAATTGGAAGCTACTAGAAAAATCCTGGATTGGGAAGTAAAAAATCAAAATACTGAAATGAGGCAATAGGACCGTGATGGTGAACCTATGGCATGCGTGCCACAGGTGGCATGCGGAGCCATATCTATGGGCACATGAGCATTGTCCTAGCTCAGCTCCAGCGCGCATGCACGCCAGCCAGCTGATTTTCGGGCCTTCCGGTCCCACTGGAAGTCAGGAAATGGCCCATTTCTGGCCTCAGAAGGGCCTCCAGAGGGTGGGGAAGGCCATTTTTGCCCTCCCCAGGCTCCTAGAAAGCCTCTGGAGCCTGGGGAGGGCGAAAAAATGGGCCTGCCAAGCCCACCGTGCCAAAAGCAGGGGGAGCGTGGGGGGTTGCATGCACATGCACGGGGCAGGGCACAATGAATTATGGGTGTGAGCATGCATGTGCACAACCCCCCATGTTCCCCCTGCTTTTGGCACACGGCGGCTGAAAGGTTAACCATCACTGCAATAGGAGCTTGTTATTGCTAAAAAAAACCTACATGGGAGTTACTAGGAATTGAGCTTGACTCAAAGAAAATTTTATTTTACCTTTAGCCAGTCTTCTCCAATTCTTTCCTCTTCCCAACAAACTCAGTTCTGAGCTTCGTAATTATATTAAATAAGTTATATTTAAATAATTGAATGCATCTAAATAAGATATTTAATGGCTGTATATTAAAAATTAATGCCCAGATAAATGAATATCATTAAACAGGAACTCATGGAAATCAAATTAACTGTATAAGGAAGTGGAAGACTCAGATACAGAAGCAAAGATATGGCCAGGGGTTTTCTGTGGAACAGATCACAATTTGCTCATGCACAAATTCCAAGTCAAACTAAAATGGAAGAATAAATCTACCAGTTTTTATATGAACTCAAACATATACCTACCATATTCAGGCAGGAATCTCTTTGAAGTCCTGAACTTACTGAGAAGAACCTCTGTATTATGGAATGAAATCAAATAGATTTTAAGGAAGAATGTGAATACTGACAAAAACTAAGAAACAAAAGAAAGCAGACTGGATTCAGAACAATAGTGGAAATTACTACAAAGAAAAGAGAGTTCAAAGCCAACAAGGAGAAAGGTCCCAAGGAGAAACTTAAGAATTTCAGAAAACTTCTAGAAGAGACATTAAAATATCTATATCTGTATGTAGATATCTGTAGAGACATCAACAAGTATAGCTTTTCAAAAGATCTCTAAACTCAAAAGTCTCAAATTGGTATCCTAAAGGATGCCAATGGACAAATAATAACTGAGTCAAAGAAAAATGGAAAAATACATTAGAATGCTGTCATCAGCACTCTAGACATTGTCAAGTCAAACAGCTACTCTGATGGAAACTCTACAGGGGGGGGAGAAGGAGGAGAGTTCTAACCAAACTATACCAGCAAATCCTGAAAATGACCCAGTGGCCAACAAATTAGAAGAGGTGAGTCTACATATCAATACCAAAGAAAGGAAAATTAACAGACCATGAAAATTATCACATAATATATTAATTCCACACACTAGCAAAATAATATTACAACCATCCAATGCAAATCAGAGCCCACCCTGAAATGGGATGTTCAAACTGGCTTTAAAACAAGATACAGTATCACTTATGCACAATGGGCAATTGAGAATGCCAAACAATACCAAGGTCAATATATGCTTTCTTAATAGAAAGGTCTTAAAATTATATCAACCATGTCAAATTGTGGAATGTCTTTAGGAAAATGGGAATTCTAGAACACCTTATTGTTCACATATTAACTCTTCAAAGCAGGCCAGGTTAGGAAATAAGACTTCACAAGTTTGATTGGAATTATTCTTTATTGGTGTAGGCCATTGATGGCTAACCTTTTTGCCGTTGCGTGCCAAAAGCAGGGGGAACATGGGAGGGTTGCGTGCGCATGTGCCCACACCCATAATTCAATGTGCCCTATCCCCCCATGCATGTGCGCGTGACACCGCCCCGTGCTCCCCCAGCTTTTGGCAGGAGATAGCACAGTAGGACTGTTTTTTGCCTTCCCCAGGCTCCAGAGGCTTTCTTGGAGCCTGGGGAGGGTGAAAACGGCCTTTCCCACCTCTCTGAAGGCCCTCTGGAGGCTGGAAATGGCCTGTTTCCTGACTTCCGGTGGGACCAGAAGGCCCGTTTTTTGCTCTCCCCAGGGTCCAGAGGCTTTCTAGGAGCCTGGGGAGGGCAAAAACGGCCTCCCCACCCCACCGGAGGCCAGAAACAGCTTGTTTCCCGACTTCTGGTGGGTCCAGAAGGCTCGAAAATCAGCTGGAGCTGAGCTAGGGCAATGCTCATGTGCTCACCGATATGGCTACGTGTGCCATCTGTAGCACGCATGCCATAGGTTCGCCATCACGGGTGTAGGCTATAGTAAAAGGCTATAGTAAAAGAATCTTGAAAGCCTCCCTATGTTTTCTTTCTTTCCCTCTTTTATCCCACTTGATTAGGGTATAGCCAGTATGAGCTTCTTTCAAATGTTTTCCCTGTTTCCCATGCTTAACAAATGCTTCTTTTTGTAACTCTTTCTGCATCATTCCTTCAAAGTCACCTTTATCGCTCTCTACACCTGATGCAAACTTATACACAGAACAGAAAGTCAGAGTCAAGAAATGAGATTACAGTTACATATAAAAAGATAACCAGAGGACCAAACTATTCTTGGAACTGACAATGAAGATTGGTGGATAGCTTCTTCTTAGAACTGACAATTAATCAGCAGTCAAGAAATACGCAACAACACTTGGCAGGGTAGGAATGAAAGCCTTGGAAAAAATATTCAGATGTTGTGACATGTCTATACTACAAAGATCAGAATGTTTTTTTCTGTAAACTCCATGGAAACAAAAGTTGGACTCTGAAGAAGCAAAATAGAAACAGCTTTTGACTGTCCATGCAAATATCATGGACAGTCAAGAAACAAACACATGTATCATATAATAAATCAACCCCAAGCACTCACTTGAGGTACAAATAACCAGGCTCAAATTACCATACTTTGGATATGTCATGCAAAGACTCAGCTCCCTTAAAAGGTCCATAATGCTAGGAAATCTGGAAAGAACGAGTAAAAGAGGAAAACCAGCAGCAAGGTGGAAGACATGACCGCAGTGATGATGGGTGCACTGTTGGGAGTCCTGGAAGGCCAGGTTGGGAACAAATCATCTTGGGAAGGTCTGTCTATATGGATACATTGATTTAATGGCATGTAATCAAATCAATCAATAGTGAAATGATTCACTTGTCAGTGCAGGAAAACCTTCACAAAGAGGTTGGTTGCACTATGATTAATTTCAACTGCATGTCCACCTCAAAAGGCAATCACAGGGATGTCTTACCCTTGAGAGAAAACCAACAAGGAAAACAGTTAACTGGATCTCATTAAAGAAGGACACACTATGGATTTTCCAGTTCTGCCATACTACTGACCTTTTCTAATTAATTAAATCAGTTCCTGGATGGGCCTTTGTGCCGTACAACTTTTCAGCAAAAATAGCATTACTATACTAAACCAACCTTTCCGGTTTCAACCCCAACCATATTCCTAACCATACCACAGGAAGCAGGGGCATATCTTCATGTCCCTTCACCCAAGATAAATACATCATCATCATCATCATCATCATCATCATCATCATCATCATCATCATCATTATATTGCCATCTTTATTATTGCTACTACACCACCACTCCATCATTCAAGAAGATCATGTGCATTATTAATCTGTAGAGATAATATAGTACAAGTCTACTTCTAAGGGGAAATTATCTTTGGTTATGCATGTTGCTTATGGATGACTTTGAATAAGTCACTTTTTCTCAGCTCAACTTACTTTACATACTGCACAGATAAAATTAGGAACATCTGAGGTAAACTATGTGGTTTTCTTAGATGAATTATTATTAATGTAGGAGCTTTATGAGTTTTATAAATAGATACAAATCCAGAAAAATGCAAGGGCAGACTGCAATATATAATTAAATCTGAAAGCAATTAGCAGAAAATTGCCATTTATGTTTACCTGTCCATTTTTTGACAATTATATAATAAAAGGACTCCTCCTCACCACCTACTCAAAATTATATTTGTGAAATAGAAAAGCTTGTGTGGGGGTAGATGGCTGGGAATGGATTTCTGTATAGAAAGACTGCAGCTTATATTTGGTACTGGCACCCAAAATAAATTCCTTAAATTTAAATGCCATGTTATGCCAAATTCTAGGTTGTATATCTTACTGTTCTAGTAAATAAAATCTGAAATATTTTCCACTGCTCTAATCCCTGGAAGGTTATGCCATAATAACCAGTTCATTTAAAAATATTGTTCCTGTGGTCAGTGAACTTGAGTAATCAGTGTTTGTGAAGGAGACTGCACTACCTTGTACTATCTTTGTCAGCTAGCCTTCTTTAACCTGTTGATTTTCTGGTATGCTTGGATGGTATCTCCCATCATTACCTGGGGACAATACTTCTGGGCATCACACTGAGAAAGGCTATTCCAAACACTGCTCTATTATTTATTTATGGTTCTTATAATGTTATTCAGAACTTTTAGTGCTATTTACTTAACTTGTAGCTTTCTCATCGATTTGTGTCTAGGAGTATGTGGATCAATAATCAAGGACATATTTTTTAAAAAATTTCTGCCCCGAGTTACTCCCATAACATTTTTTGAAACAAAAAGCATCTCTTTTCACCCACACAACCTTGCTGGTGTAATTTAAATGAATTGCCAAGGATAATGTGACTGTTTTTTCATTGAAAGAGTACACTTCTAGCAGGGGGTAAAAAGGATTTAGCAACTCTGCCCTGACCAAAAAACACATATACAGAAGGTACCAAGTAAATAAAACCATGATCAACTGATAAGGAAAAGGGGAGTATCGAAGATAGATTTACAACTTGGCAGAAATAGCCAAACTATTTAGTTTACATATTATTGCACATTATTCATTTCATTATTATGGAAGTCAAAGTTTTCACAAAATAGCATTCTAAATATTCTTTCCATTTGTGCTGCAATATTCTAAAGCTGGTTAAGAAGTTCAATAACACACAATATATGATTCCTATACTTTCAAACCACAATTAACCTCAGATAATCTAGTAGACAGTGCTAAGCACTTGTGCTATGTATTTTCTATTTCTTAACATTATTAAAAAGTATGGATAAAGTATTGGTAATTAATATTAATCTACTTTAATAATGAGGATATATTTCTACTGCAAAAATCTGTCAGTAGGTATGGATATTGCCACAGTGGTCTTAAAGAATAAAGACTTAAAATTCAAAATTCAATGTGGCCACTTTATATTGGTATACAAATACAGTAGTGTTAAAATGGTAACTACTCATCTATACACTTGCATATATTGTGTTTAAATATAGTTATTCCATTAAATTTATAATTGTGATTCAGGGCAAATCTATTTTTAATCCTTATTAATCCTAATACCAACTAAACACTTAAGCATAATTAAGATAGGCAGAAATTATCTCTCCCGGGAGAAATTTATTTTATTTATTTATTTTATCGTACTTATATGCCGCCCTTCTCCCAAAGGACTTGGGGCGGCTCACAACAATAAAACAACAAGACAATAAAATGAATACTAAAATAATCCAATTAAAATCCCCGAACAGTTAAAACTAAAACTAAAACTTCCAGCAGATCAGGAGATTTGTTGAAAAAGCCACGTTTTCAGGTCACCACGGAAAGAGCGGAGGTCAGGGGCCGTCCGGAGCCCAGTGGGTAACTCGTTCCAGAGGGTCGGTGCAGCCACAGAGAACGCCCTCATCCTGGGCGCCAACAGGCGACATTGTCTGACCGATGGCACCCGGAGGGCAGTCCTATGTGAGTGCACTGGGTGGTGGGAGGCCGGTGGGAGGTGGCCCTGCAAGTACCCCGGGCCCATGCCATGAAGGGCTTTATAGGTAAGTACCAGCACCTTGAAGCGGATCCGAAGGACCACCAGCAACCAGTGCAGCTCGCGCAGGAGAAGTGTAACACAGGAGTAACGGGAAGCTCCTGTAACAACCCGCACGGCCGCATTCTGGACCAGTTGGAGCCTCCGGGTGCACCACAAGGGCAGCCCCATGTAGAGGGCATTGCAGTAGTCCAGCCAAGAGATAACTAGAGCATGTCTGTGCGGAGGGCATCCCTATCTAAGAAAGGTCGCAACTGGCACACCAGGCGAACCTGCGCAAAAGCCCCCCTGGTCACGGCTGTCAGATGGTCAGCTAAGGACAACCGCGAATCCAGGAGGACGCCAAGATTGCGAGCGCTTTCAGAGGGAGTAAGCAACTCCCCTCCCATCAAGAGTGATGAGGTCACTAGATCAGAGGATGCCGGTATCCATAGCCACTCCGTCTTGGAGGGATTGAGTTTGAGCCTGTTCCTACCCATCCAGACCCGTACCGCTTCCAGGCACTTAGACATCACAGAAAGGGCATCCCTGGTTTGGTCCGGGGTAGAGATGTAAAGCTGGATATCATCAGCATATTGCTGATACCTCACCCTGAAACTATGAATGATCTCACCCAGCGGCTTCATATAGACGTTAAAGAGCAAGGGGGAGAGAACCGATCCCTGAGGCACCCCACAAATGAGGGGCCTTGGGGAGGATCTCTGTCCCACTGCCCAGACAAATTGTGTGCGACCCGAGAGGTAGGAGGAGAACCACTGTAAAACAGTGCCCCCCACCCCCAACCCCCCTGAGTCGTCGCAGTAGGATACCATGGTCGATGGTATCAAAAGCCGTTGAGAGGTCAAGTAGGACCAGGATAGAGGAATAACCCCTATCCCTGGCCCGCCACAGATCATTCACCAGGCGACCAATGCCGTTTCCGTGCTGTGTCCGCGCCTGAAACCCGATTGGTATGGGTCTAGATAATCTGTTTCCTCCAGGAATTGTGGAAGTTGGTATGCCACCACAGACTCAACAACCTTCGCTATAAAGCGAAGGTTGGAGACGGGACAAAAGTTGTTCAAGGAGGCCGGATCCAGGGCAGGCTTCTTGAGAAGGGGTCAAACCACCACCTCCTTAAGGATGGCGGGGAAGACCCCATCCCTCAACAAAGCGTTAACAATTGCCTGGATCCAGTCTCCAGTCACCTCTCTGGTTGCTGCAACAAGTCAGGAGGACACGGGTCCAATAAACACGTTGAGGCCCCCAATCTTCCAACAATCCTGTCCACTTCATCTATGGATACAGGGTCAAAGTCAACCCAGATGTTGCCTTCAAGACTTGCTCCCATCTCCTCATCAGACCTTGCCCAATTAGAGTCTAAACCCATCCGGATCTGAGCGATTTTGTCTTGTAGAAATTGAACAAAATCCTCAGCACTGCCCTGCAAGAGGTCCTCCCTCGCTCCCTGATTAAGAAGAGAGTGGGTCACTCAGAACAAGGCTGCTGGGCGATTTTCTGCAGACGCAATGAGAGCGGCGAAATAATCACGTTTCGCCGCTTCCATTGCCACAAGATAAGACCTAATATAGATTCTTAACTGTGTTCGATCAGATGCAGAATGGGAAGATCTCCAACAGCCCTCTAGGCGTCTCTTCTGACACTTCATCTCCCTAAGCTCCACGGAAAACCATGGAGCTACCCGGGATCCCTGTCGGAGGAGAGGCCGCAAAGGGGCGATTCAATCCAGTGCCCCGGCAGCAGCCGGTTCCCAGGCATCCACCAGGGTCTCTGGCGAATCACGGGATAGGTATGTGGGAAAAGTCCCAAGCTCCGTCAGGAACCTATCAGAGTCCATCAGGTGCCTGGGGCAGAACCAACGAGGGTTGGCGGATAAAAAGTCTAGCTTAAGGAGGGAATGGTCGGTCCATGACAGGGGTTGAATAGAAAGTACTGCCCTACCCTGAGCATTAATCCACTGCCCAGAAACGGAGAAGTCAGAGAGAAAGAATATATTGCATATATAATAGCATGGTGATCAGATATAACTCATCAATCCAGCATTGGAAACAAATTTCCTTGTAGTTGTTTTCCCCTCTGTGATAAGAAAATGATGAAAGAATTTGAGGAAATACACCAGAGATTTCAAAGAATCACTGAAAATTCTGCAAATGAGGCTGGAAGAAAATACTTTAAAACCGCCCCTGGAAATATTTTCATTCTCTAAATCACAGTTAAAGATTAATTTAGTTGGTTGTAACATCCTTTCAAATTTAAATTCCAATTCCAATTAACATATATATTCATCAAGCAACAACAAATGAAAAATAGTTGTGTATTGAGATTCTACTCTTGATTTTATAAAAATAGTGGAATACTTAAACGTGGGGGGGGGAATCTTCCCAATGGTCTGAGGACAGATCACACTAAATACAGAATTATCCTCCATCTAAAGTTGCTGTTCTGCAGCTTTAGTACTTGAGGAATTCTACCCTTGCAAAATTTTATTTCAGACCTATGTCCATACTGTAGAGCAAAGGCCCGAAGAGAGATATCTGCTCTATATATTTAAAGTCTCCACATAGGATTCCAAAATATGCAAGGAGCCTGTATTAATGAATGATGAACCTCCACTCAAACCTCCCACTAACCTATAAGCAATAGGAAGAGATAACCTGTCATAAAATCCTGAGGGAAGAGAGTTTTTACTGTACTTCAGTAGGAAGTCTTTGCAAATATATAGAGCAGTGATGGCTAATCTTTTCTGGACCAAATGTCCAAGGCACACATGTGTGAACAAGAATGTGTGCGTGTGTGCCCAAACCCCAAAAATGCAATGTGTGCACGACCCTTGCGCATGTGCCCCATCCCCCATGCAGACCTGAAGACTAGCTGGCTGGCGGGAGGCGCGCGCGCATGCCCAGCAGAGCTGAACTGGAGTGATGGCTCACATGCCATCGGAGAGGGCACTGCGTGTCACTTCTGGCATGTGTGCCATAGGTTCACCATCACAGATATAGAGCGAAGCTTGATCATACTAAGATAAAGTATCCTTTGATCGTTGGCAACTACTATGTTCTTTCTTGACACAGACCACAGAATAAGTTATAACATAAAACCTTTTATTATATAATAATTTCAGACATAGCACTCCCACCTAGATTAAAGCAACCAGAAATTTTATGATTGGGGGCTTCACAGCTAAAGAGGAATTGCGATGGCATCATAATCACTACTTCACAAGTGTCAGCTCTAGGATGCAATGGACTCTCAGCTCCTACCTGTCTGGGTGAACCCTGGCTTGTATCCATTGGCTGTTCCACTCTCAGGAGTCACAGATGGAGATGCTGAAGAACTAGGTTTAGCAGAATGGCTAGCAATAGAAGAGTGCCTGCTTCTACATTCTGCAAGTAAAGCAGCTATAGCACATATTTAAGCAGCCAGGTTGACAGTGAGATAATGCAGCAGGACATATATTGTATGCAAAAAACAAAACAAAACAAAACAAAACAAAATACAGTTATTGTGCAATCAAGAGTGTTAATTAGAAAGCAAAGTTCTTGGAATTTGTTAAAGATTATTTCTAGTTTCGAAACATTTAGAAAATTCATGCAGCAGCCATGACCCTAACTTTGTTATGGGAAATACAAGAATAATTTCAAAGAAAGCACACCTTCATATAGAGAGATTTTAAAATCAAATATATCTGATATTACCATTCTTCTCATTTCTTGTGCATGGGAGAAATGATAACATCAGGACAAAGGGCTCTTATAGAACTGCAACATCAGTATATTCCTCCTATTGACTACAGAAACACTTCTAGGACACTGCGCTAGACAAACCTTAGTTACTGTTATATAATATATAAGGCTTTGCACAAGACATGGGGGGAGGTATACCAAGCACAACCACACCTACAGGAAAGTTTTATTAATTAGGCCATGACAATGAGAAGCTGCTGTCATAGAAAACAGTCTAAACAGCCATAGGACTAGATTATAGGGTTATTTTCAAGAAGATGTCCTTTCTTCAGGAAAAATGTGTGACAAGACTATCATGTTAAACACAATTTTTTGCAACTTCTGGAATAAATATCCACATATTCTCATCATCAACTGCTACATAGAATTCTTGGAATTCCATGTTTTGCCCTATGTTGTGTCTGATGAACATGATATTTCAATTAGCTTAAGCCATAGGCTAACTTCTTTATCTCCAGTATCGTCACACATTTCTTATGCTGTATTTTTACAGTTACCTATTTGGAAGGGAATTTCACTAAGGCAATTTATTTCCAAGTAAACATGCATACAGTTGTTATATTAGTTTTGATTTACCATGAACTGATCTGTTACAGACTGCATTAGACCAGAGATAGGCAACCTGTTCCACAACATTTTTTTTTATTGTATAGCGGCTAACTTCCAAAATTAAGCTATATTTTGGGAGTTAGCCTCTACACAATAGAAATAGCTGAATTTGGTGTGGGGTGGGGGGGGAATTGGAGGGGAACAATTATGCAATCTTCTACCAATTAGAAAAAAATCACACCCTAGTATACATGATTCTCTTAGGCTTAGCAATCAGAAGCATTTGAATATATTTTGTTTTTTCACTGACATAAGCATAACTTTTACCTTTCAACCATTATTTTATGAGCTGCTTTGAGGCAAAAAATTGTCCTATGTTCCTTATTAGAAGGGTAAGATTAAGAAGAAATGAAGTAAACTACTTTGCAAAAGAAAATTAACATGCTTTAAAGATATATTCTATGTCCTTTAAAAATAGTTGGATAATCCTAGATTGAAGGAGGAGTCCTTTAATGTGGAAAAAGGTCCTTCAGTGGCTGATAAGAAACACTTAAAATCATATATAACATCTTACAAACTAAAAAGCTAGGTTTACAATATGATATCATCTGGAAATTCCCTCTTTTAAGAAGAAGCATACCAAAACATTGTACTATTTAGCCATTCTAAAATTCAATTCTCTTAATGTTCCCCACATGCACTCAAGTACATCCAAGAAGATATTTCTTACCTTTCCAACATATAAGAGGTCCCTTTGACAGCACACCTTGAGCATTTCTTATTAGGTGGTACTTTAAGTGCTTCTGCTTCTTTGGCTGAGTGGTGAGTTTCAAATTAATGTGGTTTGAAAATTCAGTGAAATATCGAAATCCTCTTTCTCCACATCCTATACAATTTCCAGAAAAACCTGCAGAGTTGGAGAAAAGCATGATAGTTTTACAGTTTTTCTTGGATGTTTCACAATTTTGTTTCTATCCACGTTCTCTCTTTGGAATCTACCTGGCTTATTAATGTATTTCCCTCTGCACACTGATAGTTTAAAGAACAAAGAAGAATAATGAAATCTATATTTTCCAAGTATCCTCAAACTTCCCTTGTTGTACCCATAGGCATCTGTTCTGCAAAATGTGTAGCATGCTATCATGACAGACGTCCCACCCTTTTGTTCTTGTTACAACTTTGCATAATATTAATGGCAGAATTTACTTTGTAGTGTTTTGTTACACATCACCCACCCCCTGTGGATGTCTATGCTTGAATTTGTGGGTTATATTCAAATTGTTAGGTGTCTAAATGTTAGGCTTCAACCTTTCCCAGACCATCATCAATTGTTCCAATTAAGTTTAACAATCTTAGATTATTCCATCTTGCATTCTTCCATAACTACAAAAGTCATTGAGAAAGCTTTGAAGAAAAACTTTGGAGAAAAAGAACACCAGGATGCAAATGTCTTTTCTCTCCTCATTAGATACCTAACATCAACAAAGGCAAGTAACATCTCTAACTTTGTATCTCTAATTTTGAATAATAGCCTCACTTATTTTGGGATATAAACTATTCAGTGCTGAATGAAAGCTCCAATAGATTTTACCCAGAGGTAAATAGGAAATCTAAATAGGAAAAAACATTCCCATTCCTGTTCCAAAATACCAAAGAAGACCAAATTGTGGACACTGTTACAGAACGATAGTTGTTAGGAAAAGCAATTAAGACATTTAAGACCTTTTACAAAGACATCTTTCTCTACTAAGTGAATTAATTCCAAAGCTGTATTTTTTCCATAAAGAAATATCTCCTTAATTTTTTTAATACTACTTTTTTGCTTGAATTTTCAAAGTCTTTTTCTTTTGATATGGATAAATGATTTAGAGCTACAGGAGATAAGAATGCAAAATACATATATTTTCAGTTCTATAGAAATTCCTGATGTAAGAAATAATCCATATTGTCACTGCAAAGATTTTTTGCAATATAGTAAAGAATAAACCAGTAAATTAAAAACCAGTTTGGCAAGGTGGCCTAATTACATCTTGAATTGAATTCTCCTAGATAGTTAGGGATATAAATATTGTGTTTGATCTACTGTAGACTTTCTACTGATTTCAGAAAGGACTTTGCACAGCTGTCAATATATTTTCTTAATTATTATAATCCAAGGTTAGGCCATTTGTTCAGCATAAAGATATACAGGGTAAATACATTCTCAACTGTAACATCTTTGTTAGTTGTTTGTTTTAGCTGTCACAATGGCAAAGGAAAACAATGCTACTGTCCGTTTTTGTTTTTGTTTTAAATTATGGGTTGCATCCAATAGCAACAAAAAAATGAAAGACCTGTCAACGGACATACTTTCACCTACCAGTAGCTTCCCTTTTCCAGAATCAAATCTCTTCCAAATGTTTGGAAATAGAAGAGGAGGGAATCAGCAGAAGCCTATCAATATAATATTGCTTATAGCCTCATATTGTCACACTGCTAGATTTAAAAACTTAATGTGGAACTTAAAAAATGAATAAATTATAGTCCATAAATTTAGAAACAGAAACTTTTGAACAACAACAAAAAAAAAGAATACACATTTATATTTTGAAAATTTATCTCACATTTTCAAAGTTAATTCTGCTTAAAGACTATTTTTCTTGTTTAAATGCAATTTGAGTTAATCTGCTTCTAAAACTCCACAAATGTTGCCAAGAAAATCTGAGGAATGTGTCCATGCAGTTACCAAAAGTCAAGGCTGATTCAAAGACACAAAGTGTATTAATTTAACTTCCTCAATAGTTCAGTCTTCTGAGAGAAATACCATCTGCCACAAACTAAAAATGGGCCCATTACTAAAGAAGCAAAGGAAGAAGACTCCTTCCTTTACACATATTTGAAAAAAAAAATCCATTGCACAAATTAAAAAGGGTTTTAAAAAGTCACAATTTTTACATTAATACCAGGAATAAAGAGATTGGAACATTGGATTACAAAGCAATTAAATGAGAGTTGAACAGAATATTTATCAAAAATTTATGTGTAACCCAGTATAGAAATTCAGATATTCCACAGAAAGTATTTGCAAAACCTACGTTTTTACAGGTTCTCAGATTGTCTGCTTATTCATGGTTGAACTGGGAATTATAATACAATTTATTTAGAACAGAGGGCTGATTTAGAGGATTAGAAACTGATTGTTCCAAATGAGAGGAATTCACTCTTCCCTGAATCATTAATTTCCATGTGAACGTGAGCAAACTTGAACACTATAATCCAGCTGGCTCTTGTCTCAGTTGAATTGTTTATGCCAATCTCCAAAGTCCTTGCTTTGTTCTGTTATCTGTCTTTGATCTTGGACTAACCTATATACTTGCATTCCTGCCACAAATAGGCTTTTACAAAGTAATCTTTAAGCTACTACTATAATTCTGATCTGATCCTGAAGAAATACCATCATTTCCAGGATGCTGAAAAAGAATGTGGTGAAAAAAGTTGCAGTTATACCTCCTAATTCCTAAAGGCTTCCAAAATCTACTTTCCATCTATCTATTAGAGTTCCATCTCCCATAAACTCTAACCAGCACAGGCCAATTTTTGAAAATTATGAGAGCTGAAATCTAATACATCATCTGGAGGCTGGAAAAAATAATCAATGCCATACAAAATTTGTACAAGCTAATATGCATCTCATATTATGGCACTCATATATGGTTTAACAGAAAAAGCCATAACATCACTTTATTCATATTCCAAATGGGCAAAATCATGGAGAAAATAATTACAGCCAAGCCCTGTCAGACAATGTTCAACCAGGCCATCTAAACCGATCACACTAAATTATGATCCAGTTCATTGCAGGGATTACAACAGCATCTCCCGCCGTGAAAATCAAAAGAAGCTATTATATACGCTTCAACTGTATACAGGTAGTTCTCGATTTACAACCACAACCGAGCCCAAAATTTCCATTGCTAAGCAAGACATTAACTGATTTATCCAATTTTACAACTTTCTTTGCCACAATTGTTAAGTTATTCACTGCAGTGGCACAATATTATTTATTGTGTATTTGCCATTTTTTGGCTAAAAAAAGATCCCTGCATGCAATGAATCTGACATTGACATTGCTTGACAGAAATTCTCAAAAGGTGGTCACATGACCCTAGGACACTGCAACTGTCATAAAAACATGCCCGTTGTCAAGCGTCCAATTTTAATCAGATGATCACAGAGATGCTGCAATACTCATAAGTGAAGGTGGAAGATTACTACTAATGTAATCTATCGAATCTCCTGTATGGACTGCCCCTGTGAGTATGTAGGACAAATGAGGAGGAAGCTAACTATCAGATCGCAAGAACACAAGTTAGTGATCGGACGAGGAGATCCAAACTCATTGATAGCCTCACATTGTAATGAACAAGGACATACATTCAATTTCACTACTAATAAGATTGTTGGCCGAGCAGGTACAAAGATAGCCAGGGAAATTATTGAAGTTTGCGAAATGGGATCCTTCTCGGTCAACAGGAGTGCTGATTTATCATGAGTTTATCAGGTACTTAGGAGGGGAGGACTTGACAGCACAAGGAAACAACAGCAAATGACTTTGTATAAAAAAGAACACCGCTTGGGGGGGGGGCGAAAGCCCTACTAAGCAGATATATACAAAAGTATGAAGGCTATTGCTTAATGCATTGTAAGCCACCCTGAGTCTCCGGAGAAGGACGGCATATAAAATTGAACCAATCAATCAATCAATCAATCAATAAGAAACCACACCCAACCAAGCACCACATAAATACTATGCATAGAATAGTCAAAGCACACATTCTGGTAGTGAAAAGTTCCCTGAGGATGGGCTCCAGCACAAGTCCAAAAATTTGAAAGACTAAACCTCTGATCCTGGTAACCAACCCAGATTGGATCCACTCATGTGTGAAAAATGGTCATAAATCACTTTTTTCAGTGTCATTGTAACTTCAAATTGTCACTAAATGAATGGTTGTAAATTGGGGACCTCCGAGAGAATTGACGAAAAAGAAAGGCCAAAGACAGTCATTCTAGTAAAGTATGTAACTTTCTTAATAAACTTTCCCTTTGAAGAAAAAAAATCCTTTCGATCTCAACCCTGTCTCTATAATGAGGCTCTTAAGGTTTGCTAATACTGACAAATAAATAGACTGCACTTAATAAAGTGCAAGATTCCAAACAATTTTTTCTCTAATGAATAAGCTTTCAAAAAGTATCTTAGAATAGTACAGGGAGAAAGCTCTGAAGTGAATCAAACCAATATAACATACTGTAAATTCAGTTCACTGTAAAGCTGTCATATTGTGAGGAATAATAAATGAATTTTCATTTACCTAAAAGTGCATTTTTTCCATGGTCATCTGGCAGAAATCTTTTATCAACAGCACAGACTAGAATATGCTCAGGAAGATTTGGAGACTTAGCTCCAACCAACAGGAAGCCTGGTGGGATATCAATCTGTTCCATACGCAGCGATACTAATCGCAAATCTTTGCCGGCTTGACAAAAACCTGAAAAGAAATGATACATCATGAAACAACCATTTAGAAAAACTTCCAAGTACACTGGTCACTCTGGGCTTCATATTTCTAACCCCTTCCCCTTTCACAAAACAGCTACCTGGTACATTAGTTTATCATGGGCAAAGAACAGCTCAAGCAATTTCAACCATTTGGTATACAGATGATTTACCATCTGGAATCAAATATTGTGGGTGTAAGACACCCCTAGGCTGGGTGGATGTGTCTGTGTGTGTTCCAGCGTAACTCTAGAATGCCTGGGCCTTTAAGGAAAGCGAATGCGGCATTCTAGAGCGGCAATTGTTTGTGATGTCAGTTCCTCTGCAGCTTCTTCTGGAAAGCCAGCCATGATGTTCACCCTCCAGTGGACCAATGGGGAAGTGCCTGATGGATTTGAGGCAAAGTGCCAGGATTGTAGACAGGGCAGGAAAGAGGAGCACATGGGAGGGGTAAGGAGAGGGCAGGGATGATGGAAATGGGAGTAGGGGGAAGAAATGCCCTTCCCAATGGCTTCCTATCAGACAAACGCTTCGACATCTATAAATATCCGGGCAACGCCGGGTTATCAGCTAGTTAGATATATAAAACAAATGTAGGTTCATGAAACAAAATTAGGAGTTTATGCACTGTGTTGTGCTGCACATATTTTGCCTCCTCTTTCTTCCTGCTCCTGAAAAACAATTGAAAAGATGCCTTCCTTTTCTCTTTGTGAATCAAATGTACAGCTGTGTACTATCAACCTAAACAACATTACTTTCAATAGGATGCCATGTCTGGATGCAATACAGGTAAACTGCCTAATCAATTGGAAGATGCTGCTAAATTCCTAAATCCAAACAGGTTTTCCCAGCTGCTCCAGATTGTTTGGATTAAACTAGCAGTAGTCTATAGCATCTCATGGCAACTTTGCTTTAATAGAGAACATTAGATTAATGAAAAATGAATGTGAGTCACAGGCTCATAGACGTCTACAACCATGCACAATATTTTCATCTACAAAGAAAGATACATGGCACCAGGGGTGAAATCTAATTTTTTTTGCTACTGGTTCTGTGGGCGTGGCTTAATTAGTGGGCAGGGCTTGGTGGTAAGGTGACTGGGTGGGCATAGCCAAGTCAATGTCACTTCTTTGCCCTTTTTTAACCTACAAAACACAACACAACACAACTGGCTCACCCACAATGTAAAAGCAGCTATGCTAAACCCAAAATGGCCCCGCAACAAGCAGGAACCTCACACAGCCACAAAAAGCCCCCCAAAAAACAACTTTCACACTTTATACACACACAACACAACACAACACAACACAACTGGCTCACCCACAATGTAAAAGCAGCTGTGCTAGACCCAAAATGGCCCCTGCAACAAGCAGGAACCTCACACAGCCACAGAAAGCCCAAAAAACCAACTTTCACACTTTACACACACAAAATTCCACATACAGCTTTGTGAGATTTTGTGTGTTTGTGTAGTTAGAGTGAAACACTACAGAAACACACTAAATCTCAGAAAGCTGCACAAATATTATTTTATTTTATTTTATTTTTATTTTTATATAAAAGCAGCTAAATTTAAAACTTCCTAAACTTTAAATGGCTAGGTCTAAAAAAAGAACTAAAAAAAACTGCAATTAACTATTTTTTTTTAAAGCTCCCAAAGGGGAAAAAAACTTACCCAATAGAATAGGGGTCTCCAACCTTGGCAACTTTAAGACTTGTGGACTTCAACTCCCAGAATTCCTCAGCCAGCTTTGTTGGGAGTTGAAGTCCACAAGTCTTAAAGTTGTAGATAGAGCTGCTCACCGATGAGCTTGATTGCAGACAGGGAGATTCAGTTGCTTGCTGACACAATGGATTGCAGGTATTATAGCGTTGCGACCAGCAATTAAGGTAAGCAAGCTAGGTGGGCAGGGGGGGGGGAGAGACTTTTTTTCTTTTACATGGCTCTGGCGATCAAAGCTGAGTTGCCTGATTAGCAGGCATCTCAGCTGGGATGGTCAGAGCTTGGCTCGTCAGAGCCATTTTAAAGAAAAAAAAGGCTCTGATGATTGCGCGGCTCAGCTGGGCATGGGGGGTGGGGGCAGGGATTTTTCCAACCAGTTCTCCGAACTGCCTGCTGCCATCGTTACCTATTCACCCGAGGCGGTCCAAACTGGGAGCATTTCACCCCTGCATGGCACTGTTTTCTGCTACAGATGGAAAACAGTGTGCCTGTTGCAATTACGGTATTTTGGTGAAGAGGAATTATTCAGAAGACACACTTTTTTCCAAAACCACTTCTCACTCATTCCTTCAATGTTGAAAATGCAAGGGCCACTTGCTTCTCAATTTAAAGCTGGGGCAAGCAATTTTCCTTCACTGTGTATCACCAGTGCTGTGGAGTCGGAGTCGGAGTCGGAGTCGAGGAGTCGGAGTCGGAGGAAATTTTGGGTACCTGGAGTCGGAGTCGGAGTCGGCAAACAATGCACCGACTCCGACTCCGACTCCTACTAAATTTAGATTGGAATTTTAAAAAAAGCAAGTTTAAATGTCCCAATTCACAAAAAGTTATAATTAATGACTTCTCTACTGTAAGAATAAAGACCAATGCATGCAGTGCCTCACGTAACCGCAAAATGAACACGTTAAGTGACCGTGAAGAAGCATGCTTTTCATGTGCTTCACTATAAGGCACGCAACGCACAATTAGGAGTGGCAATACTTATACTTTCCATAGTGTTGTGTTCTGCTGTTACAGGGAACGCAGCGCCCATGGGTAACCTAGCCTCTCACTGATAAGGGATTAAGTAAATATGTTTTTTGCAGGACTAGAGACACTTGCATAAGTGAAGGGAATGGAGGGTCAATAGTTCAAGACTGAAGCTGTAAACCATTGGAAAAACTGCTGTCATTCAGCTAAGGCTATAAAAACTTGTAAACTCTGATTGTTAGCTTAAACTTTAAACATGACTATGGGATTCTACTAGGGAAATCATGTTTTATAATAAATGCCCCTTCCTGGATCCTCCCACTGCCCTATCTTCAGCAGCAGATCAGCACACAAAAAGGAGAAGGCAGCAGCTTCTGCCCAACTACCTCTCTCTGCTAGAAGAGCTTAGAACAGCGGTTCTCAACCTGGGGGTCGCGACCCCTTTGGGGGTCGAACGGCCATTTCACAGGAGTCGCCAAAGCCCTCTCTGCCCCCCCCCATGCCTTCACTCACCCTCACTCTCTGCTCTGTTGGATCGCTGGCCGTTCGTTTACCCCGCCCACTCCCAATCTATTGCTGCCTCCGATGGCTAGAGGAAAAAAAACTGTTTAAATTCTTGCCACGGGGCTTCAAAGGGCCGCCCTAGAGCCAGTGGTGCAGCCCAACCATTTGTTAAATTGCTGGCTTGCCCCGCCCCTCCGCACCACTATTTATTGCCAATAAATAGTGGTGGGCGAGGGGCGGGCGACCCAGCAATTTAACAAATGGTTCGGTGGTTTTTTTGTAATTTTATTGGCCCACGGAGCTTCAGCATAGGCTAATTAGCCCTTGATTAGATCGGCTCCCGACCCCCAGCTGATTTGCTCTGAGCTGTTTTGCTCAGTGCTCTTTTGCTTGCTTGGAAAGACTGCAGATTTTTCCCCCCCTAGCTATACTGAAAAACGAAAGAGAAAGTAAAGCAGGCTGTTGGTTTTGCATGTTAGAAAATTAGGCAGGCAGATTTCTTTTCTTTTTCCTCACCAAAAAAGGTAGGTGCAAACAACGGGAAATTTAGGGAAAAAAGGAGATTTTAAAACACAAAAGAAAAAAAGCTCTATTTAACTAGGGAATTGTAATAATTGAGATACTATTAATTGTATATTGTGTTGAAAGCAGAAATGGTTAAGTTGTGGTTTGGAGGAATATATGGGGGAAATTATTTGGTTTATTATTATTGGTAAATATAATTAATTGATTTGTAAGAAATTGGATTGCATGGAAATAATTTATGAACCGGCCAAATACTCTGTTCAAAGAAAATACATTGTATGTTTGTATATGTGTTTCTAATTATTGTTATTTATTCATATTTGTTCTCTTTTATTCTTTAAAGTTTAACAATTCATTCTTTATCTTAATATCTTTATATTTGTTTGGGGTTGGCTTTCTTCCCTTTCATCTTTTTTATTGTACAGCAATCTTTCTCCTCAAACCTACCACCTCTCTCTTTTCTTTCCTTCTTACTTTCTCTTCCTCACCCTCTTCTTCTCCTCCCTACTTCCTCTTCCTTTCTCCTTCTCCTCCTCTCTTCCTCCCTCTCTTACCCTCACTCCTACTCTAATTTCCCTTCCCTTCCTTCATCCCTCTCTATTGCTGTATCCTTTTATGTATATGGACTACTCAGAGGGCTGAAAAAGTTATTTCTGACTGGTCCTCTCCCTTTTGACCAGTCCTCGAACTTACGACTGTCCTCACATTTTACGTTTTTGCCCTATCTTGTCACCATGGTGAAGAGAAGCAGTTGTGAAATGAGTGACATGGTTGTTAAAAATGCTGCACGGGCATAAATGTGAGGATGGTCATAAGTGTGAGGACCAGTCAAAAGTGCGAGGACCTGTCAGAAATGACTTTTTTCAGCCCTCTATACACATAGCCATGGCCACCCGGTCACATGACCAGCTAGCCACACCCACCCAGTCACATAACCTCCAAGCCATGCCCACAAAATAAGCCACGCCCACAGAACCGGTAGTAAAAAAATTTAGAACCCACCCCTGGTTGGGGGTCACCACAACATGAGGAACTGTATTAAAGGGTCGCGGCATTAGGAAGGTTGAGAACCACTGGCTTAGAAGAACTTGGTGGAACAGCTTCTTGGATTCAACTGTAAGTGTTTATATTGTATAGGACAAATCATGTCTAGGTTTAGTGCTGGGATATATAGCTTATTTGTTTGTATAAAGCCATGTACGTACAACTTACAAGACTGTGTATGTTGATATTAAAAATCTAATTATATGCCAGTTAGTATAACATATTTTATATTTTAGGGAAAGAGGCATCCTAAACAATGGCAAAAAGACTGCTAACAACAAACACAACAAAGTCTACTGTTTATGAGCACTTTGCATTATCAAGTGATGGAAAACATTACGTGTGCCAATGTATTAGAAAAGATGATGATGGTGAAAAACAATGTGATGCAAAAATTAGCAGTTTCAGTGGGCCTGATAAAAATGCACCTACAAGAGCATCAAATTTGAAAAGACACTTACAGCGTTTTCATCCCAAAGTGTTAGAAGCCGTGAATGAGAAAGATAGCAATGAAAACATTGCATCTACTTCTGTGACAAAAAACGTTCAGAAATCTACTGGAGAACAATCACAAATAAGAAAATTCTTTATATCTGACAAAGTTACCATAAGGATGACACCAGAAAAATTCAAACACCACATTATTGAAATGGTAGTAAAGAATAGTGTACCACTATCCTTCTTTTCACAGACAGCCTTTTTAGGCCTAAATGGAGAAATGGCAAAAAAACTTGGTGTTTCTCTGGAAAGAGAAAGTATAAGGAAACTTATAATTGAGGAGGCCAAATGTAAAAAGGAAGAACTACAGAAAGTTATGAAAGGACGTTTTGTCTTCCTTAAAATGGATGCATGCACACGTCACAGAGTCAATTATTTCGCTATTAATGTTAGATTTGTGGATGAAAATAACAAAACAATAACACGGACCCTCGGAGTAAAGGACACTCAGGCACATCACACCAGTGATTACCTTCAGAAGTTAGTGGAGGGTGTTCTAGAAGATTTTGAAATTAAAAAGGAACAGATTTTATGTGTTGTGACAAATAACGCTTCTAACATGTTGAGCACAATTGAGAAGATGAAGGCAGATGAAGAAGGTATCAAACAGATATTAGACTTAGAGGAAGACAGCTCTGCAAGTATTAGAGAAAGTTTAGAAACTGAAGAGAATGCTGACATTTTTTTAGACAACTTTGTTGAAGAAGCATTGAAGCTTGCTACTATTCATCATATGCGATGTGCTGTTCATACACTGCAACTTGCCATAAGAGATGGATTAAAAGATCGCCATGCAGCTACATTAATTGGCAAATTACGGCAAGTAACTGTTGCAGCCAGGGCCCCAAAAACAGATGCAATTTTGAAAAGACGTGCAGGAAAAGGAGCCATTTTGGATCAAACAACTCGCTGGGGAAGCACTTATTTAATGGTGAAGCGTTTGCTTGAACTTAAAGACTTCATAGAAGAAATGGACAATGAAAATCTTGCATTAACTGCAAGCCAGTGGACACAAACAAAAGAGCTGGAGAACCTTCTTTCTCACCCCTTCACTGTCACCAAGAGGTTGCAATGTGATGATCTAACCCCGGGTAAATTCCTCTTGGAATGGAAGAGCCTGTTATATCGCCTGAACAAAAATGGAGGGTTAATAGCTGAGGGCATTGCATCTTCAATGATGAAAAGAGAGAGTCTTTTGCTGGAAAATGAAATCTTGTTAGCGGCTATTTATGTCGACCCAATGAGCCGACTTTTATTGAACAGTAAACAGATTGCTACTGGGAAAAAGGCCCTCTATGATGTAGCAGTTCGCATGAAGGGATTACGACCTGAAATACCTCCACAGGAGGATGGAGTTCTTTTAAGCAATAATGGTAACTCAGAATCATCTTCTTCAAACGAAGAATTAGACTTTGATTCCTTCTTAGACAAAATGGAAGTTGCTAAAGGAAAGCGACGTCGCATAAGCGTTACAGAACCAGTAAATGTCCAAATAAAAAAATTCCAACAGGAGTTTTATAAAGCACTAAAAGAAGTTGAAAAGTATGATCGCTCATCAAAACTTACTGTTGAAGAAGCCATCCTTGTTTATCCAGAGATCGTTAGTGATGTGGCCAGAATAGTTACTGCAATGCCACCCACCCAAGTCAGTGTCGAAAGATTATTTTCAGCCCTAAAAATAATAAAGTCTGACTTAAGAGCCTCTATGAAAGAGGATCTGGCAGAGGCAATTCTCTTCCTTAGAACTCTACATTGAATTGATTTGCATTTGCTAAGCCTATAACTACATTTCAAGATTAATATAAACCATTTCTAGGTTTTACAGATTTTGTTTTTGGTTCATATAGATAAGCTTTGTTTTTGTTCTAAAACAACCAAATAATGTGGTTTGTATTTTTGAACTGGTAAAGTTCCTGTTCCTGATGTTTATGCCTGCTGCTACTATCCAGCAACTTGATTAATTAAATTAATAAAAAAAAATTAATAAAACTTTGTTGTTTTCATTGTGTTTGTCTTTTGCTTAAACTGTTCAATACAGTAGACTGTTGGCTTCCCAGCCAGTAGTCCTGTGGTAATGACATGTATGTTGCCTTTCTTTCCTTCAAGGAATGTATAAAATACATTCGCATATTAATACAGAGGAGTCGGAGTCGGGGAGTCGGAGTCGGAGTCGGAGTCGGAAGTACAAAAAACTGAGGAGTCGGAGTCGGAGTCGGAGTCGGAACATTTATCTCCCGACTCCACAGCTCTGTGTATCACACATACAAAAGGGGGGAGGGGGAGATACCCTAGGACTGTAAGAAATACCATTGTTGATGTAATGACATCACCAAAGGGGGAACAGCCAAATGTTCAGTCTGGGTTCATTTGGGGGAGGGTTTGGAAGTTCTAGTGCAAAATAGCTGTTTGAATTCCTCCAGTCAAGAACTGATTCATGTGGCAACCTGTTGCACTGTCTTATAGTTCGTACAATACAGTTTACAAGTTCCTCACAATGTCTATCTTGAACTTACTTTTTTGTAGCTTTAACTATGTAGCATCTGCTTTTGCTATATTTGGTTGAATAACATTTTGAGGAGGCTATTGTGTTTATATAAAATATAATTAAAAAGTCACATAGCCTTATACACATATATGTCTTACTATTTGTTTGCTTACAATGTGCTCATCCAACATTATTTGGGGCATATTGTTTAACAGTGATCAAATGATTTAAATGTTCCTTATGCATGTAATCATTTTTTTAGATCAAACACTCAGCAGTAACAATTACCATGAACAATGAACAGTAGCAATTACTGCTATGGTATATAAGAGAGAATGGCTATGGCCAGAGGCACATAGAGATGAAGATAAGGAAAGCAAATATCACGAGTGATAAGGAAGAACAGGGTGGTCTTAATTACAACCAACACTATTCCACAACTTTAGCTGGAAAAGTGCTGGAAGGGGCATTAACTGACAAAATGGTGTTACAAAGAGCAAAATAGATTTAATTAACTATAGAAATAGAATATAAGAGAAAGAACTATAGCCATTTTTACAAATTCTCTGAGAGAAATTCAAACATCTTAATGTTTTCATTTCAAGAACACTTCACTGTGCCAAAATCTATTGTTTACTGAAAGTAAAACAAAAAATCCATCCATCCATATTTGCTAACTCCTGTAGGAAAGACAAGTATTTTATTTTCTTTATGTGACTTCTAAGACACTAGATTTTTTTTTAAGTACATTTTTTATATATTCTTATTTACATTTTCTTACTAATTTTAACCATCATACATTCTGTAAGCTATTTCTGACTGAGCTAGCACCAGCCTCTTTCAGGTCTCATCCCACCATTGTTAAGCTGCATCACATACATTATTGCTGTTGGATGCATTAGATAGTGCTAAGGTATAACAAACATTCCTTTTCTAAGCAAAAACTGGATGGAGAAAGTGCTATGGGATTGGAAATCCTTAAATTCTGTAACATACTGGGTCACAGAAATCATTGCAATATGTTGCAATGTCCTTAAAATTACTCTTTCTTATTAAAAACATTTTAGATCAGCAATAGAGATAAAAAGGAAAGCTAAACAAATTTCTCTTTAAAGAGAACCCAAAAGATTCTGGAGCAAGGTGTCTGCACTATCTGTTCTTTAATTTACAATCTTTGTATTTGATTATTCTGTTAACTACAATTGAGAGCTGGGTCCTTGGATCCTTTGAAACTTAAGAAATATCAAAGGTGCAGCATTCATTAGATTATAGAAATTAAAGATTGAACAGTTCTATAAAAATGCAGACTGCTTATTTTAGCCAACATTAGCCAATAGCTATTGTGTTAAGAGAGAGTACATTATTATTTTCCAGAACTCAATCAGTGTCTTTGCAATTGTGTTGATTTGAACAAAAGACACATTAGCATTTTGAATTAAGGACTACAGCATGCGCTAAAAACAGCAAATAATTAAGGGATGCAAATTTACTTCTCTAAAGTAAAAACAAACAAAAAAAACCCCTTACATTCTTATTCCAAAGAAATGCAAAATACAAATCCCTGGAGCAATTCATTAGGCTCCATTTTCAATGGTGTCCATTCAATCAATCATTATTTGGAGTTTAAGAGCTTGCTGCTTTTCAGAATTGAATCAACATATCCATATCCTCTAATAAATTGCCAATAAGATATTTCTGTTTTCCAGAAATACTGATCTTTGCACTCTACAGTCATCTTTTAAGCAACTAAGAAGAAAAGACAGCCAACTCAGCTGTGAAAATATAAACAAAAGGTCTGAAATTGTGTAAAGCAAAAATTGTCTCTATCCCCCTCTATCCCCCCTTTCTTTAACAGAAACAATTACCATCTCTTTTGTGAGGTACAGACCTGTTTTTGTGCTACTTTAAGATAAGGATTTTGCATTAGAAATGACATACTAAGATTTACATGAAAAATGCAGTTCACAGTCACTTCCATTTGGCATTTTCACAGTTGCTGAGTAACTCAGAACTCAGTTTGGCTCTCTCTCATGTTGCATTTAATAACCAAACCACATCATCAGTAATAAATAATACCCTTGATTGTTAAAAAAAACAATAAAAACAGAATATACATCTTATAAATGTATAAGTACATAAATGTATATGGTAGGGCCATATCTACTACCTAATTGACCAGTTCTGCTTCAATAGCACCCCAGACAAATCACATGTTATGGTCTCTACATGAAGTTCAGGTTTTAAAGTCAAAAATCATTTGATCCATTACTGCAGTCTTTTCCAGAAAATCAACTGTATATTTTGGACTTGCCATATTGGATTTTTATGCCTACAAGCTACAATTGAGCAAAATATAACCAAACAAAACACAGGATGTTTACGGGAAAGTAGATGAGCTGGGTGGATGGAAACACAAGGCATAATACTTGCTGTTCTGATCCAAGAGAGGATTAATATTAATCTTACGAAATAGTTTTCTGCTGAACACATTCAGTACATCACTTGTTTTAACATGGCTTTCACAATTCCCATAGCAATAACTTAAATTTTTCATACAGCCTTGACCCCAGCAATGTAATTGCTATGATTTATATGTATGATTCAGTATATGTCTATTTTGGTCTCAGTAAATTCAGTGAAATCTGTTTCCAGGTAAGCATGTTTCATATTGCAATCTTAATCTAGTGCAAATAATTTGTCAATCTTTTGGCAAGAGAAATAAGGGTAGGAAAGCACAAAGGTCATAGAAGTGAATGAAGTTTAAAATGAAACTAGTCTGAAGAGAAGTATATATTTGTTGGCTAAAACAACCTCCGTAGTATTTCTCAAGAATCTCACTTCTGTAAATAAATTTCTCTTCTGGTGTATTTTCACCTTAGAACTCTCTACAACCTGAACTGCACTTTATGTGGAAATTTTCAGATTTGGGAAGTGGGAAAGGGACAGCTTTCTTTATTGAACAAAACATTTTCTTCATATAAATTGTTAAAATATATTTTTGCCTGGTACCACCAGAAAGACAAGCCAAATTGTATCTAAAAATATAATCTAAATTTCTAATTTTAATTGTAAAGTTAACCAGAATAGTACTATTCAAGAAATACATAGCCCATGTTTCATTTTTGGGTTAAGAAAAATACTGCTTGATTTATTCTGTATTTTTAGAAGATAATTAGAAGATATTTATAAGATAGTTTAGAAGAAAAAATTAATTTTCATAAAGGACAATGATTGAACAATATGTTGGATATTAAACATGTTAACTAAAATTATTATTAATATTTATGATATAGGATTTAAATAAACTATTCCTCCTGGACCACTTCTTACAATACCCTTTAAGAATATAAGAATTTGAGCTATTTCCAATATTGCTTGTTGCTCAAGTAACATTATAAACAGATTCAGACTTTAATCTTGCATTTAGTTTGCATGCAAGCAAGTCCAATTTTAACTGAATAAAAATATTTCATCAAGGAGCCCTAGATATTATAACATGTCAAAAATTCTATTGAACCAAATAGGGCTAGCTTCAAATTAGAAGTAGATATTATATTGTCTTTTTATGACTTTTTTTAGATTTTGTTACCAAAAAAAAAAAAAAGGTTATATGTTCATATCACAAATGTATCCTTAGCATAATTTATTTCTTTCTAACTTTGGACAAAGTAGTATCTGCAGGGTATGATCCTTCTGTGAAACTAACACAACCATCATAAAGCAACTGCTGCCCTTTTCCTGTATGCCTGTGACATCATAATGTATAACATATACAAAGGAGGCAAACTCTTTTCATCATTTAATAACTGCTCTGCCACAGACACCTCTGATTCTGCTTTGAAATGTTAGATAGGGAAGATTTAAACCAACCATCAGTAGTGCAAGATCCTTCTGGGGCAGGTTTTTGTGCATATGGGATTGGCGGACTATTAGAATCAGACATGTCTTCATCCTCCTCATCTTCTTCTGTTTCGTTAATAGTCTGGCTGGTGGAAAAATCCAAACTTCCATTCTGTGTGTAACGATGCATCAATTCTTTGTCTAGCTCTTCCACTTTTGGTTTCACATCTGGAATGCATGATTTTTTTTTTTTAAAAAAAGGTCAACCACATATTCCTTTAAAAAAATATACATCTGAAAAACTTCTTTAAAAAATAATAATAAACATTTTACATAGCATAAGAACAATTAGAATATGCCATACTTGCTTGGTTACCTTCCGGCAAAATAGGAGGCTGCTCAGGATCAAGGTAGAGCTGGGAGAAGATGGGCCGAGGAACTACACTATTACATCTGAGGGAGGCCTCTATGGAGTTATGAAGAGCTTCTTCAAAACGGGCAGATTTCAGTTGCCCTGCATAAGAATTCCCCATGATCTGTTAATAAATAAAATAAAATGAAATGAAAATAAAATAATAAAAATAAAATAAAATATAATAATAAAAATTAAATTAAATTAAATTAAAATAATAAAAATAAAAAATAAAATAAAATAAAATAATTAGGGTTTCATTCTTTTATTATGGAAAGCAGAAGTGATGTTTGAACCAGTATTTTGCAGCAGTCCACATTGCAAGGATAAAATATTAGCAATGGTAAAGAAACCATTAAAATACCATCTTGACGAAAGAGTGTTTGTTCTTGATTTTGCCAGTCTGCTTTTCACTAATAGAGCTCTTTTCGGCCACCTTTTCTTTTACCTTTTACCTCTCCTAAGCATCAGTGTCAATTAAAGTGGACCATGACAGACTTCAGGTGCAGCACAGGAAATGTTCAGATAAAAGTCAGTATGTAGTGATCTTCAAGGATAAATAGTTATATTATCTGTTTTAGGAATATTTGCTTTCTACTCTATTTCATAGAAATGTGATAGCAATTTTGTTTTGGCTGGACTGGCTACATCCTCCAACTGAACCAACATCAAAATGTCAATGAAATGGAGGTCATACAGAGATCCACCTGGGAAAACATAATTTATTGTTTCAACTTTAATTTCCTAGCTGTCATGAAGGACTATCATAAATTCCCAGTTGTCATGAATTCATCAGATTGCTAGTTAACATGTATATTGTAGAGTTTTGGAAATAAATCAAAGAAATTGAACATAATTCTCAAACAAACTAATTAAATACATCTGAATTAATTGATACTGAAATACACTGATTTTAAGAGACAGAGAACTTGCTTAAATCATTGGTTTTAAAAATACTTGGAGTATTTCCTGCTCTAAAATTACTATTGGATTGCTTTACAATAGGAAGTCTTCTATTTTTATTATTTTTTGTTCTAGAGTTCTAACTCTAATACAGAGGTCTTCAAACTTGGCAGCTTTAAGACTTGTGGACTTCAACTCCCAGAATTCTGGGAGTTGAAGTCCACAAGTCTTAAAGCTGCCAAGTTTGAAGATCTCTGCTCTAATACATTAATAAATTATTACTGAAATGAAGTAAATATTAAACCCAATGATAGATTTTAGCATCAAATAAGTTTCCATGCAATACAAAAAACAAACTGAAAAACCCAAATAAACTAAAACCTTTAAAATGTAAAATATACACAAACAGATTTCTGCTTTCTAGAATCAGAGAAAAATGAGTATTGTACCCTTAAAATGTTCCTGTCCTGAGCTTGAGAACCCTTCAGAAAAGAGATGAAGTAACAGCAGCTTACACAGCATACAGTACATGCACTCCAGGCTACAATTTTGTTTTATTTACTTAATTATACTTCACACTTCTTAGCTGCCCATCTCTTCAGTTTGCCATGGACTTCCATTGGACAATTTTCTCTGTTGTTCTGACCCTGAGAATCTCTTTACTGAGAGAGAGAGAGAGAGAGAGAGAGGGAGAGGGAGAGAGAGAGAGAGAGGGAGAGAGAGAGAGGGAGGGAGAGAGAGGGGGGGAGAGAGAGGGGAGAGAGAGGGAGGGAGGAAAAGAGAGAGGGAGAGAAAGAGGGAGAGAGAGGGGAGAGGGAAGGAGGGAGAGAGAGAGAGGGAGGGAGAGAAAGATATAGGAGGAGTGGGAGGGAGGGGGAAAGAGAGAGGAAAGGGAACAAGAGAGAAAGGAAGGGAGGGAGGGAGAGAGAGACAGAGAGAGAAGGGGTAGAGGGAGAGAGAACGAGAGGGAGGGAGGGAGAGAGACAGAGACAGAGAGAGAGAGAAAGAGAAACACACACACACACACACACACACACACAAAACACATAGAGCTCAATTAAATTTATGCATAACAAACAGCTTTAAAACAAACATTTCTTTCCTATATTTTTACAGCTTTACCCCAAAGTCTGCTGCAGAACTTTCTCAGTGACATACCCATTGAATTAAGATTAGCCCAATGGCTATTTGGGAGTTGAAAGTTAAATCCTTCAGATGACTGGAAAAACGATGAAAAATGCAATGGTGGTCTGAAAAAGCCCAGGAGAAAGACAAATGCCTTAATAAAAGAAAAATAGTATTGAAAAGGAAACCTGTGCCTATGAAGAAAAAGTTATAACCAATATGCCATGAAAAAGACCATCTTGAGGAAAAGCTCAGAAAATGTTCAGGATTCAAGTTAAAGTAACTTCAGCAGATACTTACTTACTTAATGGAAAGCACATGAACACTTTCCATTAAAGTGTGTTAAGTTCAGTTAAGGACAGACTTTGCTATGCATTTCTAAATAGTTGCATTGAAGATACGATCTATTACACACATCTTCTCATAATTAATGTCGTTTTTAGAAAGTAACTTAAGTCCAAATAAGTCTTTGGAACGTCAATAAGCTTATGGCTTTAAATATAATTCATTGCATTTGACATTGCAATTCAATGGCATGTGAATTACAGCAACATACTGTAACTGTAAGCCTGAAGCAAATTTTCCTAGTATTCTTCTAGCTTACTACCATAGCAACCCTAATTCAGTGCTTGTAATGTTAACCCATGTCTTCAGTAACACAGTAGCTATAAAATCTCATTGTATAATTCAGTGTTTTTGAATTTGCAGTAGCTTTATAAAACCATTAGCCTTTCTTAAAATTACCAATATTGTAAGTCCTTTGAAAATCAACAATATATTTCTTATATATTTGGTTTATATCTTCTTTTCCATTTCTTCTCCATCTTCCCAGATTATATAAATCCTTTCAAATTACTTAAAACCCCTACTTGTGATTAACTGATATCATCCATCTTCTAAACATTCAGAATTTTATAGTAATTCTACCTTCTGCAATAAATCATTATTTGTGTAAATGCAATCTATATACAGTACTTCTAAAACTCTTGTTATCATAAAGCAAGGGTGTCAAACTTGCATCGTCACGTTGTTGTCACGTGACATATCATGACTTTTTCCCCCTTCACTAAACCGGGGGGGTGAGGGGGGTGGCATGGCAGCGCATGACACATCTGGCCCGCGGGCCACAACCCTTGTCATAGGGCAACAATTTTTGAAAGAAGGTCAAAACAGACTAATTTACAGAATGTTTTCAAAATCTGGGACACATGACCCCCAAAGAAAATTTGAGACAGTTGTAGCTGCTTCAGTGCTATTTGGCTGCTGCTGTGGTCCAACAATTTTCATTTTTAATGATTTATTAGTTCGATTTATATGCTGCCCTTCTCCGGAGACTCAGGGCGGCTTACAATGCGTCAAGCAATAGCCTTCATACTTTTGTATATACCTGCTCAGTAGGGCTTTCGCCCCCTCCCCAAGCGGTGTTCTTTTTTATACGAAGTCAGTTTATTGCCCCCACAGTCCGGGTCCTCATTTTACCTACCTCGGAAGGATGGAAGGCTGAGTCAACCTTGAGCCTGGTGAGATTTGAACTCGCAGTAATTGCAGGCAGCTGGCAGCTAAGTGCTACTTAACAGCACTTTAGTCCGCTGCATCACCAAGGCTCCTGTGGCAGTGATCTGTGGCAGTTTCCCAAGCAATCTCACAATCCCATTCTCTCTGTATTTCCCAACTGAGCAGCAGCCAGTTAGTTACCTGCCTGCTGGGAAGGAAAGGAAGGGATGGAAGGAGGATCTCTCAAGCTCCCTTTCCAGCCCATGACAACCCATTAGGATTCTCATTTACATTTTACAGCTCTTTTCAATTTAGCAAATACTGATCATTTGAACACTGTCCATTTAAAACACTTTTCTACTGTGTATCAACGTCTGCAGTCAACTTTGAGTACTTATGGGCTGCACTTTTCAAGGATTCTCTGCAGGTATCTCAGTAAAATCTGAGGCTCTGGAAACGTTCCATGGTCATTACCGATGAACTAACACTGCCTTCCTGGTTCTAACAAAGAACAGTTCTTCTCGCTTAAAAACAAGTTGATCAAGAAGGGAACAGGTGATGATGTTTCAGTGCCATGGCAACAGAGTTGCTACTTTTCACTGACCAATTCCAGTATATTCCACAGCAGCAGAAAGGAAATAATGCCTTTCTCATGCTTGAATAATTTCATCAATTTCTTTCCAACAAATTAATTAGAATAATGGAAAGAATATGGAAGGAGGAAAAAAAGCAGAAATGCACAACTAACTCTCCCCTATATTTGAGACCAAAGATAGGACAAAACATTAAAAATATGTTATCCCAAAGGTGCTTTTTCAAGAGGCAACTGGAGTTTCTTGTTTTTCTTTGAAGACGTTTTGCTTCTCATCCAAGAAGCTTCTTCAGCTTCTTCAGCTGAAGCTTCTTAGATGAGAAGCAAAATGTTTTCAAGGGAAACCAAGAAACTCCGGTTTGGGACAACCAGGACCTGGATGACTGAGAATCTCCACAGACATTAAACTATGTTAGCAACTTTTAATATTTATGGTTCACAAAGAGATCTTAACAATCCAACAAAAACAGAAGATTTTTTAATACTCAATAGAATATTAGAATTTTAAAATTTTACAATTCTCTTCTTTCCTGAGTGCTACTGTTTCCCAATTTAGTTTCCATTGAAAATTAGGGTAATAATTAACTACAGTAAAATGCATTATACTTATACATATGTGCTTCTTCCATGTCCTTTGTCACACATAAAAAGGAATGCCTTTTCTCCCTCCTCTCACTGCCTGACTAATATGCCAATATTATATTTGCAATTTATAGCTACAACAAGAACCCACGGATCATTTGGAACCTTATTATTTAAAGAAAATAAAGAAAAAGTTGGTACCTAATAATATATGCATTCTTCATTTATTTGAATGTAAGACAGGCATATTAAAAAATGAGTAATTTGCCTCAGACAAAAATAATCATTTCTATATTGGTTTGTACATTTCAATATTTTTTGGGCAAGTGCCAAAAGTTTAATTCTTCCTTGTATTTTTAATCTGAAAACACGACCCCTCTATATTTGTCTCCGAGTTCCAGCTTAAATAAAACAATTGGGGACTGAAGATTTAGGGGCTTTCTAAATTGTTATCTTAATAAACTGAAGTCCTTCCTTTCAGCATATACTTAAAAACAGCTCACTTAAGCTAAAATGCTTTCGATTATTCACTCTCATTTCATCTAAGACCAAAAAAAGCAAGCAAGTTCTGCTCCATTTTTTCCCCTAGTAACAAATGCTTAATCTGAAGTGAAGACAGCTCAAATCTTATGAGAGTGGGTGAAATACTATTTAAAAGCCTAAATCTGGAAAGCAACTTACAGAATGGCTTCCATTCTATAATTTGGTCTCCGTGTCTTTCACTGAATGTACTACCAAAGCTGCAAACATTTGGTAAGGGTTGTCCTTTCACTTAGACAAAAGCAGTCTTCCTCACCTAAATCAGCACTTTTTCCATCAGACTCATAAAAACCTTCCTACAACAGAGATTTCAAGAAAACCCTTTAAAGGTTTTAGGATATCCCTTCTTTTACTAAGTAACAAAATACACCCCACGGTGTCTGACCCCCACTCAGCTGTCTTATGACCTCTGCAATTGTTGCAATTTCACTTCAGGGGCCACAGAACTTAACTCCTATATCAAAAAAAGAGGACGGACGCTTCCTCTGAGCACCTGGTAAAACAAAATGCCAGCAGCACCCTCCCCCACTCCTAGGACCCAGATGTTCCCACAGCTGCCTTGGTGTCTATGTGGCAATCAGAAAGCAACAATTAGGACCTGGATGATGGCAATGACCCTCTTATTTTACTGGGTCTGAATGCTCTATGGGGCCTCCTGGCCTTAAGGATACAGCAGGTCATAAAACAGAAACAGATCTTCAGCCTCTGGGAAATAGGAGAGGTTTTTTTTTAAGAACAACAAGAGACAATAGGAGTCCAATGTTACAAATAAAGTAAGTCAAGCCAGTTCAACTCATCCATAGCAAGAACATATAAGTTAATTGACCTCTCTTGTTGAAATAATACACATTCTACATTTGCCCCTTTGATTTCTATAGATTATATTTTACAGAAAAATTCAAAAGTCTCTCATGTGCATCAAGTGTTTGATTTAAATAAATCCTGTTTCAATTTACGAAATTAGTTTAGTTGGAGGAAATCTCAAAAGACATAACTTCTAGCCTCATCTCATTTATTATAGTTTTTCTGTTTCATTTCAAAACTATCCCATAAAAGGTGTCTAAGATTCAAAGTCATGGATATCTCTCTCTCTAAGGATCAATATTGTATCCTTCACTTCAACAGATTAAAACACTATTCACTCAGATTCACTGTTAAATTGGTTTTGAGTCTTAATTTCTAAATTTGTGACTTATTGCTGTAATGTATGCTAAATATGGGTAAATAAAATGAAGTTTAAGGTATACAAGACTGATGAAGTGCTCCTGACTGGAAAACTCAGACCTACCACTGATGCTTGCTTTCCCTTTGAAGGAGCACATTTGTGGATTTGGGAATGCTCATTAATCCAATTCAAGTATTGGGTTTTAGGTTGGTGATAGGAACTCTGAATGCTTTGTTTATTTGGGTAGCATACTAATCATGCCACCTCTCATTGTGGAACTTCTTTCTTGTGGACATGTGTAGGACCCCTAACTTTTTATTAATGATATAATGCCCTTACATTAAAACATTTTAAGTACAGGTAGTCCTCGACTTACAACTGTTCATTTAGTGTCTGTTCAAAGTTACAACGATACTGAAAAAGTGACTTGTGACAGTTTTTCACACTTAACAACCGTTGCACCATCCCCATGGTCATATGATCAAAATTCAGATGCTTGGCACCTGATTCATATTTATGATATTTGCAATGTCCTGGGGTCATGTGACCACCTTTTATGACCTTCTCACAAGCAAAGTCAATGAGGAAGCCGGATTCATTTAACAACTGAATTACTAATTTAACAACTTCAGTGATTCACTTAACAGCTATGTCAAGAAAGGTCATAAAATGGGCAAAACACAGTTAACAAATCTTTCACTTAGCAACAGAATCTTTGGGCTCAATTGTGGTCATAAGTCGAGTACTTATGTACTAACTTGTAGGACTCTTTTAATAGTTTAATAGTACATATTTTTTCATAAATTTTAGTAATTGTAATATAATCTTAATGTTACATGATTTCATAGAAACACACATTAACACAATTTTCAAGATTTGTGCATTTTATGACAATGGTACATAAAATATATTCTAGCACCAACAGGCAATTAGTAAGGGTATTTACAAGTGTTTTCTCTGTGAACACATAGTTCTTTCCATTTTTTTCACTGGCAAAAATTTCATGATATTGTCAATAGATTTTGCCAAAATCTTGCAAGATTTGATGACCCCACATTTTAGCAACTGAAAAATATTTTAAAATGGAAATTTATTTTTATTTAATTTTGGAACTCTATAGATATCCTTCATTCTGGGGTGAACACAGACCAAGCCTTAAGTGGTGATGTTTTGATGATCATGTAGTAGATCATGTAGTAGATCACATGAAATAAAAGCTGCAGGGTAGTGCACTCAATTAAAAGATTGAAATTAACCATTTAAATATAATAGCTTCATAAAAATAGCATAATTATATCAAATTGACACAAATTATTTTTGTACTCTTGCTGCCATTGAAAATGTTACCAATGATAAATGCATTACAAATATGGAAACAATGCTACCTTCTTTTATGTCTTTCAACCTTCGTTAAATACATTCATGATGGATGATTGTTCATAGTTATTCTGCTGCTACTTGATTCAGGCTGTTGAAAATTTTAGATACCTGTGAAATAATAAAATAATTTAAAATTGTAGATGATTGATTTAAATCTTGATATAGCAGCAAATATTTAAAGACTATGGAAAAAAGACAGAGCTTCTTAACAGTATTTATTTATTTATTTAGCTTTTATCTTGCCTTTATTATTCAAGATGGTAAAACATGCATAATGTTCTTTTCCTCCTCCTATTTTCCCAACAACAACAAATCTGAGATAGGTTGGCAGAGAGAGATGGGACCCAAAGGGCTTTCATGCACAAGATGGGATGGGACTAGAATTTACAGTCTCTTGTTTGCTAGGCCAGCATCCTAACCACTACACCAAAGTAGCTGTACTATTTTGTTCTTAACTATTTATTATTGTTTTGAGCTTTGAAGTAATCCTCATGGAACTCCATAGGACTGCTAAATACATCTAAGGCTACTATATATATACTGTCAAAATACCTGATCATAAAACCTAACCAAACTGTACTGGTCAGCATTTTAACTTCCTCAAACAACTACAGTTCTACAATAGAGAAAATTCTGCAATTTTTCTCTCACCATATTGGAAACAGTGAGAATGTTACACACACATTGAGAGACTTGTTTTGTATACTATTTGTTTCTTATTTTTATATTTTTAATATTTCAGCTGTGGTTTTTATCAGTACCACTCAAAGTCACTTTTGGTGAGATGGCCACTACACAAATTTGAGAGAGAGAGAGAGAGAGAGAGAGAGAGAGAGAGAGGGAGGGAGGGAGGGAGGGAGGGAGGGAGGGAGGGAGGGAGGGAGGAAGAGACAGAGACAGAGACAGAGACAGAGACAGAGACAGACAGACAGACAGACAAAATTCCTCTTAATTTAGGGAAATGTACCGACACCAACTTGTTCGCCATAGAATAGTCTCTAGCCAGTTTGGGGTAATTAGGGGACAACCATTTGATTACTTCTTTTTTTAATGTGTCCTAAAAAACCCTCTCAAATAAAAATCTAGAAATAAAGCATTTTTTACTATTTCATTTCAAAGTTTAAAAACTTTGAAAAAAACATCATTTACATACTCAGGGAAGTATTAAACAATAATTGGCTCCAATGAAGATGATGGTAATATGTAGATTGCAAATTAAGTATATATTCTCTAAAATATTTTTCAAAACATGCTATTAATATAATAAGATATTTGATTCTTAAAAAAGTACTGATAATTCTAATATTCTATGGTACCAACTTACCTTATTAATATATGGAGGAAAAAAATTGAAATCTATCAATATTTTAAGTTTGCAATATTCAATTGCATTAATCAATATTCAATTGATTAATTAAGCAACATTATCCATAACTTACACTGGATAATATAAAATCAAAAGGATAGTGTTATTTCATATATATATATATGGCTGACGAAAGCTTAGTAAAATAAAATTTTAATTCTTTTAAAATTTTAAAATCTTAAAGTTCCGGAGTTTGCAGTATGTCTGCTTCTTTTTTTACTAATATACCTGGAACTCGTATTTTTAGAATAGTTTGTAACATATATATAATTGCTGCAATTCTAAAACAGCTGAATTAAAAAGATGAATCCCTGGCATATGGGGAGTCAGAGGAGAATGGGAAAATGAATTACATTGTAATCTGAGATTACTTTAAAAAAAAACTTGTATAAGTGGTCTAACCACAAGAGGAAACCATTTTTTGTCAGTTTCAGTAACAGAGAAGTTTATCGAACACAAGAGTGGTTGCAGGAGTGGAGGAGAGCCAAGTTTTAATAAGGCTACATATAATTGGTTGTCATGTGGTTCACTAAATGCCACTGTTTTTATCTGCAAATGCTAAATGGTCATATAATGTTACCGTTCTTTCACATAACCTATTCTGTTTGGGAACTGAAAGTTCAAGGTGTCCAGAAATATTTCCTTCTATAGGAAGCTTTTGTTTTTGGAAGGAGCTGCTGGCACTGAAACATGACCTTGAATGGCAGTTCTGCTAATCCAAATTTTTCTGGGGTGGGGGTGTGGTGATGGTGACGCCCTCATAAACAAGCTGCGTGACTTAGGTTCAATGCATTTTCAGTGGTGCAATATTACACTGAACAAAGTCTCTGATTGCTTTCCACAACATCCAAGAATTTAACACAAATTAATTAGCCTCTCAATGAACAGAAGACATGTCTAACACTATATTGCAGGAGATCCTTAGGAAATCAACACTTTCTGATTTGCAGGTTTCTTCAACTCTAATCCACACCATTGTATTAGGTTTTAGGAGAATCAACAGTGATGATGATCAAAGTGAAGCTATATAGTTTCAGAACAAACTGCGGGGAGACCTTGCAAAGGGTTTTTTTAAAAATAATAATTAAAGTCCATAATCCAATTTCAACAGTCATAAAGGCTAAATCTGCTATTTTTGAAGCCACGTGCTGAACATTTCACCTGCTAGTAATGACATCTTTGTATTGTCTTCTAATTACACTCAAAGCTAAGACCTTTGGCCCTGAGCCACAGACCTTCATTCAGGCTGCACACATTCTCTTAAGTACCCTGAGCCTTTGTTGTCATTCTCAGTCTTTCATCTATTATTTACATTCATTGAGGAGGGAGCTACTCTACCATTCACAAAGCTTTAAAGCTTCTAATCATCTTAATTTCTTTGCCTTTTCCACTCCTGATTCCCGCCTCATGGCTGAACACAGCAAGCAAGCAAGCAAACTGATGAAATCATTTTCAAGCCCCTGGTTCTAATGGCTAGGCACAATCAGAGAAGCTTCTTGCAAGAAAAAGACATATTCTGCCATTTAGTCCTTAGCAGCAAATGTCAATCTTTTTAAAATTAAAGTAAAAATAGCTTTGTGCCTCCATTCAGATACATGCATCAAATGCATTCAAATAAATTGAAAAACCACATAGCTACTTTCTGAACTGCAATAATGGAGTAATGCTAAAATTTAAATCCTTTGATTTCTTAATGAAGAAATAAGATCTAATAGAATAATCCAACAAAATTTCAAATGAAATAAAGCAGCATACAACAAACAATATTTTTCAGAAGAAATACAACCATACAAAATGCTGCATTTTTTGAACCATAAAAATATAATTTACTCACATCAATCACAGCCTTGAAAAACATGCTTTATCTACATTACTAAGTATTTTTAGTTACACCAACAGAAAACGTCATATACTTCTTTTTCTTTGTATACTGTTCAAAGGATAACAAAATGCAACTTTTAAAAATGGATGGGGTTGCCATGATTTCAAAAGTCAGCTCTGATTATGATGGTTAGGGTTCAACTATGACAATCAGTGACCCATCTTGGTGTTTTCCTTCTAACAATGTTTTTTCTCTCTTCTGAAAGCCTCCAGCCCCCTTGTCTTTTCTTTTTTTCACCATTTGGTTCAACCAGCAGTTCACTTCAGACTCATCCATCTTAGGATGCTTCAAGTGACAGATGCTCTTAGAAATAACCATACTGCTCAGCGAACAAAAGATAACATCAACTCTAGGAAGTCAAGGGAGAAATACAACAGCCTTGATAGCATGTACCTACATCAGTCAATAAATATATTGCAAACCTCTTACAAATTGAAGAAATGAAGCAAACGCTTGAAAAGAAAACAATAAGGATAAGAATTACAAGCAATGGACCTGGCAAAAATGGTGGTTAAATCCAGATCGTTTCATTTAGAAATTGTGCTTAAAAAGTGAACAGCTGATTCTAAATCTAAAGTTCAAACAGCAATTCCTAAAACAGAGGCAAAAAGATTCCTTCATTCCTTTCTACAAGGAAAATCTCTACAGATATTTCAACTGAGAAAGTGAAGCTCCAACAGGACAATAGTAATTCATATAATATTCATATAAAAATTCATATAATTCATGTAATTTATATAATTCAGCTGATTTGGAAGAAACCTTAAAGCATAAAATTAGTTATATAATAAAAGGAATCACAAAGGTGCTTTTTTCCAAAAGGCAACTGGGCTTTCTTAGATTTTTTTCTTTTGAAAACCTTTCATTTCTCATCCAAAAAGCTTCTTCAATGCTTGGATGAAAAACGAAATGTTTTCAAAGGAAAACCCCCCCAAAAGCCCAGTTTCCTTTTGGAAAAAAGTACCTTTGGGACAATCATGACCTGGATGATTGAGAATCTCCATAGACATTAAAAGGAACCATTCCACATCCAATGAGAGAATTCACATCTTCTCTGGTCTAACATCATTTACTTGTAAAGTAAGCCCCAACTGTTATTACACAATGTATGATTTCAGTAGAAAAAGTAAATACAAGATTAAGAAAAGGATGCTGTGTTGAGCTATCAATCACTTTTGTAACGGAAGGTTTTATTAACATCTCCCAACAACAAACTAAAGAGATGCTATAAATGAAAAAATAGCCAATCCACTGAATCTGAATGTCTACCTCTTTCTTCTATACAAAAGAACTTACATTTGACCACATTATTTTTATCCAGAAATTTAGAATAATGTTTTCTATTTAAAAAAAGATCATTTATTTCTTCCAATTTCCTCGTGACCTTGTTGGGACAGAAGAAGGTAGGAAGTGGGTACAAAAATCCCAAATCACTGTAGCTCATTCTTATAATAATAAATAAACTTTCACTGTCGTATCTCAATGCGAGCCTTGGTGGTACAGGGGTTTAAGGTACCCTGTTATTAAGCTTATTAAGACCAGCTGCCTGCAATTACTGCAGGGTTCGAATCTCGCCAAGGCTCAAGGTTGACTCAGCCTTCCATCCTTTCTAAGGTAGGTGAAATGAGGACCCAGTTTGTGGGGGCAATAAGCTGACTTTGTATAAATGTACAAAAGGATGAAGGCTATTGCTGAGCACATTGTAAGCCGCCCTGAGTCTTCGGAGAAGGGCGGCATATAAATCAAATTTAAAAAAAAATGCAATAACTACATTTTAAGAAACTTCCTTCATATCAAACCCCATATGAAACAAGAAAAACTGTAGCATAATTGAAACATTTCTTTGTTTATGGTTTGATAAGATGTAAAATTCAAGTCCAGGTAATAATTTGGAATCATTAGTTTAAAAATACATAAACGGAAATAAATATAGAAGGCAAGGATTTTTTTAATGAAGCTTTTCAGTCCAAAGCATTCTCTCTTTTATACACACACACACACACACACACACACACACACACACCACAAATACATACACAGGGTAGTTAAAAGTTTCAATTATTACAGAAAACACAAAAAATATTAAATCAAAATCATCTTATACTTGGATGTCTACAAAAAGAAATGTTAGTTACGCTTCTCACAACTTGTTATCATTGTGGAATGAAAAAATAATATCCTGATATTTTAGAAACTGGAAACATGAAAAATTATCACCTTATTAGCTTAAGTACTATTTTTCACTAAGAATCTCAGATTTTTGGGTAGTAATGTATCTAATGTTGCTATGTGGTCACCTAAAACAAAGAAATCCTTGCTGTTTTCATAAGGAGCTTTTGAAGCAGTTTTTCTACCTAGGCAAAACTCTCCTTCGGCAGCAAAAACTGTTGTATAACATACGGAATATGGTTATTACATCTTCCATGTTTTAGGAATTCAGTCTACCTATCTGTAGCTATATACTACTATTAGCATTACATGTTTTCAGCTGTTTTTATGTCTTTTTTGTTGTTGTTGTTTTAGTTTAGTAATGACCCAGAGTCCACTGGAATTGGACAACCAATAAATTTAAATTTAAACAAATAAATAAATGTAGTGGCTTTCAAAACATGCCAAAGGAGTTTATCCTTCAAAAGAGATGTTTTTACTGTTAATTATCTTCCTCCCAAAAAATAGGGCTGCAAATAATCCTTCAGAATAACATGTGGGGTAGCACATGTCTTTGAAGGATTAAAAAATATATATGCTGAAAATAAGCTCCTTCAAAATTCACATGGAATGTACCTTGAATGAGTGATACCCTGATGTTTTAAAATATTAATATTATTTAGCTTTATCTGAATTTTAGTTGATTTGTATAGTATCACCTTTATTGTCAACAACAGGAGACAGATATAGAGACTCTCAAGAAAAGGCTGCACCATTAATTTCAGTATCAAGGAATATCCTGCCAAGACTGAAAAAATGCACATATAATTTGAGTCAACTTTTAATTGGGAGATTTTAATTGTGTATTTTGGTAGTTATTTTTATTGTTTTTATCGTTTTAATTTCTGTGAGCCGCCCGAGTCCTTTGGGAGAAGGGCAGTATATAAGTATAATAAAATAAATAAATAAATAAATAAACTTGACTCCTGGGGATTCATGGACACAATCATGCAGTTTTTTGGTAGTACTAACGATGTGGTTTCCCACTGATTCTCCTGAGATGTTTTTAGACTTATTAATCTAGTCCAGACTCCTGGATTTTCTGGTGGTCTAGAAGCACATTCTTCAGTGCAGAATGAAGACCAAATCCTGCTTGCACAAATTAGTATTGAGATAAACGTTTGGCTTCTTGAGTTTTAAGAACATCTTGAGTTTTCAGAACTTTTTCATAATATTATGGAAGGGTTTCTTAAGAAGCTACCATTTTTTAATACAAATTTGCAGGTAGTACAATATTTCGTTTTGCTTATTTAGCATATAACTCTGCTAAACTTTACTTTTGTTATCCATTTCTGATAACAATATTACATTTTATGAGCATCCAAATAGCAAGCATGTTTTGTCACTCATAATGTCTAGAAAATACAACTGGCTGCTCAAACACATTTCCTCCTGTTACAGTAATCTATTAGCTAAAAAGCTGCAGGATAAGAACATGACCTTGAAACAACTCTACTAACCCATGTCTTAATGGGTAGATTTTTTCCCCCAAAGATCCTACAGAATTATCTACTTTTAAGGACAATAAAATCAATATGAATGCAAGGAAAAAGGTACATCCCCCATGGCAAGTTCTTAATGCATGACTGATCAAAAACAAAAACAAAAATCCCTGTAGCTTTCCAGATCACAACTAGTGCCAAAATATCTCCTCTCTCTTGACAAAAATCCATCAAGTGAAACTATGAAAGGGTTCACCCTTCACCAGCCTATTTGCACTTCAAAAACTCTTTAAGTCCCTTCAGCTAAACCCCAGGATTTAAAACGCTGCAAAAATAAAGACGGGGTGGGTGTCATTTATCTTCCTTTTGGCCTCTAGTCATAGCAGTAAAGTCTGCCAGTTTTGAAAGAAAAAAAACCATTTTGTTTTAAAGAAAACTTCCAGACTCAATCCTCACACAATTCATGCCTTTACATGTAATCTACAATTAAGAGATACAGTGTTCCTAAATTGGCTATTGAAACCCAAGGTTGCCTAAGGAGGACAGACAGTTACTTTTTTACTCCTATCACATCACCAAGCAGCACATTTTAATTCAAATTAATTTAAATTAACAACATACTAGCCAATATACAAAATATATTTTATGATTTCTGCAGTATAACATGGATGGAGATTTATTTGGGCAAAAGGACCTTCTTAAATCATTGTGAGAACATTCTAACTTCATTTATGAGTTGTACGCTCAGTACTGGACATATTCTGCAATTATATGTTTGAGACTTTTTAAGTATAGCACATACATAACTTCTGTTGTTACATCAAAATCTAGGTCCAGTGATAAATTACTTTTTTTTTAATATATATAATTTTTATTAATATATTCTATACACCAATACACCAATAAAATATACAATCCTGCCACCATGGTATAATGTGACTACATTGTCCATAAGTATAAAGTCATTCCTTTATACATACATATTTGCCATCATATATATACATCATCATATATCTATTCTATCCCACCTTTTCTGGACCCAATCGTACCATACTTTCCAACTGTTATAAAATTCTGAATCTTTTTTACCATTGATCTAGTTAATCTATCTGATTCAGCACACTCATTAATTTTATATATTATTTTCAAATCTCTCGGTAAGTATTGATTTTTCCACTCCTGCGCATACACTAATCTTGCTGCAGTAATAATATGAATCAACAAGAACCATATATCTGATTTAACATTCAAAGGTTTTGCCCCCAATAGGAAAATCTCAGGCCTTAATTCCAAATTAATCTGTGTAATTTCCAAAATCCATTGCCGTATTTTTTTCCAATATTTAACCGCCTGCAGGCAGGTCCACCATTGGTGAAAATAAGTTCCATTACTGTAACCGCACTTCCAACAGCAGGCAGATGTCCCGGGAAACATTTTAGCTAATCTCGCCGGGGGAAGATGCCACCGGTAGACCATTTTATATATGTTTTCTTTATATGAGGAGGCCATGGTTAATTTCATATTTTTCAACCAAATCTGTTCCCATTGCTGGAAGTCAAGGGGATATCCAGTGATAAATTATGATAGCCATCAAATACAGTTATCATCAATTCTCACTGCGCTACTGATTTCAGTGAATTTATTTTTAAATAAAACTTTTTAGCTATTAATGATATTTGACTGAGATGGTAAATCCTCAAATTATACAATTGATAGTGAAAAACAGCACAGCATTTATTTCATTTAAATAAATGCTAAACTTTTCACACATTTCTTAACTCCCTTATGTTTTCAAATTAAAAAAAGCAATGAGATAAAACCGAATTAGGAGCTGCCCTATTCAAATATTGTCTACACAAACGAAAATCAAACATTTATTTCTAGTTTTCCCTTCATGCCCAAATTGCATAGCTCATCTACAAAACAGAATTTGAGGAACTCGGGTTCTTCTTTATTCAAATATCTTCTTTCTACCAGAGCTGCTTTACAATTTACACAACTGGATGGGGAATCTGTATGTACTTGCCAACTACTATGGGGTGTAAGTTTATCAAATATTTCCTGCCTAGGATTTCTTCTCAATGAACTTTCCAATTCCTAAATCAGGCCCAGATTAAGGTCCAAGGATGTGCTAAACCGAGCCCAACAATGGTGCCCTTTGACCCTTCTATTGCTTAACTGACAAAACATTTAGACTCAATAAGTAATGAAGGTGATATAAAAATTCAGCCTTCTTCAAGACCATTCTCCAGGCTATATCAAATAGAGACATTTAAAATTTTTATTTAACACTAAATAGCAGCAAACAATATAAGCAAACAATTCACTCTTATAATTTAGGGCAAACTATCAATACTTTTTAATTCATTTTTAATCAATGTTATAAGAAAACTGCAAATACAAACATTTATTGAAAACTAATATCAAGTGTGAGAGTGAAAGAGTTAAAGGCATAATAATGGGGGCGGGGCGGGGGGCGGTGGAGCCTTTGTGCTAACCCCTTCCCTTTGTCCCCTAAGTATGTGCTTACGTTGCTTAATGGTGAATAGGTTGCTTCCTTAAGTATTCAGTTTGTCAATCAATTATGTGCTAAAGGAAGTTTTGCTCCATTTTACGACTTTTATTTCCATAGTTGTTAAGTGAATCATTGCAACTATTAAGTTAACAACATGGAATTTGGCTTCCCCTTTGACTCTGCTTGTCAGCAGGTCACAAAAGCTGATCACATGACCCCGGGACACAACAACTGTCATATAAACATACCAGTTGCCTAGCTGTAAATCTATATGACTGAACATCCTGTAACATATGGTTTTATTTGATGATTTGCTTTGAGTTAATTATGCTTCTTGATACTCGTTTTCCATGTATATTTTATAACAATTCTTAGTTCCTTATGTGATTTATATTTCTCCCCCCCTCTCTATATATAAATTCAAATAAAACCATGTGTTACAATATGTTCAGTTTATATTACCATAAATTACAGATAGTCCTTGATTTACAACAGTTCGTTTAGAGACCAAAGTTCACAAGGTTACAATGGCACTGAAAAAAGGAACCTATGACCATTTTTCTATGACACTTATGACCATTGCAGCATCCTTTTGGTCACTGATCAAAATTCAGAAGCTTGGCAACTGGTATGTGTTTATGACGGTTAAAATTCATGGGGTCATGTGATCAGCTTTTGTGCCCTGTTGACAAGCAAAATCAATGGGGAAGCCAGATTCACATAACAACCATTACTAACTTAACAATTACAATGATTCACTTAACAACTGTGGCAAGTAAAGTCGTAAAATGGAATAAAACTCACTTAACAAAAGTCTTGTTTAGCAACACAAATTTTGAACTCCTCGATTTATGACCAATTTTGTAGTCGTAGGTCAAAGACTATCTGCATTATGATTTCAATGCTGCAAAATTGGAGTATAAATTATATGTCTAAAGAAACCCAAATGTTTCTTTAGACATGGTACCAATGCAGGTATTAGACCTGTGACGGTGAACCTATGGCATACATGCCCAAAGTGGCACACGAAGCTATGTCGCCCAGCACGCACAGCCTTGCCTGTTTGTCTTCCAGGTTTCTGGTGCGCATGCACGCGTGACGATCAGCTGTCCTTCGTGCCAAAAACTGGTGTGCGCATGAGCACCGATCAGCTGATTGTCGGACGTGCATGTGCACTAGAACCCGGACGTTTGGCTTGACTAGTGCATGCATGCAATGTTTCCGTGCAACATTTTCGGCACTCAGTGCCAAAAAGGTTCGCCATCACTGTCACATCACTGTCTAGGAATGTCTTTACCTCACACTGGAATGGTTTCCAGTGTGAGGTAAAATATATGATCTTCATTAACCTAATGAAAGTTTCTTTGCAGCCAAAAGCTATAGTTGGATAGGATCTGAGGCATGAAACTGAATGATAAGTCTTATTATAAAGTGTTATTGCAGGGAATCATTTCTTTAAGGCATTTTACTTCCAGGCAACCTAAGTGTTTTTTCTTTGAAATTGAAATTTCAGAGGCTGTAATCTTTGTAGTTTGGTATCCAATTCACTGCAACACATTAATTTCAGCTTCTGAGTTTAATAAAGAGATGATTCACAGAATGCAAAAGGAAACCAGCCCTATTTTACAAGGAACTAACCATAGTATGGTATTATATTGTTCATGGTTATATAAATAAAGTTGACCATTGACCAAAAAGTTTGCATAAACTCCTTTAACATTAAGCATATTTAATCATGGCTCGAGTTCTTATTTGTACTGCAATCCTAAACATATTTAACTGGGAGAATGTTCTACTGTACAGAACTTACTTGGTTTATAATTAAAATATTCACTAGGTAGTACAATGTCATCCGAAAGTGCTTAACCCCATGTATCTTTTTTGGATTTAATTAAAAAGTGTCAGAGACCTTGTATTCTATATTATTCTTGATTATACTGATTTATTTGCTGGAGACCATTTGTCTAATGGATAAGGTTTGGAACAGCATGTTAAAGTACTTGCAAATGTTAGGGTTTGCTTTTTGCTTTTGCAATTTTTACTAACAGTGATGTACTTGTACTTAATTTTCATTATTTTCAAGCGGTGGGGCAGATATATGCTAATAATATTGACAATGGGCATTTTGATACTTTTCCAATAATTGCTGTTTCAATCTCTTACCATTAGTTATGTGAATAATATGAATATATTAGAAATGAGATATTTTTTCCTATCTTTTTCCTGTTATTACTAGGAATATAAATCCCAGAATTTACAGTCAGCATGTTATAAAATTGAAAACAAGTAGCATAAGCTACTTGGACATCAGTTTGGTTCAATATAACTCTCCTCATAAATGAATAGTCTTTATCTTTATAAGCCAACAGTCCATGATTAAGCCTCAAATAATGAATTTTAGAACATAACAAAGAATACTAAATGCAGCACATTTCCTGTAGTCAAGTACATTAGAAATAGGCAACCTGTACTTCTCCAGAAGGGCAAAACTACAAACTTTAGAAGCCTTAGCCAAATTAGCCAATCTGTAAGAGATGCTGAAAGCTGAAAGCCTATAGCATTAAGAGAGCTATAGTTTTCTCACCATTGATAAACATAAAGGATACCCATAAATCAATTGTCTTCTGCACTATCCCTATGGTACAGAAGTTCATTCTAATTCATATCTTTTAAGAGTTCTAACAGAAATGCTTGTTTGAAGCTACTGAACAAATGATGAAATTATGAAAAAATCTGCAGAATTATGATCGTATTAAAACATTTTGCAATACAGTCAGGAAAAGAGGTTCCATGAAGCTCTCTTAAGCTAATTATCTCTAGAGCATGCAGCTCAAAATACCTTTATGAGCTCTAAGTGGTAAAATTAAGAGTGGGCAAACAAAAAAGGCCAGGTATAGTTATGACCAATAATTCTGTTCCAGAGGAAACATGCATCTGTTCAACATCCCTACAGAACAGCCTTTCCATGTTATAATGCCCTTGTCAGTTCCTGGAAAGAAAGAAATCAAAAGCTGTAGATCAATTCCTTTACTAATTCCAGACTGCTTTTGTTCTTGCCTTTTTTGTGTGACTCCACAACCGGTTGTTTTATTTTCTATATTCAGCCATTATTTACTGTTTCTCTTGACTTGGACAGCAAGCCCTGACCCTGGTTGCTGACCCAGTAAAACAGTCAGTACTCAGGAGGGAGATAGCACTCAAGAATTGCAAGAAGGCTTTTCCATGAAAGAAAGAATGAGCAAATGGATGCACTCAAGTGCTATTCCAGATGCCTTGAGTTTGATTTATGAAAGATCACTACCTTTAGAAACAATTACTGCAGATGCTTTCTTCTGCCTCATCCTGCTTCTCAACTATCAATTCCTATAAACATGCCATCTAATGCCCACATTTTTACCTTTGCAAGAGAAACCACTCTAAGCAGACTGTAGGCATCTCCTTTAAAAAGTGTTAGCCACAAAAGTTAAACTAGGTTAGTGAGTCCTCAGTAACAAAATACTTAAGCATCTTTGAGAGTCCTAAAAGCTGGTTCATATATAATCTAAAATACCTGAAGGCTATATAAACAGCTAAAAACAGAATATGTACTTTTTAAAGTAAGATGATTCTATATGAATAACTTATATATCTTGTAACTGCAACATCATTTTTAAAAACATTAAACATACATATTCATCACCTAGTTCCTCTTTGGAGTAACTTATTTATATTATTATGTCATTACAAAGGCTATTATTTAGACAAAAATACACAAGACATAGTATTCACCTCCTCCTTGGTGCAATAGCAAGAACTATTGCTCTGTGTTGGAATATTTTACATCTATAAATATAGGAAAAGTAATGTACTAATTTAAGAATCTTATTAGCTGCGTTTTACAAAACTAATAACCACAATCCAGCTGAAACTGCCTGAGAATATCATTAACTTTTTCCATGGGATTTCACCTAAGAAATACAGAAATGCATATGCCATTTAAAGTTACATACCCCACATTGAAACAACACATTTCTGTGGAATTTAATGTGTTTACAGTTTTCACTACTTCCATTTTTCCTTTAGAATTAAACTTCCAGAAGGATTTTATGTATGAGGCTGCTATATGTTAATAATTATTTCAGTGGGAATGGTTTCTTTCAAGTACAGGAGCCACATGAATCTAAAAGCAGAGCATTGAACTGTAGCTGGGATCTGGCAGCTGATTAACTTTTGGCTTGCATGCTGCGAAGACCGTTTTGTAAAATCTTCTCTGAAGCTGAGGGGCAAAAATGGGAACTCCTACCTTATTTCACCTCCTGGAATTTCCCCCCTCTGCCTTAGGTTAAGGCACTGTGATACATATTTCCTTCTCATGCCTTTTCTTCTTCAGGAATGGATGGAGGGATGGTTTTGTTACCCTGCAGAATTATCCTTTTTGTTTTTGTTATAAAAGAAAATGGCGGAGAACACAGAGGACAGCTGGTACGGTGCTCAGCGGAGTTCCACGTTTCCCATTTCTCCATTGTCCAGCCCTTTCCTCTTCCTCATTCATCAAAGTCCCACTGAACTGCCACAGCTATGGAAAAGAACCGTATAATAAGGCCTGAAGCCAGTGACTTCATGGAAGTGGCCTAAGTAAAAATTTGAACTTGTCCGGCTCTAATAATAATTTAAGCTTGATAGTTTAAACTGTTTTCCTCTTAAAAAATATTTCAGTTCGATTTTTTTCAATTATTGAGAAAAATGAGATACAATCTGAAAAATGAAATTGGTTTTAAATTAATTTTAAACTTTGTTAAGTGAACATTAGTCCAATAAACTTGTTAAGCTTCCCAATCTCTTTTGGGGCGAGGGGGAAATGCCAATTCAACATGTTCCAGAAAATCTGCATCACCATTACAATTGTTCTGCTTACAATTGCTCTGCTTCACCCGACATTAATTATTCTCTCCTATCTTGAGATGCCTGAAGCAAAAAAGCAGGGAACCTTTATATCTTAAACTAATATTTGTCAATCTCAGCAACTTTAAGATGTGTGGACTTCAGCTCCCAGAATTTGATAGCCCAACTGTCCCAGCTGATAAATCCATCTTAACATTGCTGAAGCTGAAAAACATTGCTCTAGGTCAGGGCTGTCAAACTCGCGGCCCAGGGCCCAGTTGCATCACACGCTGGCCACACCCATGCCAGGTTTAGTGAAGGGGGGAAAAGTCCCGATGCATCATGTGATGCCGCTGTGAAGATGTGAGTTTGACACCCCTGCTCTAGGTAATATGGCTGTGCAAAGCATTGAAGGACAGCCCTTCATGTGACAGTGCAAATCAACTACATGCTGTGGAAGACTGGCAAACAACTGCAGTGGGGAAGGAGGGGGATTTTGCTTGCACCAATATGCTTTGCACAATTCAACTTTTACCTTCTTTTTCCTATCTCAGTATTGAAAAAACTGATTCTATTGCATCTTATTGCGGATGAATCCTCAGACTAAGCCTGGTGTCAGCAACCTGCGGCTCCGGAGCCTCATGTGGCTCTTTGGGCCCTCTGCTGTGGCTCCCTGTCGGGTGATCCCACCACTGCCTAGCCCCGCCCCTCATCCTCCCCTCCCTCCTCGCCTGGCCTGAGAAGGTAAAAGTGACGGCAGGGGATGGAGAAGTGGCCAGGGCAGAGAAGAGTGATACAGAGAGAAGGGTAGAGAGAGAGACATCGAGAGGGAGGGAGGGGGAGGGAGGGTGGGAGAGAGAGAGATGTCAAAAGGGTTTTGTGGTTCCCAATGTTTTTTAACAACTGGTTCTCTGTCCTAATGGGTAGGCATGGCTGGGGGAGGTTGTGTGACTGGTGGAAATGAGTGATGTCGAGTTGTCATGCCCACCCAGGTTTTGTGGCTCCTGGTGTCTTCTTTTATTTATTTATTTATTTATTTATTTTGAATTTGTATACCGCCCTTCTCCCTGAGGACTCAGGGCGGTGAACAGCTAGATAAAAACATCAGATACAAATATTAAAACACATTTAAAAATATATATAGATTTGGCCCCATTAATTAAAACGATAAGCAAAACAGAACAATTAAAAAACCCTTAAAAAGAAATTAAGCCAGCCCAGCTTGTTGAAAAAAGAAAGTTTTAAGGGCACGGCGGAAGGCAATGAGGTCATGGATTCTCCTTATCTCAGGGGGCAACTGATTCCAGAGGGTAGGTGCCCCCACAGAGAAGGCCCTCCCCCTGGGGGTCACCAGCCTGCATTGTTTGGCTGATGGCACCCCGAGGAGGCCCTCTCTGTGGGAGCGCACGGGTCGGTGGGAGGTCGTCGGTGGCAGTAGGCGGTCTCGAAGATAGCTAGGCCCTATGCCATGGAGCGCTTTAAAGGTGATAACCAACACCTTGAAGCACACCCGGAAGACCACCGGGAGCCAGTGCAGTTCACGCAGGAGCGGTGTTACATGGGAGCGCCACGCTGCTCCCGTCACTACCCGCGCTGCTGCGTTCTGGACCAGTTGGAGCCTCCGGGTGCTCCTCAAGGGGAGCCCCATGTAGAGAGCATTGCAGTAATCAAGGCGAGAGGTTACGAGGGCATGAGTGACTGTGCACAAGGAATCCCGATCAAGAAAGGGCCGCAACTGGCGAATCAGGCGAACCTGATAAAAGGTCCCCCTGGTTACAGCCGTCAGATGTTCCTCCAAGGACAGCTGCGTATCCAGGAGGACTCCCAGATTGCGAGCCCTCTCTGTGGGGGCCAAAGACTCGCCCCCAATGGTCAGTGATGGAGTCAACTAACCATATCGGGATGCCGGGAACCACAGCCACTCAGTCTTGGAAGGGTTGAGCCTGAGCCTGTTCCTCCCCATCCAGATCCGTACAGCCTCCAGGCACTGGGACATCACTTCAAGGGCATCGTTGGGGTGTTTCTGTGGGAAACAGGTCCAAGTGGCTCTTTGAGTGTTTAAGGTTGCAGACCCCTGGACTAAGCTATTCATTACAGGCAGTTCTCAGTTAACGATAGTAATTACAGTTATAAAGAGCAAAGTCATCCGACTATGTCGCTTAGACACATACTTCCATACAGGTGGCAAGTGCTGGCACTTTTGGTTGCTATTATTAAGCAAAGTTATTAAGTGCAATGTCACATGGTTGCCATTTGTAACCTCCTGTCAGCTTCCCATTGACTTTTCTTATTGGAAGCAAGCAGCAAAGGTTGCAAATGGAGAGCATGTGACCATATATATATATATATATATATATATATATATATATATATATATGTAGGTCTTTGGTTATTCGGGTCTTCTCCCACGTAAAATTGGAAGTGTCTTGGCGACGTTTCGACGAAGTCTCATTCGTCATCTTCAGGCTGGTGTTCTCGGCTTCGTGCTTCCAGGAGCATTGATTCCAATTTTACGTGGGAGAAGACCCGAATAACCAAAGACCTACATACAAACACCCGCGAAAACCTGAGAAAACAAATATATATATATATATATATATATATAACAAACATACTTTTGTCAAATAATAATTTCCATTGTGAAGCAGAGTATGGGGCAAATAGAGAGAAAGATAGGCAGATCCAGATATTGAATTTCATGTATACACCTCTGCCTTCTTCATCCCCACCTCAAAAGCCATCATTGTTGGCTTCTGAGTTCTTCAGGGTGGTTTGGAAAATCGCCAGCATGCTACCGATTACATTTTCACCCCAGTTAGTTTAACCTTTGAAACATGTCAGTCAGTGGATAGACCACTAGGTAAGGTCAGCACAACCCTGCCCATGCCAGCATTCTCTCTCTATTTGCTCAGAAAACAACAGTGCATTCCACAAATCCTTCCCCGTGAATGCAACTTGTAGCTATCTTCTTTCTTGCTGTAGGATACGGCAATAAATTATCCTTTGAAGTAAATGCATATTCATTTACACTTTTTGCCCTTTAAAAAGACCTTTGTCCATAATATTAAGAGATTTTATTAAAATTGTATTAGATGCTTTTTAATGGTGGTTCTCAAAATAAATCCACAGCATGCAAACAATAAATTGTGGGAAGGTTGAATACAATTAAAATAACATAACGTTCATATTAATTTTAAATTTCTTTTTAGGTTTTTTTTCATACTAAAAGGCAATTTGTTTACAAACATACGCTACACACAAACAAGCCTCGCATACTTTTCTGCCTAAATATTTCTGTGGATGGAAACACAGATCTAACAAAGGAGAGGTGAATTATTTATTTTATGTTTATTTATTTCCACTTTTATTATTTTTACAAATAACTCAAGGCAGCAAATGTATCCAATACCTTCCTTCTATTTTTCCCACAACAGCAACTCTGTGAGGTGGATTGGGCTGAGAGAGGGTGACTGGCCCAGCCCACTTTCATGGCTAAAGCAAGAGCTGAACTCAGGGTTTTCTGTTTTCTATCCTGGTGCCTTGACCATTATACCAAACTTACTCTCATTATGCTTCTCATTATGGCTCTCACTTACACCTCAGTCCTTGACTGAGGAGCCTAGAATATAAATATACAGAATAACAGAGTTGGAAGGGACCTTAGAGGTCTTCTAGTCCAACACTCTGCTCAGGCAGGAAACCCTACACCACTTCAGACAAATGGTTGTCCAATCTCTTCTTAAAAACTTCCAGTGTTGGAGCATTCACAATTTATGGAGGCAAGTTGTTCCACTGATTAATTGTTCTAATTGTCAGGAAATTCCTCCTTAATTCTAGGTTGCTTCTCTCCTGATTAGTTTCCATCCACTGCTTTTTGTCCTGCCTTCTGGTACTTTGGAGAATAGGTTGATTCCCTCTTCTTTGTGGCAACCCCTTAGATATTGGAACAATGCTATCATGTCACCCCTAGTTCTTCTTTTCATACAATTTATTTGGTTTGCATACAAATATGATTAAGGGCACTTTACATAAACCAAGGTTAGAGAAGTACAAGAACATTATAAAACAGCAAATGGAGTATACTGCATAGAAGCATAGTTCTATTTACTGCACTAGTAAATCGGTAGTCCTATTCCCACACCAACCACATCCTCAATCTCACTAGCCCTCCTTCTACATATCTTCATTATCATTTCCACATCCTTCCACAGGTTGGGGACTCACATTTCGAAGCAGGGAGCCATTCAAATCAACCTTGCCCACAGTTTGAATCCTGGAACTCACTGCTCCTAGTCTTTAAGAGACTTCAATAATGAGGATATTTGGTAGAGAGCAGAATCAATTGGCTCATGGACACTCCCCAGCCACGTCATGTGAAACGTTAAATACAAAAGTAGGAAAAGAAAATTGAATTGGTTGCTTCTCTGCAGGTTGTAGCATCTGGGGAACCTTTCTTGGGCCTAGTTAGCATGTGGATGGGGGACTCCTAGAGAAATCTAAGGTTTAAATTAGTTTGGGAAGTTAAAAAACACATCTCAGGAGGCAGCTTGTGTTTGCACTTTATATTTACCCATGCTAGCTCAAGCATTACATAATTTAATTAACTCCGTTTTATGGATTCACGTAACCCATTACAGCTTACTAGCTGTTTTGTGTAAATATTATGTAAAATATAGTTTTATATTATTTTACATTTTTACAATGAATTTTATTTTTTGTAAATGTAAAATTTTATCTGCTAGAAAAAAAGCATATGTAGAAGTGGCATTTTAAGTAGTAGTTCAAGTAGCTCACAACAGTATTTCAATAACAGAGGTTATTAATATTCTTTCTGTATGCTTCTGAAGAGTGTACACCTAACACAGGCAGTAGATTCTCATTAAACTGGAAACTGTACATTTGAAAACAGACACAATGTTCTCCTTTAGAGAGAGCAGGGAGTTCTCAAAGCTGGCTAAAAGCAAACAATTTGATAATTAGGAAGTTCTTGTTTTCTGACAGAAATCTGCATTTTATTCAAACTCTAATTTTCATTTAAAAAAAAGTTGCATTCTAAATGTACAGAATCTGGCATGGCATTTCTGATTTTTAAAAAGCTATTTTGAAATAGTGCATCTATCTTCTTTACGGTTTAGATAATTACATCTCACTTAACATCTATTTTACAACCTGTTAGATACTTGCTTAATATGAATTCTTCTCTGTTGCTAATTTATCGTAAACCCATATTCATCTGCGTCATTATTCAATGGCATTATTTAATTTCACATTTTAAAATGGTAAGAATAGTATTGAAAAAGACAAGCAAAGTTTTCCCCCCTTCTCAAAGATTAAAGGATTTAGTTCTTTTAAAGATGCTTGGAATGGAAATCCTCCTTAGAATCAATCCACAGCCTTTTTTGAACAATCGTGGATTGAGCCAAATAATGTGATGAATGTTTTCTAAATACCCTAAAAGATGCTTAGAAAACTGCAAGGTAAGGACAATTAAGTCTTTTTCTTTGGAGTTCCTGTCCTGTCACAGATCAGAAGGATGACATGCTAGTCTTCCCAAGTAGGGGAAATGTTGTATGTGCATGAGCACAATTAATCTCTGGCAGCCTTGACAAAGAAGTGCCTTGACAAAACAGTTTTCTGATTTCCTCACAGGACAGTCTGTTTTGATCCATCTTTCCTGCTTCCTGATCTCTTCTTACCAACTAAAAACATCAGCAGATCTGCCTATCAGCTGAGACAGCGGGAGGGAGAAGCCTAAATGATGGATGATGCAACACTTTTCTGCCATTGCCATTTAATGGTAAGAAGCTATTGGTAGAAACTTACTTTACAGCAGTTAAACAAATATAATGGTTACCCAACCAACCATTGTGCTGTTTGAGCTAATCTAAAAGAACCAAGTGGAGGTTAGCTGATTATGCTAAACCAGATTCTAAATCCAGTCATATTTCACTGAAAAGACAGTTCAAACATATGCAGATTGGAGGAGAGTTACTGCTGCTATTCTTATGTTTCATAAACACATATTTTTTACACCATTTTCATTTAATCAGTACTCTGCATCAAATCATACCACAAACTTTTTCAAACTATTTAACTGATTGAAAAAGAAGAAAAACCCAAATCCTGGGACATATATGCATTTGGCAAATGGGTGGCAACCTGAGAGGGAGATTAACAAATGTAGAGAAGAAAATAAAATATAAGATGTGCCTTGCATATATGTTACCATTTCTTCTACGTTATGATCCTCATAGTTTGTGTTCCATTAACTTTTGGGAGCTAGTACTGGTAAGTCCATTACAAGGAAGTGCACTTACAGGAAATTGCATTGCTTCTTATTGTAAGTGATTTTACTTTTGGTAATAGCACTTATCTGCCCAATGCAACTTTTTACATGTATACTGTAATCCAGATTTGGGTAATCTGTGATCCATTGGGGCTATTTCAGTGACCCATTATGACCATCCAAATCACAACATAGAAATAAGGACATTAATGTGCTTAACAGCATTGTTTTATTACAACAAAAAGTCTTCAATCAAAAACATTAAAAGTAAAACACTGATAAGGGGCTTAAAAGTCCAGTCCTTTTTGAAATGACATAACTGTCTCACTACTTTGTCTTTTATGCTGGTCAGTGGTAAAAAAAGAAAGAAATGTGTAACAAAAATTAAAGAGTGGCTCAGAAGTAATACTGCTTTCTCCTGTTATAAACTATCTTTGGGCATATAAAGGACAATGTAATATATATATTGTAGTAAATAGATCAATAAAATGTCTGTATTCGATATAACAAACTCTCAAACTAGTATATAACCATCTGGTACCCTTTGTAATATGTTTATTTAGGAAAAAAAACCTATGTAAAATATCTGAGTTCATTCAAAATATTGATTTTATGAAATTGATCTGTATAAAGTATTCTGCTAAAAAGTGGCAGGCAGCATGATCTAAATATGACAAAGAAAAAGAGGGTATATATGTATGGTGACTATTTCCAGACATTGGTCAAATTCATACTGAGTAAATATTATATTATTTACTAGCAATGTATTTTACTATTGTTTTATTAGTAAGACTCCTGGGATTTCAGCAATTGCCCTCATCTTGGCAACTACAGCTCTTGAATTTAGTTCTGTTTATCATCAGCCTATAGCTCTCACCAGCAGCTCTCTGTCACTGTTTGAAAAGAATAATGGGTTCCAACTGATGAAGGAGCCCTACAAACACAGTTCTTGATTGCAGGCATTCAGACTCAAACAATGCGAAATCCTAGAGTAGCTAAACAGGCTTCATCTTGCAAGTCATTCAGCAAAACTAAAATCAGACAAGTTCAAGCACTTCCAGGAATAGCAAGGTAGAAAAAAATACATTTCATTAATTACTAATTAATGAAATTAATTAATCACTAATTAATGAAAAAATACATTTCATTAATTACTACATTATCTTTACACAAGGAGTAGGTTTCACATGTTATTTAGTTGAGTAGGAAGTCCCAAAGACAATTTGACTTTTTAATTTTTTAAAATATTTCGCTTCTCATCCAATAATCTTCTTCAGAATCGATTGATTGATTAGGAGCGAGAGGTGAGGTCCCATTCTCCACTCCTATACTGTGGAGTGCTATAAAGTATGTTAAGGATATTGGTGTTGTGTTACCAACCAGCACAGTAAATGCACAAGGAAATGTTGCTTGAGAGCAATGAATAAGAGTTATGCAAACTGGTTTATCAAAAGCTTACTTTATAGTAGAAAAACAGTCTCATAGTCTTTAAACAAATTCCAAGTCTTTGCCAGTAAAATCAGTCCAGTAGTTACAGATATCTTCTTACCAAACAAACATTAGTTGGTTAAGAATAACAAACTCACTCTGGTTCACAAACCACGATGGTTGCAGATCCATCCAACGATGATTAGCAGAATAGCAACTCCTCTCAATGGTAGCTTATCATCAGCTCCACACACAATGGCAGCTTATCATAGCAGCTTCATCATTTTGATGATGTTACAATACCTTGCTTAAATACTCTCACAACCAGTCATTACCTAATTACAGCATGACTCAGCATTAAAACCTTAAAGTTACACAATAGGTATTCATATTAAAGTCACAGATCACATATATTGCCTGGACAACTTGTTAAGCTCAAACCATATCCTAACAAAGTACTTTTTCTCCTCCTGTTTAATATTTACATGAAGGCATTGAGTGAGGTCATCTGTAGCATGGGACGAAGTATATGCATGCTGATGATACCCAGCTGAATCTCTCTGCCCCTGGTGAAGTCAGTGATGTTTCTCACATCCTATCTCATTGCCTGGAGGCTGTAGGGATTTGATGGGGAACAACAGGGTTTGGCTCTACCCTGGCATGACTGAGTGAATTTGATTTTGGAGGGCATGAGGATCTGGGAATTTACTATGGGTACAATATGGGGATCATTCAAAACCTACAACTCAGGTGACTGTCATGACAAAGAAGGCCTTTGCATAACTTTGTGTTGTGCACCAGTTGCACCCACTCCTGGACTGAGAGACCCTACATTCAGTCATTCCCACCCTGGTCACATGAATTACTTAATGCAGTCAACACGGGGCTTTCCTTGAAGAAAATCTGGAACCTTCAGCTGGTGTAAAAGGCAGTGGCAAGGGCAGCTATATCCAAACCTAGATCAGTGCCATATTACATCTTTGCTTGGCAAGCTGCCCTGGCTACCAGTTTGCTTTCTGGATTCAATTCAAAATGATGGTAATAACCTATAAAGACCTATATGGCACGGAGCTGTGATTTTGGCAGTGATTTGCTCTCCAAGATTGTTTCAATTTAGCTTCAGAATATTTTGTTACCAGACTAGGTAATATCATCAGCAGGATTTTCTTGTCCTATTCCTCTTTAGCTTATATATGTCTTGTATGCCAGTGTGGTCAGTTGGTCGTGACGATGTTATTTATTATCTATTATGCTGGGGCTATATTATTTGAGGGAATTCCTCTCCTTGATCACATCTACCCATCCCTATCAGGTCTGGCAGAAACAGCATGCTGCAGTTCCCATCCATGAAAAAATGTCTTCTGAGACAGAACCCAGGAGGAGGGGTTTTTCTGCTGTAACACTCACTCTTGGAAACATCATTGTGCCAAGATCAGACTGGCTCCAATTTTCTTCACCTTCTGAAAGGCCTTAAAACACAGCTTTGCCATCTGGCTTGGGAATTTGGTAATGGTGGTGGTTGTCCTCATTTATTGACTGCAATTGGGATTAGCAACTCTATTGGTAAGAGACACTGTCACAAAATGAAAAATTCTGTGACAGCACCCAACTTCCAATGGAAATTCATCTGTTCTGGCTATGGTCATTAAGCAAATAACTTTGGGTAGTTAAATATGACATCACATAGCCATGACTTGAAACTCCCTGCTGAGTTTCTTGTGGACTTTGCTTATCAGAAGTTGGCTGTGAGGGTCTCAAATGGTGATAATGTGGCTGTGGTACACTGCTACCACCATAAATGAGCATCAATTCCCAAATGCCTGAATCACGTTCACATGACAGCAAGGACACTATGACAGCCACAACTTTGACTACCTGTTGACAGTCTCCCTGTTCCGCACCATTGTAACTTTAAACAAATGAATGGCTGGTGAGCACTACTGTATACAGTTAGTGATTTGTTCTCGCCTGCTGATTCTCGCCTGCTGTAGGGTTTAAACAGTTTTCATTGTTTTAATGTTATTACATTTTCTGCTTAGTTTTGGACTATTTTTGCATTGTGTTTGTATTTTTAATTTGGAAAGATAATCCAGAGTCATTTATGCAAGATAAATGGTAGAGCCTTGGTACTACAGTGGTTTAAAGCACCCTGTTATTAACACAGCTGCCTGCAATTTACTGCTGGTTCGAATCTCTCCAAGGCTCAAGGTTGACTCAGCCTTCCATCCTTTCTAAGGTAGGTTAAATGAGGACCCAGTTTGTGGGGGCAATAAGCTGACTTTGTATAAAATATACAAAAGTATGAAGGCTATTGCTTAACGCACTGTAAGCCGCCCTGAGTCTCCGGAGAAGGGCGGCATATAAATCAAATAAAAAAAAAAAAAGATGTAAAAAATATAAATAAATACTTATAGGGAAGCAACTGAGAAGACTCTGGATGAAACAAAGAGATCTATGAATCCTGAAAAAATTATATTGAATATATTGAATGTATCAAAAATTATATGTGCTTTGAAACACATGGAGAGGTACGGGGGGTGAGAAAGAGAGAGATGTACAGAAATCATTGCTTTTCAAACAACTCTTCTAAATCATTTGTGAAGTATGCAATAATATTTATTATTGAGCCACAGAGTATAGCCTATTCTAATTGAGGCTGCAGTTTTCCATAATAATCATTCATTGTTTGGGAATGTTCTTGCATGCTTAAATGATATTTGTGGTCAAAAAGCTTTTTTTCCCCACTTTAATCTGAAATGACATAAGCATTTTTCATATAGATTAGAATTCTTTATTGGCCAAGTGTGATTGAACACACAAGGAATTTGTCTCCAGTGCATAATTTCTCAGTGTACATACAAACAACATAATGCTCTGGTTACTTCAATGTATTCTTTCCAATACTCCTTTTGAAAAGTACTTGGAAACTTCGAATGGTTCACAATTGCAGCTACCAAGAATGGTGCCTGAAGCCATCACTATACATGTTAGAAGAGCACTGCTTTGTTTATACTAATTACCAATCTTTTTCTATGAATTATTCAAATCAAGAATTGGCAAGAAATCACAATCTTGTTCCAAGGCAAATGTGGCAGGTGAATAAATTTTTATTCAAAGATTAATATAGAAGTAGAATACTTCCTTTATAAAAAAATATTTGGATTTTGTTTCTTTAGAGAATTTCAGAACAATAACTAGCACAACAAACATTTGTACAGTTATATTGGTTTTTACATCTTTTTCATTATTTTATTCTGTTTGTGGTTGCAGTGCATATAGCTTTATTTTAAAAATATGTCAGCCTATTATGTTACCCGATGGAAAGTTATGAATAAATTCTTTAATAATAAAAATACAAAACATGATTTAATTTTAGACATAACAACTGATGGAACAGAGGAAAAACTCTATGCACATTTAATCAAGAAATACCTCATGATGAATTTACCAGTAAAGTATCCACAATAACTTAAATGTGAATAGAAACATTTTTTTGCATGTATACAAGCATAAAAAAAATTAAAAATATGTTGCAATGTCTTTTATATTCATTTTTCTCTTCTTGAATGAAAAATTACCTTCCTAATTGACTCACATATCTAATCTTTGCAGTTAACATTTCACTTCTCAGTGATCTGTTTTCAGAGAAGGCTAGTTAGATCAGAGTCTTTAGAAAGTTATATTAGCAGGCCCGGGAACAACAGCAAAAGTTTATGGTAGTCTTTATACTCTTTTGGAGAGACTGCCACGAAAAGCAGCCTGAAGCAAGATGTGAGGACTGAGTGAATCTTTCAAGTTTATCTGTACCATTATACCTTGACTATTTAGATTTGGCGCTTGCATCATAAAAATATTTGTTTTCCCTGCTTTCTGGTGAATGTTCTGCTTGATAGCTTTCTCCCAGAACCACAAAAAGGAGGCTAAGAAGTTTCATGGGAATGAAATTTTCACCTATCTGACAAATTTTCGCTTCACTCTCAAAGGTTAAGTTTAGAATGTCGTGTTTTAATTTCCTACGGAAGATTATATCCATATATAAATCAAGAATAGATCTCAGGGATTCTTCATATTTATAGAGATCCAGTTACTCTAAGATTGTAAGAAGTTGAAACATGTCCTCTTTCTTCACAACTGCACATTTTGAAAGGTGTTACTATGCACTGTTCTTATTCTTAATCTATTCCCAATCCTTGCCCACTGAGGGAGATTGATAGTTCACCAAGAATAATGACTTTAACAATGTGAATAAATTATTTTCTTTCATTTTACTGCAATAAACTCAAAGAGGAAAACAACCCTTCAAATTGTAATTTAAAGTAATCAAAACGAAGATTCTCATGTAGGCAAAATAAAATCTTGCAACTCCCATCTGATCTGTCCATTCTGATATTATATCAACAACACAGAAGTTACTGCAGAATAAACCCCTTCAGCACTTATTGGTAACAAGGGATCTTTTTTTGCTTCCATTTGAATTTCAATTCTCAAGAGGGTTAGGATTTAGCCCAGAAGGTTAACAGCAAGGAACCAGGCAAGTTGTTCATACATGTGTAGAAAGTTAGCACCCACCCCTCTCCTAGAAGAATGAAATATTTGAGGAAATATTAAAAAGGCAGAATATTTCCCCTAAAAGAGAAATAGAAATTTTAAGACAGAAACTCAGCCCCAGCTCCCTGCTCCTAGCAGATATTTTGGTTATCTACAAGACAAAAGACTGGGCCAGCTTATCTACAAAACAATAGATCTTCACCCTCAGGACCTAATAAGATTAGCTCTTTATCCATCTAGCAACAGAACTCATCACATGGCACCTTGGGAGATTGCATCACCCAACAAGGTTCAACCAAGCTTGGGACTTCAGACAACCTACAAAGCAGTAGTGGGTTGCTACCGGTTCACCCTGGATCAGGCGAACCAGTAGCAGCGGCGGCAGGAGGCTCCGCCCACCCACCTGGACATCTCTGTGCATGCGCAGAAGTGCCACACATGCACCCACGAGCGAACTGGTAGTGGCCGAAGTTGAAACCCACTACTGCTACAAAGTTACCCCTCCATAGCCCTATGGGAGTCTGACAACCAATCAGAATACATTTCTTTCACAGGAACAGGAAGCTCCAAGGTGGGGCCCAAGAGAGGGTATAAATCCCAACCTCAACCTCAACCTCAACCTCAACCTCAACCCCCCCCCCCTCTCTCTCTCTCTCTCCCAGTGTCTTTCTTCCCATTTGGAATGAACCCAGATTTCTTCCAACACTTGTTGAATCATATACTTGTTAAATAGTCTTTTTCTGATAATTGGAGCAAAGCTGGCCCAATAACAAGTCATGCTGTCGATGCACTTATATTACCAGACATTGGAAGAGGAGAACTGTGTTAATCTATGGTGACAAAAAATCAGGAATCTGGTAAAATTTAAATCCTGTATCAGTTTTACTATTTTATGCATCTGATGAAGTAAGCTGCAGCTCATGAAACTTTATGCCTTTTAATAAAATGTATTGGTTGAATTAGATGCTATGAGAATCCTGATTTTTTTTACCACATTACTATAGTGTATTGACTCCATCATTTGGGTAAAAATAAAAATAGAAAACTGTTTACAGCTAAATTGCATTTAAAAGGAACTTTGGGAGAGTTATAGGGATTGGGTAATTGTGCAAAAGAAGGGGTTAATTCTTTACCCAAGATCTCCACTTCAGATGAAAAGCGCTCTCTCTTTCCCACTCTCTCTCTCTCTCTGTCACACCCACACCCACCCACACCCACACCCAGATATCCATCCCCCAGGGGCAATTTAAACTGGAGTATAAAGTGGCTTGAGGCCCTGCAATTATGTTTAAAATGTACATGGCAAATACATGGAGAGATGGAATTAACATCTGCCTCATTTAAAAGGCAGCTGTTTATTTCAGGATATGCTTCCTTAATTTAAGGCAGGAGTAGTGAAAATCTACATGCAGCTTTCAAAGTCTACAGTGAAGGATTAATTCTATTAATGACATTCTTATTGCATGCACCACACCAATATAATGCCTAAAATAAACTAAGGAAAGGAGAGATGCTCTTCAGATGTGTTGGATTACAAAACCCTAAACACTGGATATGTTGGATAGGATTTTGGGGGATTATAATTCAAAATAGCCAAACAACACTGTTGTGTATTCTTGTCATAAGTTTTATGTTGTTTTATGTAGTTACTTGAAAGAAGTAGTGCAAGATTAGAAGATATGGAGAGACCTGGCCCATAGAACTGCCAAGAGTCAGACATGACTGGATGGATAACATAATAATCATCACATAGCTACTTAAAATACATTTGATTCTCTCGACTTAAAAACAGACTTAACCTTCAGAGTGCTTGCTCTAAATCACTGAAACATGGACTTGCTCCTTGTTACCCAACACATTCTAAAGTCAATGCCACATTTTAAAAACATTGCAGATAATTTGATTTAGTCCCTCACACAAACCACACGGCATCCATTCTGGCACCAAGCAAGACCCTTGACACTGCACACTGAACCTCATTGGAAATGTGGGATCAGCACATTAGCAGAATTGAATATCACAAATTCCAGGCAATAAAAACTTATTTTAGTAAAAAAACAAATGCAAGCAGAAACAACAAAATATGCAAATATTTTCTTCCCAGCATACCAGTAACCCAACTTTTTTCTTGGACACCATGAAAAAAGTATTTTCTTTCTTATGTTTCAAAATTGGACTCCAGAGAACTTGCAACAATGAACCATGCCAATTCTCTAGTATTTCCCCCTTCAATGTAGTCATACAGAATTCCTGTCTGATAAGAAAATAGAAGGAAGAAACAGCTGCTAATTGTTTACTCTGAAGTCAATGCCTTAGTTAAGAAATCAACCATGTCAAACAATTCATTGGGCCCAAGTCTCTTCATCCAAGAAAGAAAACAAAAGGCATGAAGGAGTTAAATAGCCTGCTCCCAGAAACAATGCCAGTCCTCCTCTCCCCGCCACCCACAAGTCGGCTGGGCTTTGAAGAACAGTGCCTGTTCATGCAGCTCTGCCCTTATTTGAAGAAATAAAAAAACCACAGTGAAACCTTGTCAGATCAACAGTTTGCAACAAGGACCACTAGAAGTTCACAGTTACTCTTCACTGCTGGTTTACACCGAACATGTGTTTGTCCAGGTTAAACAAAAAAAGTACCCCACCCAATTAATTTTTTAACCCACAGCAGATAGAAAAGCCAGTTAACATTTTCAGCACACATCAATATTGTCAAATTTAAAAGCAATTTCATCTTCAAACGTCTTAGAATGATGTGGACTTAAGAAATTTCAGGCAATCTTCCTACACAAGGGGGTCTTAATAGAAGCACCATCAAATTCAATAGCTTTACATATAAAAATAATGGCAACCAGGTGTTTTGATCGATTGAGTCTATTGGTTGAGGCAAACTATCCTCTGAAGAAGGTGTATGTATGTATATCTTGTAAAACAAGAGAGATAAATTAGATTCACACATTACACTAACCTTCAGTTTATTAAAATACAGTTAATAAAATAGAGTATAATTTGTTCTCCCAATATGCTAAACTATAAATCATGGTTTATAAACTACAGTAGTTGAATATACAAGAGAAGCTAAGTTAAAGTAAAACAAGCAGCAAAAAAGTTCACTATAGTATCTGTGTGTACTTGCACAGAAAGAGAAATAATTAATCTAAATTGGCCAATTTTATTCTTGCACTAGGATTCTTTAAATCCATTGGGAAAACAGTGGAAGCATATTACATTATCTCAATTTTACTAAGGAACTCTTCCTCAAGCTAACATTCCCTGGATGCGTAGCCCTATAGTTCTCAGCATCTTGTAAAGGTAGCATGACCTACTGTATATCTATGTTGGCTGATGAACAAGGAAGTTGAAGTCCAACATAATTGGAGAGCACAATGTTGGAGCAGAATATTGCAGGAGTACACTGAGTAATTCCTATTTTTACTTTAAAAAAAAACAAAATATTTCGACCGTAAGATGGCAACTGAAGTTGCTGGCTGTGTTAACGTTCAAGTGGCAAAAAATATTATGCCTCAGATGTCAGCCTTTTTAGAAGCAGAGATTTTTTAATATATATCAAAGCCCTTTGATGTAAAGCAAGGGAGACTCAGAAAGCAATGTAAGCATGGAAGATGAGAGTAACCACAAAAACATTGATAAACATTTTTAACTGATTAAGATCAGCTTTTCCACCACCATCCCTATTTCTTCCTTTAACTGAGATTTGTTTCTATACCAAGGATCCCCAGCCCCCGGGCCATGGCCTAGTACTTGGCCGTGCAAGCAGCATCCGGATGCACAAGCACATGCAACTCCATTTGTGCAAGGAACCATCCACCCCCTGCCGGTCTACAAAGTCAGAAAGGTTGGAGACCCCTGTTCTATGCCATAAGTTGGCTCTGGCCAAAGCTTGATTCAGACTTTAAGAGTGCTGCCAACCCTGCTGTAAAATTTGAATTTGCCTCTTAAATATGCTGAGTGCATAACTATTTAAAAAGATTAGCCTTAGGGTAATATAATACCCATTTACAAGGGAATAAACCCCATTAAATTTAATGAGTTAACTATGGATTTGCACAACTGTACTAGGGAATGATCTGACTCTCTTCTTGAAGTAATTTGCTCAAGAACATCTTTTCAAACCAGTTCCCGGATTAACATTCTGGCCTGCTTTCCCAGGGAGCAAATGCGATTGAACTGTACATGTCAATACAAGCAGCACTATCAACTGAAGTATTTAAGGTATCTAAATACTGTAAAGGAGGTTGGATTCTGAGATCAATCAACTGAGTTCAGCATATCAATTAAGGCATGCTGGGTTGCTGTAAAAATAGAAAAAGAGGATGTAAATTATTTCTGACCAGTTTTCTCTCTCCAGCCCTTTGTATTTCTGTTCCAAAAGTTTAGAGCCCTCCAGAACAATATGGGAAGCCATATGTAGAATTGTTACAGAGGACTGAACTAAAATTGCCTCTGTTCTTCAATTCTTAGAGACCCAAAGTGAAGGAAAACCCTTCTGGAAAACAAAAAAATAAAATGACTCTGATAGTTACTAGCCAGTAACCTCTTACTAGGAACATTTGTAAATAACCTTTAAGTGTTTAAAGGTATTGCATCATAAAACACAGAGCATGTATTATATTTAACAGGACAGAATTCAATCTGATGAAGATTAAGGTGTCTGACTTCTTCATTCTTTAGGGCTTGTATTCTCACCACTGCAGTCAGTATTTTCAAGGGATAATGTTTTATTCAGTGCTGCCCAATCAATATATTACAAATGAATGAATGACAGGTGTTTTTGTGCATTTTCACCTCTATGGTGATAGCCAACTCAACTATTTCTGTTTGGTCTCTTTTTCATAAAGCAACCTAGTAATTTTTTTAGCCTTTCAAATACATCAGTCCTCTTAATAGTAACTTACAGTACAGTGGCTAATAAACTTCGTAATTCAAAAAAAATCAAATGCACGACAGAGGGGGAAGCCATCATATTTGCTGAAGGTATTTTGATGAGTGGATATTTGTTTCTGTTCCAGAAAATCACAAGGTCCATAACCTTGGAATGAATGGTCAATCTAATCTTGATCAGCTAGCAGTCTTTGGATGAGTTCAGGAACACTACAAGCTGCTTTCAAAGCAACCACCTAAATCTTGAAAAAGACACAGCTGTTCAATTATTCAAAGAAAGGGTTTTGTTTGCATTCCTTTGCATAACAAAACACTTGTTTTGAATGCCTTTCAATCCTAATGGAATTGTTTAAACCTTAGATCACAGCTACTAAGCACACCATTCTCTCAAGGATAACATCAAGAGAAGCTACATTCCAAGGAGCTGAAGCACGTGGTCAAACAACCAAAAGCCCAAGTGGAGGATTATCCATCCTATTCTCAGTTCTTTGCCACTATAGAAGCAGGAGTCTAGGATGGAGGAAATGCCTGTTTGTTGGCAGGTTGAAATTAACTCACTCCTATTTTAAACTAAACCTTTCAGGTCAGGACAACATCACCTATCTCTCACAGCACCTTGCATGTTGCCATCCATGTACACAAGACCAAACTATGAAGGGAGACACTACGGGTAGACCAGCAATAACAATTGCCATAAAGCATGGAGATGCACTAATTCCTACCCTGTATTAAAGGATGCTGTTTTCTTGGGGCAACTGGGCAAGTAATTCTTTTAATCTATTTAAATAATATTTTAAAATAAAAGTGTTTTTAATTGTGTTTAGAAATAAAAATCAATTGGCACTGATATATGCTAATTACCAAAACAATACCGTTAAGTAGAATTCTATATTACCCTCAATACCTTTACATTTTAATAATATGAAAATATTTAGCAACATTATAGTCGGTTTGGTGAGAACTCATTTCCATCTATTACATGAAAAGAGAAGTTCATCTCTGTATGTATTGTATTTCTCAGATGTTATTCCAAAAGAAAATCTCACACCAAATGTCACTATTAAAAAGGAGTATAAGGCCTTGTGTATGTATACCACACAGGATTATTTAATAGGAGGTCTTATTTGCTGTTTTAGAAGTTTGTTAAGTGACTTTTGACCCATTTTATGACTTTCTTGCCACAGTTGTTAAATGAAGCCTTGCAGTTGATAAATTAGCAACTTGGTTGTGAAGTGAATCTGGCTTCCCATTGAGTTTGCTTGTCAGAAGGTTTCAAAATATGATCACATGATTCTGGGACACAGTAAAGGTCATAAATATGAACCAGTTCCAAGCATCTGAATTTTGATCACATCATCATGGGGATGCTGCAAAGGTCATAACTATGAAAAATGGTCATAAGTCACATTTTTCAGTGCTGTTGTAACTTTGAACTGTCACTAAACAAACTGTTGTAATTCGAGAGCTAACTGTATTTGTGTAATTTTGTGTATGTACTGCTGTAAAGTGAACTTATGTAAGTATGTTTTTAATACATTTGTATTTATGTTATCCTAGATATTATTATTACATTTATATGCTGCCCAACTCTTTTAACAACTCCAGATCTTAGGTTAGTGTTGCTCTGGAATAGCCAATATTGATTTTTAAAGAAAAACTGGCTTCCTCATGCAACAAAAATGAATTATTCAAGAAATGATGCTTCTAGCAGTATTATAATAAAAGTTGTGTGTGTGTTTGTTTGTTTGTTTGTTTGTTTGTTTTGCATTTTGGTCCATGTCATCAATAAGTTTATGCACAAGCCACCAACATTCTGCTGTACAAATTATTCTGATTTTGGATTATTCCTCTTCTGCATTTCTTCTTCTGAAGAAAAAGGAAAATGCATGGGATCATCTCTTTGCATGGAACCTTTTCTTCCTGTGCATGTAGAAGAAAGTGATGACTTAGCACTCATATGAGTCCTGCCTCTCCTTAGGGATATTTTCATGGAGTTAAAAATGCACATCTTTAAAAGAAAGATAATGGAAAAAGATATTGCAACTTTACAGACCTACAAGTCTGAAGGATTTATACTTGTGTTCTTTGCCATGTGGTTTTAAAACTTGGAATCCTTTTAAGTACATAACAATTAAACAGGAAATAGCAAAGTCATAATCAGTAACCTTAGATCTTTTTGAAGTGCAAAGAAGCCAAATGACATCCTACTGAGTAAAACAACATCACACCTTTACAGAAGTGTCTGATTAAGGGAGAAAGCATTAAATAGCTATCCTATTGTACAGTGAGTATTTAGAAACCACGTAGCTTAATAAATAAATTCAAAAAGATTTATCCTATATTTCTTATTTGCATTTCACTTTTAGAAACATCCTTTTAAATAAATCCTATCTGAACCAATTTAAAAATAGCTTTAAGTGTGAACTTCAACTTTAAGTGTGAAAGCAATATAAACATATTTAATTGTCTGTTTTCAAAAGAAAAGACAAATGTAAAAAAGTGGAAAACTAATTCTAACTTCTATATTAGATCACTGTATGACTATGTACAGTTTTCTTAATATCAGAGTCTAATATTATTAATAGACATGATTTCACATTTTTTGAAGAAGATATCGTCATCATCCAGCTTTAATGAAGACAATTATTTCAAGATAAAACAAATAAGGCTATTTGCCACATTGTACTGCAGATAAGAACTGTGTTACTAATTGAAGCAATATTGATCCCCCCCCCCAAATATTAAGCATGTTTCTCCCAATATTAAGCAGTGGTGGGTTACCAGATTGGGCAAACTGGTAGCGGTGGCGGCGGGAGGGTCCGCCCACCACCTGGACGCTTCTGCGCAGGCGCAGAAGTGTTTTGTGTGCGCCAGCGCGAGCGCAACCATGAGCAAACCAATATCGATGGGATTTGAAACACACTAATTTATTTATTTATTTATTTATTTATTTATTTATTTATTTATTTATTTATTTATTTATTTATTTGTCCAATTTATATGTCGCCCTTCTCCGTAGACTCAGGGTGGCTTACAATGCATTATAGCAATAGACTGTATACTTTTTTTTTTTTTTTTTGTATATACCTGCTTATTAGGGCTTTCGGACCCCCTAAGCAGTGTTGTTCTATACAAAGTTGGCTTATTGCCCCCACAATCCGGGTCCTCAATAACTACTGATATTAAGCATATCATCCACAATATTAGTGAAGAGAAACTCACTGAAATTTAAAATTATGCAAAAGGATTTAAACTTTTTACTTATATTTGTACACATTCCAGAAATTATAGTTCAGTAAACTCCAGAATTTAAAAAAATATTATAGTAAATTAATATATAAAATGAAATAGAACATGTACCTCTTCAATAGGGCAATATAGGTTATGTAGATATATAATTAAAATCTCCCTGTGGAACAAAAAAAATGAAAGAAAAATTTAGGATGGTATCAGATGATGCCAGAAACCATTAAACAAACATAGACACAATAATGTTGTCTTTCCCCACCTTGGTGCCCTCCAGATCAGTTCAACTACTATACACATCAACTTTTGAATTACTGATCTTGCAGTTCAATTTCTCTGGAGGGAACAAAGCAGAAGCATGAAATGTAAACCGTAAAGAAAACATCATGTCATAATGGTTTGCTCTACTTCCCCATGCATGTAAATTCACTATTCACAGATACTGTATTATGTCAACTTCAACATCAATTCCATGTTTATCTTTAGTTCTTCTCAGTTCTTTTGGTGCAAAAGAGGTCAGGAAATCAATGAGGTAGCATCACTGAAAGCAGGCCATTCACTGGGCACTGAAAGGGGTAACTGCCCCATAAACTGCAATGATCCATTTCCAATTAGCATCACACAACAGAAAGTGACATACTTCATTTGCATTAACAATTTTTACAGCCACCTTAGGTAAAAAGGGCAAGGGTAGGAAATTTCTTTTTTACGGCTCTAAAATGTTTTAGAATAAGATTTTGGCAAAATGTGTTTATTCTTGTGAGAGAAAGAAAAGAAGTTTTCCCCTTTCCATTTTAAGCTCTTTACATATGAAATCTAAAACATTTTAAAAATGAGAACCATCCATTAAAAAAAAATAAGATCTGGATATATAAACTTATTTCATATATTTTATAAACATAGGAAAAAACAGTCCAAGAAATTAAAATAAACATATTTAAATTTAAAACAATAAATTGTCAAATTCATAAAATTATAATAAATGCGAAGGACAAAAACCCAGGTTTTGTGCCTTGTGATTTTTTAAAATATAACTTTCTTTCTGAAGGTTTATTGTCAGGAAAGGAACAGCAGAATATCTGTGGACTAAATTTTAATGGCTCACAGCAGCCATAAGTTATTTCAAAGCAACAAAGGGTGTGTGAAGCTTTGAGCTTGGAACAGCTCTTCAGCATATTATAAACACAGATTATTTTCAATCATTACTTACTGTATCAATGTTTCAAAATCTAACACATAAAAAATGCATGAAAAAGTAACCCATAACCATCGCTATCCAGAGACAAAGGAGACAAGGTTCCTATAGCATTAGCAGATGTTAAAAGAGTAACAGATAAGCTGCAGCAAATGATCTTCTAAGACTGTGTTTCTCAACCTCTGCAAGGGCATGCTGGTTGGGGGATTCTGGGAGTTGAAATCCATACATCTTAAAAGTTGCAAAGATTGAGACAAACTGTTCTAAAGTAAGAACTTCCCAAGTTATGATGTACAGTATATTCTTAATTTTCTGATGCTGTATGGTCTATCCATTGCTCTTCTCTCTCTACACCTTTAACTGCATCTCTAAAGTTCCCTCTGTTAAAGTACTGAAGTTTGCATATGATACAACAGTCATTGGTCTCGAATGAGACCGTAATGAGTCTGCCTATATAGGCAGGGGGTTGAACAACTGGCCCTGTGGTGCAGCCAGAACAATCTGGAGCTGAACATGCTTAAAACTGTAGAGATGAGTGTGGATTTTAGGAGGATCCGTCCTATGCTATCACCTCTTACTATATTCAAGCACAGTATCAGCAATAGAGTCCTTCAAGTTTTAGGTTCTATATCTGCCAGGATTTGAAATGGACACTAGAACCATCATTAAAAAGACAGAACAAAGAATTTCTTCCTGCATCAATTTAGGAAGTTCAGACTACCCCAGGAGCTGTTGATACAGTTCTACAGAGGAATTATTGAGTCTGTCATCTGTACTTCTATAACTGTCTGGTTTGATACAGCAACTAAACAGAACAGTACAGACTCCAATGGATTGTTAGAACTGCAGGGAAAAAAACAATTGCAATCAGCCCGCCTTCCATAGAAGACCTGTATAATGTGCGAGTCAGAAGGAGGGTTGAGAAAATATCTACAGACCTGTCACAACCTGTTACAACATAAACTGTTACTAGTCCTCCCCTCAAGATGCCACTATAGGGCATTGCATGCCAAAATAACTAGACACAGGGACAGTTTTTTCCCTCGTGCCATCACTCTGCTGAACACCTAATCTTTAGAGCATCGTCTTATGTCTAAGTGTATTTACCCATGTTGCATGGCTGTAGTATTATTATTATTGTCCTTCTCATTTTCTCTACTATCCCCCTTATTGGTATCCTTATTATGATGATTATTACTCGGTTACTTTGCATGTACACTGAGAGCTTCTGCACCAGAGATAAATTCCTTGTGTATCTAATCATACTTGGCCAAATAAAGTATTCTATAATTCTATAAGTTTCTTTATGACTCCATACCACACCTAAGTACTGTAGCAAACTACTACTCCTTTCTAATTATCAAAAGGGAATAACAGCAGACTTCTTAGGGGATTCATGGAGCTCTCCATTTTCTGACAAAAACCCAGCTCCTTACCAGTATAATGCAACAGCTTTTCTGAACATTTCAATAAAGGTTGCTGAGGAGAACAATTCATGTTCTTAGTTGCAAAGCAACAACTCCTTCCAAATCACAAGAAGTCATCTCAGCATTTTTTGCAAGCAACCAACCAACCAACACGAATGCTTGCAAGTTTCAGGATTATAACATGGACCAGGCTTAGTTTTCCTAATATGTTTTTGCGAAAATCTACATTTGCATATATACTTCAAGCGTCAAGGAAGAGCCAGTGCTTTGCAACACAGAACTAGCAAGACAAGAATTCAGCTGGGAAAAAGAGCAGCTTATTTTCACACTTACAAGGAGAGGTAGCAGAAGTAGCATTCTCTAAAAAGTAACAGTAGCATGCAAGAAAATAATTGCAAAACAAGGAGTTCAGCAAGGAGTTGACATTGAATCACAGGCTGAAAACATCCCATAGTTCTAAATCTTCAAAACAAAGTAGCCAGAATCAGTAACATCAATCACTAACGTACTGATTTAGTGAAAAAAAATTATACTTAATATACTTAATAGAATTTATCACTTACCAGAGGTGTGTTAACAAAGCAGGTTTTCTATAACATAACTCATCTGTTAGATGGAATGACCATTCAGTTCTACAGCATACTGTAGGCCTTTATCATAAATAAGACTCTGCCCTCACAATTCACATGTGCTTAGTAATCACCAAGAACACAGCATGTTGTGGCAGTAATCTCTGTACATAGGAGGGAAAACTCATGCATTTCAAACTACATAGAGGAAAAGAGACCCTCGAAGCTACATTAAATTTGTATGAAAACACATTTCTCTATATAATACCAGCCAATGTTAAACTTCATACATTAGATTAACAGAAATTAGATCTGTCAATGACACATAAGAGTTTTCCTCTTATGACAAGAACTTTATTTTCTTGATTTGTTCCACCCAGTTGTCTCTTACCTCCCACAGTTTTCTTCTACACAAGAGGTATATTATGGCTTCATAAATCACAGGCACTCCTGCAAAGAACCTTGTCAAGGAAACAATAAATGCTAGATGGTTTTTTGCCCCCTTCCTTTCGTTATTCTTTGGGAAAATACAAGTTACAGTATGAAGACAAATTCAAAACACAGTAAGAAATTGTCAAAATATACTACTACAGCTCTTTGGAATAGTAATTCCTTTGAGCCCATTTCATTACTTCTCAACTTCAGAACCATTATATAGTTTTTATTTTTATTTACTTATAGACATCATATACCCTGCCAGAATTTATTGTAAACATCTATTTAAAAATGTTATCAACATTGTCCATTTGTTATGAAAATTCTTGATTTAATTATGTTAGTTGAGTTAGTTGAATTCTGGCAGCGTACATGATGGCCACATTTGTCTGAGTTCACTCAAAATGGTAAGCCACAATCACATTAGAGCTTAGCATAATTTGTAAAGTTCATCATTGTTCTCCAGAAATAGCAACATGGGAAGCTGGTAAGGGCTAAATTCTTAATACTGTTGTTCATCCGGACCACACAGATCCTTCAGATTCATGAAGTGCCTAAGCAGCAGGTTACCTAAAAAAGTATCTTAATCTTCAATATAGAGCAGAATGTAATTGTTCTTTTGCCCTTATCGAGTGACATTTGGGGGGAGGAGAGAGACACAAAGTGAGCATAAGAACAAGGACTTGTTTACTGTACACTATATAAAGATAGAATAGGATTACCAGATGAAATTTGACTGAGGTTTTTAAGGAAAAAGTTATAAAACAAGCTTTGTGTCTTCATCCTAAATCCTTGCCAAGAGTTAGGTTTAACATAAAGTGCTGTGTGCTTGAACCAGGTTATCATGGATATGACTTGCACATGGGGGGGGGGAGGATTCCACAGAGAGCATGTTACAATTATATGGAAAAATTCTTAAAATAAAGGGGAGGAAAACTGTGACCCTAAACATATATGTGGCTCTGATTTTTTAAAAAAATATAATTCTCAAGTGATAGCTATAACTTGAAAGCCCTGTTCCCCTTTGTTGAAGCAAGAAACAGATGTAAGCCTGAATGCAGGTAAGCCTGAATCTCATGTAAATAAAAAACAAAGAACCTTTTCAAAATTTCAAAGCCCTACCCCACTAGTCAACCCAAAATGTTATATGCAATTCTTGGCCATCCCAAAGATTGTTCCCTCCTGCCACATGGCACAAACAGAGGCTACTGTTTTCTCACTGACACTAAACAGGCAGCACTAAGTTTGCATTCTGCCTGAGAGGATGAAGGAAATATGGGATTCATAAATCAACAAGCAATGACACACTGAACCAAATGGGACATGTTTAATTCAAACTGCATCTGTTCCTACACAAATGCTATGAACAATATTGTAATAGCTGTTATATAGCACTTTTTCCTTTACCCACCCATTTCAAGATGGAGGGAAATCTACCTTTCCTTAACAGTACTTAGCATAAGGCTATTTCTTATTACTGATCTTATACAATTTTCTTAGGAAATCAGATAGATAGATAGATAGATAGATAGATAGATAGATAGATAGATAGATAGATAGATAGATAATTTTATTTCTATACCGCCCCTCTCCCGAAGGACTCGGGGTGGTGCACAGCCAAGTAAAAACACAATACAAATCCCAATTAAATTTAAAAATTATTAAAATTATTACATTTATGGCCAAGATTCATCAAAAACCCAAAAATTTAAAACTCCAAATTTAAAACTCCTTTACAAAGATAGCCCTGCTTGTCGGAAGAACAGGGTCTTGAAGGCACAGCGAAAAACTTGGGAGGTCAGAGATAGTGCGTATTTCCGGGGGCAGTTCGTTCCAAAGGGCAGGAGCTCCCACAGAGAAGGCTCTCACCCTGGGTGTCGCCAGCCAACATAGTATTGCTGACCGCACCCTGAGGAGTCCCTCTATGTGGGAGCGAACTGGTCGGTGGGAGGCTATCGGTCGCAGAAGGTGGTCTCGTAAATACCCAGGTCCTGAGCCATGGAGCACTTTAAAGGTGGTAACCAACACCTTGAATCGCACCTGGAAGACCACTGGGAGCCAGTGCAGCTCGCGCAGGAGAGATGTTATATGAGCGCCACGAGTTGCATCCATAATCAGCACAATATGAGTTGTGCTGTTCTTGGAATTGTGGGGATCAAAGTCAAACATGCTTTACATTTTATTTTGTTGCTCCTGAGTGAATAGCTTTTTGTATATGAAAGACCTATTTGAAATAGGGCTGATTTCACATTTGTACATGTTATGTCAATTTCTTTAAGCCCTAGAAATGCTTGTTTTCATACTGAAATATATATTTCATTAAAAAAAAACTATGTAAGCATGAAGATCTTCTCAAGCATATATGTTTAATTCAAAATGATATTCTTTCATAGGACTAATATGTCCCAATGGAACAGAACTAAATGAAGAAATATTGTAAGCACTCAACATTTGAAATGGGCATTTTATCATGTAAAAGATGATATTGCAAAACTGGAAGCTTTTATACTGATATCTTACATTTTGTCTATGATAGTGTTTCTCAACCTTGGTAGCTTGAAGATGGGTGGACTTCAACTCCCAGAATCCCCCAGCCAGCGCTGCTGGCTGGGGGATTCTGGGAGTTGAAGTCCACCCATCTTCAAGCTACCAAGGTTGAGAAACACTGGTCTATGAGATTGAGAAAATATCTGTGGGGTTCTCCTCCCATTTATCCTTGCCACAATACCTCTGCTAGATAAGCTGGGCTGACAATCACTAAGGTCCAAAGTCACCATGATCAGTTGAAATTTGAACTAGAAAATCCTCTGTCCAAGTTCATGAGTTGATTCACTACAGTACACTTGTCTGTCTCTATACATCAAATATAATGGCTATATGATTTGTATTTGTTTTTGCACCCTACTACACAACATTTTTAGTTAAATGGTGCAGATTTTGCACAGATTTTCAGAATCTTTAGGAAAATTCCAGATACTACAAATAAATAAATAATTCCCAGTTGTGCTTGCAATGAATTTTAAGAACCATAAATGCATGATTCTTTAATTAGCAAACAGGGCAGGCAAGATGTATACTTTTCCTCTTTTAATATAATATACATTATTCTAAAGTGATTGTGTTGATCTTACCAATGGATAAAAAAGCTAAATTGTATCCTGGAATAATCTCCATAAATTCTATATGCCTTTGTCATAAATTGACCATATAAGGAGGAAATTAAAACCAAAAGTGTTTTTAGTCATACTGAACATAGCAGTCTGTTTGTTACTTGGACTTTAGGCAAGCTCTTAGTTTCTATTTCAATTCATTCTATAGAACGGAACTCAAAAAGCCAAGCCAAAAAGAAAATGTATCTTTAAAAAAGAGAATCGCTTTTAAATTAGGCAACAAATGGCAGTGTGCCAGATGCTGTCTGCTCACGCTTTTATTGCAGCTCTAGGAGCAATTTGTGTAATACTAATGTGTGCAAAACAGCATGTTGTTTCTATCCCACATATCTCCTGCTCTCCTAGCTAGTTATGTCACAATGTCCCACAAATTGCCTTGAACCTAATTGCCAAAATGTTGAAAGTGAAGCTTTAGAAAATTGTTTCATGGATGTATGAAGAACTGGAAAATCACTGCTGCCAATTTAACCAGCGATGAACCTGAATTTTAGAAAGCATTGTTTTGCTAATATAGATAAACCCTGTGGATATGTCATATAATTTTATAAGGTTTAAGACCTAAGGCCAAATTGGCAGTTTTTTTTTTAAAAAAAAAACAACAACATTCTATATGTGATCAATTCAGATTTCTGAAAATGATTATTTATTCCTAACCTGGTTTTCAGAGTTAATACTTTCTGTAAACATCCCTTCCTCTTCTTAAGAACTGAAGCAGATCACTGAATAAAATAAACCAGATATTATACAAGATTTTTTTTAAAATGCTGCTCCTTTTCTTTCTGAAGTAGCAGGTGAGAAAATAGTAGTTTCATTGTTTTATAAATTATGAAAGAGCTCATAAACTGTATCTCTGTCCTGTTTGATCATTCTTTGCAGATAATAACTCAGATGATAACCTATTGGCCTTCCATAAGGCCTTGGAAACCTAGCTCTTCCCCTAGGCCACAGCACTAGATAAATTTGTCTTCTAATAGCTCTGGCACAAGAATATGCTGTGGCCTGGCCTCAGTTATGCTTTCTCTTTGTGTGTGTTGTTATTTTTGTTAATGTTTTAATAGTATTTAGGAATCCAGCATCACTATTTATGAGTTGGGCAGCCCTGTAAAGCATTTAAATGAAATGAAATAAAATCCACCACTAATCAGAGAGATAAAGCAGTGAAGACAACTTGACTTTATTATGTATTATTTAGTCTGTATTATTTTGTATATACAGTAAAAAAAATGAGATTTTGATGCAGTGAATATGGTGCTGGCCTAGAAACCAGGAGATGATAAATTCTGGTCTTTCCTTAGGCATTACAACCAGCCTTGGGGCTAGCCACTCTCTCAGCCAAGCCAAGCCCAGCCCAGCTCACAGGGCTGTTGTTATGAGAAAAATGGGAGGCAAGAGAATTATGTTCACCACCTTGAGTTATATATACAAAAGGTGGGATAAAAATATAAAATTATTAGTTCTGCTACTTTGATCTGTCTTCTAATTATAACTGAAAATATTTTAAAATGGAAATTAAATCCTCAAAGATAGACTAAAATCATTTAGCTTTGAGAGGAGATAACTAAAGAGAGATATAATGCAGTTGAAATATCTAAAATGGTGGCAGACAAATGAAGGCCATTACATATTTTCTATTATTTTAGAAGGTAAGAACTTGAAATAATGGCCTTAAATTACAGAAAAGCAAATTCCAGTTCAAGGGTCATTTTACCAGTTGGAGATGACACACTTGCCTCCATTCACTCATGAGAGGAGTAAAAGATTGGATTAGATGATTTAAATGACCCCATCCAATTCAATGATGGTATGAAATAGAGAAAATAGTAATGTTGCTTATATTCTGAAGCTATTTAGAAAGTGTCAAGCCACCTGAGAGTTCATACCATGCAATATTATATTGTGTACAATGACTGGCAACAGCTTTCCAATTTTTAGACAAGAATCTTTTAATCCCCTTTGAAGAATTTATGGATTGAAGCTTTATTGTATGTTGACAAACCAATAATTAAAGGGAACTCTTTTAATCCCTTCAGGGGCAAATTATGATCTGAGTATCTTGTGCATGAAAAAGAGTACATTTCTCCCAAGGTTTATTTATAATGTTTATGTATTAAATTATCATCAGCAAATTGCAACCCTCATAATTGTTTGAAACCCCCATTTTATATAGCTCAATTAAGCATAAGACTTAAATATGATTTAGGATCAGAAATGCATAACGCTTAATTATGGAACAGTATTAAATTGTTTATCAATTTATAAATGTATAAATTATTTATAAATCAATTTACGTGAATTAGAGCATTTGTTTTATCATTAAAATTCACTAATAACTATATTCTTTCACAGTAATCTGATTCTGGGTAGAGCACAAACTATGTTGCATCTAATATAACTCTTTATATTATTTAATCAGAAAGTCTCAGTATCTAAACTTCAATTCTCAACACTCACATTCACTTGTTTCTTAATGTAACCTATTTAAAAGGGTTACATTGGCAGGATTGTTTTAAACAAGAAAAAAGAAGAGCAAGAAAAAAAGGAAATGTGAAAAAAGTGCTTTTTAAATCAGCTCTAAATAAATAAACAGCATGTCTGATATAAAGAGATCCAATTGATTCATTACATCAATTTCCATTTTATTCCTTTTTTCAAAAGGCATTGTTCAAATTGCCCTAATTTGAAAGCAGCACAATAAGTGTAGGAAATACTTGACAATGAAGATGTAAAATCTCTGAAAACCAGTTACCTTAGTAACCCTGAGAATGTAGAAGAATAAGAATACACAGACAGTCAGAACCTCATTTCTAATTCTGCAGGTTTTAAGATGGAATACAGTCAAGCTTTCATTAGGTTTTTGTTTTTCTCAGCAGGTCCTTGGCTTTTGAAAGGAAACCTGAATGACAACTAAAAGCAATTTCAATCTAATTCTTGATTACCCAGACTGATAAGGAGAGCTTTCGCCAGTGTAAACTTCTCAGGCAAACCATTGTTAGTGGGGCCTGAAAAGCACCATTAGCCACAATTCTAAATACCAAATTATAATTAATATAACTCCTTTCCCTAAACAGAAGGAATAAAATGGCAGCCTTTTGTAGATACATCCAGTTAATATTTAACCACAAGTTCAGCAAAAAGCAAAGCAAACTGTGTTCCATTTGAAGGATCTTATTATCATACAAAGTCCTACATTCATAAGGATCTTTGACATTTTAGAAGTTGAAAAGTAATTCGAGGAAATTTAAATGAACCTTGCAGGAATAAGTCATGTATACTGCAATAGAAAAAATGATATCAAGTAGAAAAAAACAACCATACCTTTTAAATATATTATTTAAGTCTTTTAAATACTTGCAATAAGATATGACACTTAGAGAAACAAATTGTTAATCTGCAAACTTTCTGCAATTAAAGTCAAATTAAACATTGTTCAGTAATTAATAATGAAGATGACTTCAATGACACATTTAAAACAAGAAATTCTAGAGACTAGGATGGGGGTTTATGGTTAGAAACCTTTTATAGAGGCCGGCAGAAATAAAAATGTGAGGAACTGATTTTAATCTGTTTCAGCATCCTAAATACTACTATCTACTGTGTATGAGAATCATTTTGCCAGACTAGATTGGAATTGTTCTTCAGTAAAAGGTACTAAGAAAAAATTAAATAACAGTGTATAGAATTGAAAATACAATGTTTATGCTTCATGTAAGCAGAACAATTATTGAAATCTCACTGAGATCAGCTAAATTTTCTGCATTCACAAATCAATTTAAAGACTCAAAATACTAAAAATAGTGCCTAGAAACATTTGTAATTGCCTTGCAACACTTCAACATTAAACAATGTGCAAATTCACTGAAATGTTTTCTCAAGGGATACTAATTTATTTTTTGGAACAGAAATTAGACTCATGTGATTGCCCAACATATGGTACATTGTTTTGAAATTACTAGAGGAAGCTGCAAGTACTATAAACCAGGAGTGGCTACTCTTATTTAATGATAATTTTTTTCCATTGCTTTGCAAACTGGGGCCTTTCAGATAGGCTGGTTTTACATCTTTCAGAATTTTGAGTTAACACGATCCATATGAGTTCTGGAACCAATATGCATGGAAGGCACATAGACATACATTCAGCTAGCCCCATTTTAAAATAAATATAAAAAACCCTGCTTCTATAGTTATGTAGCTACAGTTCAGCTTTGTAGATCTGGAATTTAAGTTTCAATTCTGTAAAAAAGTATGCTGAAATTTGTTATATGTGGCTGTTTTTAAAAAAAAAAAATACAAAGAAAATAACTCTAATATTGCTACAAATGATGTACTTGCTATGTTAATATTTGTTCCTAATTTCCCCTTAATAACATATTATGATAAGATGTTTTATAGGGAAATTACCTTGCTTCCCTCCTCTTTTCCTCCTGTAATTGCAGAGTGTCTGTTATTATTATCTGAATTAAAATATAGCTACCCATTGTTACAGAAGGAAGCATGGAGGGAGATACCACCAGTGGTACTTGGAATGGTATATAGGCACTAAAGAGAACCAATTGTTTGAGAGAAACAAAAGGGAATTCAATAGGAAGCCAACCTACTCAGGACAGATGGTGACTGATTCAGGTTTCACTCCCATCTCCACCCCACCTCCACAACAAAAATAAGCTTAGAAGGCATTGTCTGTTACTAAGCAACAAGCTAAAGAAAGCATAAGTCTTTTACTACATCTTATTTTCACTGTTTCTCTCTGATTTAATATAGGAAAACAATGTCATTCCTTAAAATAGTGAGATTTAGGCACTGAGATGAGCTCAGCTGTAAATATATCCAATCAGAGTTAGAATCTTAATTACTTAAAACAGATGAGCAAAGTTTAAAACCATGCAGTGATTTTGAAAACGTGCATTGTAGTCTATGAATTTTTATCTTTTTTTTTTTTTTTTTTAATTTGATTTATATGCCGCCCTTCTCCGGAGACTCAGGGCGGCTTACAGTGCATTAAGCAATAGCCTTCATTCTTTTGTATATTTTATACAAAGTCAGCTTATTGCCCCCACAAACTGGGTCCTCATTTCACCTACCTTAGAAAGGATGGAAGGCTGAGTCAACCTTGAGCCTTGGAGAGATTCGAACCAGCAGTAAATTGCAGGCAGCTGTGTTAATAACAGGGTGCTTTAAACCACTGTAGTACCAAGGCTCTTATCTATTTGTAAAGTTTCAGCAACATGGACCAGGCCCATTTTTTTTAAAAAAAGCAACAAAGGTGAAAATCTAGACTGCTTTGTCACATAAGTTATTCCATTCACCCATATCTAAAACATCCCAAAGTTCAAGTTTCTTTCCCTTTCTTATCCTATGCTTTTAGTTTCAATTCAAATGAACGCTAGAAAAAACTGACAAAGACAATAAATTAATCCAACAGCCATTTTACTTCTTTTAAAAAAAATAGTAACCTGGTACCCAGCTAGGCCTACACTTCAATACAGAAATATGGAAGACCATTAGAACTCAAGACACACATATATAATTCTTTTTCATCATCTAATGATCATACAGCTCAGATTTAGTAGCTCCAGTATAATTTTTAAGGGCAATGAAAAAAAAATATTTTATTAGCATCGAAAAGGAGTCTATAGAAATTACAAACATGGTAAGTAGGTGTGTTTTTATCCTGAAATAACTCACAAAAAAAAATGGATTGAAAAAAAAAAGCACTTATAAGGAATTTGTTAATCAAGGCAATCTAATAAAAGAATTTCTTTTGAAAGGGGAAGGAAAAGAGAAAAGAGAGCAATTCTCCCCAATCTTTACCAGAATTTTGCCAGCTGTTTTTTGCATTTCAGCTGCAGAACAAGAAACAGGAGATTAACATTTCTCGGCAGCCTTAACCTTTCTAATTTCTTGTAGGAAAAACCAAATGGCTCCAAAACACAGAGCATATACACTGAAAGCAGCAAGAGGGTAAAATGAGAAAAACCTAGCAACGCATAGTAACTTAACAGTATAATTTTCTCAGAACAAAATATGATGGCCCCTTTACTTAGGCAGAAAACATGAGGGTGAGAGAAGCCAAAAAGACGAGTTTTTTTGTAGTAAAAGCCCTCTGGCTCAACTGAGATTAGAATCACGAAAGAGCAAACAGGTTTGCCTGATCTTGTTTTATACAAGTGGGTAACTACAAAGAGACACATTTAAATTAGCCACATGAGTGACCTGCAATTAAAAAAAGATTTATAGTTATTATCTTTACCCCAAAAGTGTGATGGAAAGATCAATTTCTTAACAGTAGCCAAACCTCAGTTCCAAATGTGGGCCTCTTGCTATGCCACTGTCACATTCTTTAACTTTTCAAAAGGAATGCCAAATAAATCTTTGCAATCTTATTCTCCCTATCTGAATGTAATATCTACATATTGAGGCATGCATGTGCATGCATGCAGGCACTTTCTATCTAGTAATACTCAGATATTCAGACTAAAAGGCGTCAGCATCTCTAGAAGAAAGAAAACTAGTACCAAACATATGGTCAAATAAAAAACCACAAGGAAGATGGCCTTGACAACATGTGGTCCATAAAAGCATTACTTTTCCTAGGCACTTCTAATACATCTGCTAAATAGAGCCAATTTTGTCCCTCAAGGTTAAGACCAGATATAATCATGTGTAGTATTTTGTTCATATACAATCAAAGATTCTACTTAAATAATGAGCAGGATACTTGATCTGAAGCACATAAAATAAAGCCACAGTTATATTTCACACAGCAAACAGTATGGTTTAGAAATCCATTTCTACATGTTCCAGACAAAACCAAGGGGAAACAGGCTATAATCATCTTACTTTACATTGCTATTGCCATTCTAAGAATTATTATTAATGTCAAACTTTTAGTTGAACATAATATATTTAACAATATATTTTTCTTCGGTTTGAGCACACAGGGTGACAAAAATTGATACGGTTAAATTTGAAAGCTTGAGATGCAAAATTCATAATGACTTTTGCAGATTCAGTTCATACAGTTTCAAAATTGTAATTTCAGGTACATTTCTGGTAAAATACAAATTGACAGAGATTTCTTATTTTATTCTTATTATACAGCTACAATAGAATTATGAGAGAACTCTTCAGCAGAAGATAATATCTATTTGTTCTTATCTTCTAGTAAAAAGATATTTCCTACAGTGTTTCCTATCAGACATACAGATAGGAATTTCATGGTGATTCTAACTTCCCGTACCCAATCTATTGCAATCTTATCTTACATCTGTTATGTGATATTATTATAAATACCAAATTTATTAGATTTTCAAAGTTACTAAGAGAACTCACAGAGGGTCTTTAAGATTAAATCAAAAATTTATCAAATTTTATCAAATTTTGATAAAATCAAAATCAAAAGGACCTTACACATCTACAAGACCAGTGATGCTGATAGGAAAAGTCAGCTTAAATGCATATCTCTGAAGCAATGAATCTATATAATACATTATATAAACTATTAAAATAACGCTTTGTAATACAATTGTGATCTAGGTTTTTGCTACAGTAACTATAAAGATATAAACTGAAATCTTTCAGATTGGAGTGTGAATCATTCAAACAAATTATTAAACCATAAGATATCAGAAAATCGCTTAGATATACTTTTGTGGAAAGAAGATACTATTGTCTAAATTATAATTTGGAAGCAATTTTGGATGGAATTTGTGGGAAATGTCTAAGTATTTCAGGGACAATATGTGATTTTAGGGCCTTGAATAGAACACCTGAATTCTGGAGTAAAAATATAAATACAGAAGCAAAAGTAACAATATTTAATCTTGTTAATTTAATATATCTTCAAAATAGCTTATTTTGCATTGCTCTAGAGGCAACACAAGACTTTCCTCTCAAACTGTCCTGGTATGTTTGGAGAGCTAATTTAGATTGTTCTTTGTTTACTTCCCACTAATTTTATTTAAAATAAGACTAAAACTTAATTTTTATTTTTAATTTTAAAAATTTGGGACACTGCTCTTACTTGTGGCTGGTCCATTTGTCTATTGGCTCCTGACTCAAACTAGCTATCAGATCCTGAGGGCCAGGAAGTTGTTACTCAACATTTGCTACAACCTGTCTATGGAGGGAAAAGAGAACAGATGGACACAAAAGGAAAAATGTAACAAAAGACTGGCTAAGGGGCCAGATCTCTGAAGAATAGGAGTGTCCTGTAGCAGCACCAAGCAAATGCCTCCTCATCCTGCTATATGTTGGCTTTATGTGATTTTTTTTTTTTCTTTCTCTTTCATATTACAACAGAGTAGTGCCACCACATCCTGCTTCTGTGCTTTTCAGGAGCACATTTCCATGGGTGGCTGATCAGTGATGGTGACAACTTTGTCGCTATACCTAAAATAATTTTTTTTCTGGTTCTGTGATCTCCTGATAAACTCCTGGCTGCAAGACTCAATATTCCCTCCCAATAGGATTTTAAACTCAAAAGTGACAGCATGACAAAAATGAACAATTATATGTATATACAGAGAATATGGAGAGTGTCATGGCAAATTTTTATTTCATAGTGTAGTTGTCTGGTGGAACTTTGGCCAATTAGGTTTTACCTCTCCTATTTGTCAGCTAGAAAAAATGTTAATTGGTTTATGGTGTTGGAAGAAGGTTGGCTTCATCCTGTGACAAGAAAATTCAACCTTCAATTTTCATACAGTTTGGAGAGACTGGAGAGAGGAAATAGGGTATAATGCAGTAGTGGGTTCTACTTACCTTTGTTACCTATTTGGAAGTGTGAGCTCGCGGTGCTTCTGCACATGGGCAGAACCTTCTGTGCATGTGCAGAGTGTCTGTGATGACATCCGGGAGGGTGGGCAGAGCCGCCCGCCACCGCCACTACTCGTTCACCCTGGTTAGGGGCGAACTGGTAGAAACCCACCACTGATATAATGGTGTAATGTAGAAAACCTTTCAGAAACACTGGCAAAATAGGCAGGAAAGAAATATTGAGTTTTGTTATATACCCATGATGGCGAACCTATGGCACGCATGCCAGAGGTGGCACGCAGAGCCCTCTCTGCTAGCATGTGCGCCGTTGCCCCAAGTCAGATCTCTGTGGCATTTCTTTGTGAGCTTTTGTTTCCCTGCAAACAATGAAACAGAAGCTCACAAAAGAAAAAGATCTTACCTCTTGCCACACTGCCAGTGTTGGGATGCCTTGCCTCCTACCGGCCAGCTGGTCTTCGGGTCTCTGCTGTGCATGTCTGCGCATGTGCATGTCTGTGCATGTGCATGTCCACGCATTTGCACATGTCCACGCATTCGGCACGTACATGCATCTTTCAGTTTGGGCATGCACACATGCGCTGTTTGGGCACTGGGTGCCTAAAAGGATCGTCATCACTGTTATATACCATATACAAAATTAAACAATAGCCAAAATTAATGATGCTAAAGAGTGGGAGATTGAAGGCAGATAAAAAGAAGCCATTCCACAGTGATGGTCAGCAACTTACATGGCTTAAGAAGTGCACCGATTCACAGAGAACAAGGCTACTAGTCATGATGACTATTATCAAATCACTAACTTTAGCAGTAACAATATGCCTATAACAATATGCCAGTTTAGCAACAGGATAAGCTAGACATTTGATTTGACTCTATACGCTTTCTTCTGCTTCTCAAGGTGTCTGAATACTGTATATTGATCCACATAGAAATCTTCAGGGACACTAATTCATATGTTCTTCATTGTAAGACATTCTTTGCAATTTGATTTATTTTTCTTCTTCAACAACTGATAAAAACCTGGCTTTTGAGGTAGATTGTTCAATTTAGAACCTACTCCCTTGATCTTCTTGTATATTCAAAATTTAAAATAATTAATGAATTTTTATAGTTGCAAGTTTTACAGATTATTGAAACTGATTTTTTAATTATGATGATCTTGTCATGATTTTTAAAACTCTTTTAAGATCCTTTATAGCACACAGACATATAACATTACTAACTGAAGCATTCTTGTGGAAATATTCAGATATCAGGAAACAGTTTCTTCCACTGTATTATCAAAGCCAGATATTAACTGATAACTGATATAAAAAGTTCTTTCTTTGGGGCAGAATGGTTAATATATTTAAATCTCATTAAAATACTTCTTTTCCTCCACATGTTCTTTTCTTATGCCATTAACAACTGGAAACAGCTTGCCACCCACCTATTTCAGTGTCCCACACATGTAATCTAATTCTCCTGATAAGCAGCTGTTCCCTTTCTTAATGTTATAAAGATTTAGTCAGCACTCACCATTTGCACTTGGAAACAATGAAAGCCAGTCTCAAAACTGAGGAAAGGAATCAACACAATTGTGACTAGAGCTGCAATCTTGCAAAGACATACTTGGATTAAGTACCACTGAAAATAAAACACTTGCAGGAGGGTTCATTATTGTTCTTCTTAAACTAAGATGCTACAGGTATTTTTTAATATGGAATAAACAAAGGCTAACTTCTTTGCCCAAGAACTGTGGGCAAAGTTTAGCAATTTAGGAGCAACTTGATTTTTCAAAATTAAAACCTTGCCGTTCATCCATTAAGCAAAGCTGTAATATTTTGTTTTGATGTTAGAATAGGATTTTATTTAAACACATTCATTATTTAGTCTTCAAATCAAAATTTTAAAAACCCTGACATTTGGATGAAATGCAAAAGCAGCCAAAGTACAATTGAGATTCATCGGAAAAAACTTTCTAAATTTCTTTATTCACTGTAGTGACAGGTCCCTCGACTCTAATGACTCTGGGCAACAAATAAGTTAAAAAGAACATTTAATACTGTAAATAGCTGAAAGAAAGCAAAAACATGAGCCTAAAACATTAAAGTGTTAATAAAACTCCTCACTCCCGCCAGGCATATATTCCCTATCGCAACACCTGGGGAAAGAGCCAGGTGTTCAAGCCCATTCAAAGGACAAAAGAGCTGGAACAACTTGAAGCTCTGAGGGAATGGTGTTCCAAAAGACAGATGCTATGTCAGAGAAGGCATGTCACCTGGATGTCATCAGATGAGACATTTATAAACTGGGACTTGGCGCAATGTCCACTTTGTCAGATTTTACTAGCTCGACAGAGAGGCCATGAAAGATTTTATAGGTCACAATTAGCTTTTTCTGTAGGTTTCATGGTACTGAAATGCAGCATGCATAACAGAGTTATTACATAGATGTATAAAGTGTACCCTTAATCGTCCATGCTTTTACACTCCAAACAAATTGCAATTTCCAGGTATTCTTCAAAGGCAGCTCATATAAAGTGTATTACAATAATTTACATGCTGAGGTGACTATGGCAGGAATCTGTGAGAAAGAATTCCTGTCCAGAAAAAAGCACAATTGGCACACCAGATACTGTAAATCTGGGCAAAGTCCCCCCATGCAATAACTGTCACATGCTCTTTCAAAAGAAATTGCAATTCCAGAAAGTTCTCCTAATTGTACACCAAGAGCCTTGGTAGTACAGTGGTCTAAAGCACCCTGTTATTAAGACCAGCTGCCTGCAATTACTGCAGGTTCGAATCTCACCAGGCTCAAGGTTGACTCAGCCTTCCATCCTTTCTAAGGTAGGTAAATTGAGGACCCAGTTGTGGGGGCAATAAGCTGACTTTGTATAAATATAAAAAAGGATGAAGGCTATTGCTTAGCACATTGTAAGCCGCCCTGAGTCTCCGGAGAAAGGCGGCATATAAATCAAATAAATAAAAAAAAAAAACCTCTGTCTGGGAGAATGCTACCCTTTTCACAACTAAAGGTAGCAAAACCTTGGAAGCAGAAGAACCAGAAACACATAGCCACTCAGTCCTCTCTGGGTCTTAAAGAGTGATCCTTCCCATCCAGACCCTGTCATATTTCCAGGACAGGTACTGCCCTAGACAGCCTTCTACTGTCTAAGACAATACCTCAGACTACTCACTTGGCTTCTTTATATCCAGATTTAAAACTGGATATTATCAACATTTTGTTGATGCTTAACTCATTAATGAATGATCTCACTTGGTAGCTTGTAGATGTTACACAGAACAGGAGACTGTGTCAAGTTCTCTAGTACCCCACAATTCAATGGTCATCAGTTTGACTTCTTCTGCCTCCCAGTATCTACTGTGGAGAAAGGAGGAGAACTATTATAATACTTTCCATTCCCAATCTATAATAATACAGGAACAATCTTGGGACATAGAAGGAAGAGCAGCAACCTAGACAACAGTCTTATAAATAAAATTTAAGTCTAAACAAGGAGGGGTGGTGAAAATGTCTCAGAAGGATCCTCCCTAGATTTCAGGGGAATAAAAGTGAAAGAATGGAAAAATTCTCTCAAGTTTGCAAGGTTTTATTAACATAAATTTACAATAAAGATACACCAAGTACTCCTGGTTGTGCTTCTTGTCTGGACTACCTCACAAGGCTAATATTAATCCAATTGACTTTATTTGTTTACACGTAGACTATTCCTCACAGTGGCCTTGACTTCTCTTTCCCCAGCAAAAAGCATGCCACATTGAACAAGGGTATTTATTACAACAGTGAAAAAACGCATTTGGTCTATCTGATTGTAGTCATTAATAGATAAGTCCACACAATTTTTTAGCAATCTAATTGGCTACTCCGTGGCTCAGCATATCCTAAAACATAATTGTATGCATACAATAAAAAAGGACTTATTAAGGACTAACTTGACCACTGTTTGATTTCAAATCTCTTCTGAGTACGTTTTTATAGCTCAGTCTCTGAGTATGAAAAGCACAAAGAATTGAGGACTTCTGAAATATACAGGTTGTAACCATTTCAAAAGATTCAGAGAAAGAACTATGTGTACATACAAATCTGGGTGCAATTTGTCATTATGAATTATGAGTAACAACAAATAATTGTCCAAGAAAAACTGAGCTGTATTTCATTATATTTAGCAGCACAACTAAATTTGTTTCTCTGTGCAACTTTTGCATAATCTTCAAATCTGCTGCAAATGGTTGAGAAAGCAAATGTCCTTTTCCTGACCTGAAGAATAATGCTTCATGGGCTTTATTTCACTTTGTCTTCAACTGATTTTATGTTTCCCAATTTTTAAATTAACAATGTAGAAAACATCATTCATAACTTAACTTTTTTCAAAAAGAACAAAACACAAACATATTGTAGACAAAATAATCTAGAAACTTTTCACCAAAGCGCATATCAGCAAAGGAGCATGAATATATTTTCCCAACTCCATGCATGAGGTATCTATTATTTCATATACTTTGACAAATTTTAAACAGCAGAGACTATACAGCATTTATTTGACAGCAATTGTTCTAAGGCCATCATGACAATTTATGCATTTTTCTGTCTCCTGTTTGTTTGAAATTAGACACAATAATTTCTATTTACTAATGTCTGGCTTATGGAAAGTGCTTTGGGAACTTCCAGATGGAAAAACTATGGGGGGACAGACAGGCAAAGGATATTGGTCATAACCCTGACAGGGGGACAGGAGTGGCTGTGCAATAAGGAACCATGTTTTCTGTTGTCCACCAAAATAATGAAGCATACAAAAACTCTACATCACCAAAAATATGATGTATGATTATACTGTGAGGAAAAGAAACTCATGTTATAATGATTAAAATAAACTAAATGTAAAAAACCTCTAACAGCAAAAGATCAATCCAATAATTATAGTAAATATCGCCTATATAAAATTAATTCAATAATTAAGTTTATCATTAAATCTGTGCCTTACATACAGCAACGTATTATACAGTAACGTATTATATAATCTTTTCATATTTAGCACACAGAGACTTTTCAGAAATAGTTAACTCAATCCTGGATTCATTCCTAAAAATCAGGGGAGTAACTTCATTTTTAATAATATACATTAACTTCTGTTACACACCCAGACCTGATACAACTAAAGCTCTTCCTGAGATGAAAAATTCTGCTTTTAAAGAATAAAATTCAAGATCACATCACATTGGATCATTTACACATTGGATCCTTAGAGAGTCAAAAGGGCATGGACTCTCCGGGTAGGGTATTTTCCTATATCAGTCTTCAAGGACCTCTGAGGGAAGGGCATGACATCATTCCAGAGCATAGGCACTCTGGTGACTTTTTAATCTACCATACTTTTTTTTACTTTTTAACTTGCTCATCTGTATAAAATATCTAAGAATAATTAACTTTGGTTTGCCCCTAAAATATACATCTATCAATCACAATGTAATATTTCAATATCACTGATCCTCCCTCAGAGGCTTAATGCAAGTTTTAATGATTGAGATGTATCTATTGAAACATTTATCCATTGTGCAAGCAATCTTCTCCACAGAAGATTGCTAAAAATCGAAGAATTGCACCATGGGAAACAACGCAGCACTGTGGTGACAAATTAACTAGGTTCAAGATGGATTCTTAGCTATCAAGAACAAAAACAAACACCTACTCCATTTTGTGATTTAACAGAAACCAAGGAAGTATACAGCAAAGAGTGCTTAGAAATATGCCCATATTATTAGATTATAACACTTATCTTGAAAATGAAATTGCCCACATCAATCAAACATTTAGAGAACATGTTCACAAGGACCAAGTTAAAAAAAGAGCTTTCATATTTTTGTGACATTTTGGGTTCCAGTTGCTTTGTGTTTTGCCTGAGCAAGGTATTACAAGGAACTATTATTTAGTACAATAAACACAATCAAATGTCATAATAACTCACTATATAGGCATTAATGTTTATTTAAAAAGAAGTCCTAGCTCTAAATGGCAATAAAACTGCTTATGCACTCCAGAATTGCAATTTACTTCCTGCCAGCCCATTGGTAATTTTAATAGCTACAAAGTGGATAGATACTAAGAAACTGGTGGAGACTCGTGCAGCCTATAACCATTCTAGCTTCAGACCCAGTCTGAACTAACAAGCATCTAGTTTAAGTCATCAAACCATTTAATCATATTTACTCTGAACTATTTTTACACATGGAAGAATTAGCTGGATTTCTTTCACGGAGCTGACTACAGTAGACATAGTTGGTTAGGGAAGAAGTCCATCTACTTCTGTACAATAGAAGTCCCTGTTGTACAGGTACTCTTCAGTTTATGACCAAATTGAGCCCAAAATTTCTGTTGCTAAGCAAAATAGTTGTTAAGTGAGTTTTGCTCCATTTTATGATCTTTCTTGCCACAGTTGTTAAGTGAACCACTGCATTTGTTAAGTTAGTAACATAGTTGTTAGGTGAATCTTGGCTTCCCTAATGACTTTGCTTGTCAGAAGGTTGCAAAAGATGATCACATGATCCCAAGGCACTGCAACTGTCATAGATATGACTCAAGTGTCTAAATTTTGATCACATAACCATGAGCCTGCTGCAAAGGTTGTAAGTGTGAAAAATTGTCATAAGTCACTTTTTTCAGTACCATTGTAGCTTTGGTCACTAAACGAACTGTTTGTAAGTAGAGCACTACCTATCTAAGCATTCAAATGTCAGCAGGCAAATCTGGGCTATAGGAAATGACATGAAATAGTAGAATACAGCAAGGTAACTGAACAGCTAAGTTCAAACAGCACGCTAAGATAGTTTTTGCTTTACCACTGTGTGTTGAATCTAGCAGTCAATGCTTACAAGGCACAATGTCAGGCGTTGCACAACACACTAAGCTAAAACCAATATTATCATTGTGTAACAATGTAAATCTAACTGAACTGTCTTATCTCCTGGTGTTCTAAATGCATTTTTATCTAGAATGTGTTGGTTTAATTTCTATCTTGTTTCAATATTGATTACGTTCAGTTATATTGCATTTGTTCTATACTGAAAATGGACGTTGTCTTACCTGAACGTCCCTTTTCTGGGCGCTGCGTACACTATCCATGCATGGGTTAATCCTTCAGTGCTTGGCAAACAACTGAGTGAAAACAAAAGACTTTTCCTCCCCTTTCCGGCTCCCAAGCCACGCCTCTGTTCCCATGATCCCCCAGTCTGAACGAAGGCGCAGCAGACAAGAAACCACACTATGAGTAACTTATAACTCAACTTTATTAACTCAAATTAACGTAATGGAAAAAGAGAGCTAGTCTCAGTCATAAACAGGGGCAGTCGGCCCTAATGGGCGGGATATGGATAGTGTACGCAGCGCCCAGAAAAGGGACGTTCAGGTAAGACAACGTCCATTTTCCTGTGCGCTGCTCCCACTATCCATGCATGGGATATACCCAAGCTTAAACTCCCTGGGTGGGAAGCTGACTGCCTCCAGAGTCCTCCTCCGACAACACCTTCTGCAGTACTCTGCGGCCAAACGATGCCTCAGCCGAGTTGAACACATCGATCTTGTAGTGTCGGATGAACGGTGTGAGGGACGACCACGTCGCAGCTCTGCAGATGTCCACGACCGAGGCTTGAGTGGCCCAAGCCGCCGTGGTGGCCGCGCTGCGAGTCGAGTGCGGTAGGATCTTGCCGGGACCCGGTTTGGAGGACAGGTCATATGCCAAGGCGATGCAGGCCTTGATCCATCTGCTGACCGTGGCTGCTGAAATCTTCTGACCCATGGACTTCGGGTTGAATGAGACCAGGAGACCCTCCGTACGACGGAAGGGAGCGGTCCGTCGAATGTAAATGCGGACGGCGCGTCGAACGTCTAGAGTGTGCCACCTCTTCTCTCTGGGATCACGAGGTGAAGGGCAGAAATCTGGCAGGATGAGCTCCTGGGCTCGGTGGAACCACGAGTTGACCTTTGGGATAAAGGCGGGATCCAGACGTAGCGTCACGGTTGAGTCGTGGAAGATACATAAGTCCTTGCGGACAGAAAGAGCTGCTAGTTCTGAGACCCTTCTCGCTGAGGTGATCGCCAGTAGGAAGGTCACCTTAAATGATAGGTACTTCAGCGAGCTGGAGTCTAGGGGCTCAAAGGGGGCCTCGGTCAGTGCCCGCAACACGAGCGGCAAATCCCATGAAGGGTAACGGTGTACTGTGGGGGGTCGCAGGTTGGTGGCCCCATGCAGAAACTCCTTGATGCGCGGGTGGTGCGCGAGGGATTGGTACGGCGGGCATGTGATGACTGTTGACAAAGCCGCTGTCTGTCTACGTAGGGTTGCCGGGGCCAGGCCGCTTTCTAGACCAGCTTGTAGGAACCGCAGGATGTCCCGAGTAGTAGCTGACGTGGGGTCGATGTGCTGGTTGGCACTCCAGCGACAGAACGCCTGCCATGATGACTCGTAGATGCGTGTCGTAGACGGGCGCCTGGCCGCCTGGATAGTGGCAACTACCTCGTCTGGCAGGTTATCCTTCTTCAGGATGACCCGTTCAAATGCCAGACGGCTAATTGCAGCCACTGGGGCTCTGGATGCGTGACTGCTCCCTGGCACAGGACGAGCTGTTGTGGTGGGATCACCCATGGTTGTTCCACGGACAGTGCCACCAGGTCGGCGAACCATGGTCTCCGGGGCCAGTTCGGGGCTACCAGGAGTAGGTCTGCTTTTTCTGCCAGTAGCTTTCGGATGAGGCGTGGAAGCAGCGGGACTGGTGGAAATGCGTACAGGAGACCCCTGGGCCACCTGCAGCGTAGCGCATTGTGGTCCTCCGCCTGTGGTGTTGGGTAGCGAGAAATGAAGCGGGGAAGTTGGGCGTTGGCTGGAGTCGCGAAGAGATCTACCGTCGGGTTTCCGAAGCGCGAGGCGAGTTCTTGGAACAGCTGAGGCTGGAGCTGCCATTCCGCTTGATCTATTGTTTCGCGGCTGAGCCAGTCCGCCCTCACATTGGTTGCGCCCGAAATGTGATCTGCTCTGATCGAGAGTAGGTGTCTCTCTGCCCAGCTGAACAGGTCTGCGGCCTCCCGCATCAGGGTACGAGACCTTGTGCCCCCCTCCCTGTTGACATGCGCTTTGGCCGAGATGTTGTCGGTCAGGATTAGGATGTGATGCCCCTGCACCGTCGGCTGGAAGCTGCGCAGAGCCAGCTTGATCGCCCGCAGCTCTAGGAGATTGATGCTGCATTGCCGTTCTTGAGGCGACCACTGACCTTGCGTGACTAGGTTGTGGAGGTGGGCTCCCCACCCCCGAAGGCTGGCGTCGGTGGTAAGAATCAGGCGGTCCGGCTCTAGGAAGCTGGACCCTTTGAGGAGCGATGGCGATGTCCACCACCTGAGGGAACGGCGGACCTGGGGAGTGAGACGAACTTCCTTCTTGGAGTTGGCCCTTCCCGTTCGCTGGAAGGGAAGGAGGAACCATTGCAAGGGTCTCGAATGTCTGCGTGCCCACGGTACGATGCCGAAGCAGGATACCATCTTGCCAAGGAGGCTTGAGAGGTGGCACAGTGCAGCTCTCCTCCCCGACAGGGTCTGCAGGATCAGAGTTCGGATGCTCTGGACTCTGTCCGGTGACAGGAACACCTGGCCGCTGGATGAATCTATCACCGCCCCTAGGTGGAGAAGTCTGGTGGTGGGCTGAAGTTGACTCTTTGCAAGGTTTATGGTGAAACCGTGATCCTGGAAGATCTTCATCACCATCTTCATGTCTCTGGAGGCCTGGTGGGGCGTGGACGACAGGACAAGAATGTCGTCCAGGTAACAGAGAACCCGGATCGGGACGGCTCGGAGCCTGGCCGCCACCACCGCTACCAGCTTGGTAAAGGTGCGCGGGGCCGACGAGAGGCCGAATGGCATCGCGCGATATTGGTAATGCCGGCCCGCATACTCGAACCTCAGGTAGCGACGGTGATGCGGGTGAATGGGCACATGGAGGTAAGCCTCCCTGAGGTCGACCGACTGAAGGAAGTCGCCCTGTCTCACCCCCGCTAAGATGGACTTGAGGGAGTGCATTTTGAACCTGCGGTATTGAACGGACAGGTTCAGGCGCTTTAGATTGAGTATGGCCCTCCAACCCCCGGAGTTCTTGGGCACCAGGAAGAGGGTTGAGTAGAAACCTGAGCCCCACTGGCTGTGCGGGACCGGCTCTATGGCTTCGACCTCTAGGAGGTGGGCAATCTCTTGTGACATTAAGTCCTGAAGCTCCGAGGATTGAGGGGTTGGGCAACGGACGAACCGGTGGGGCGGCAGACCGGCAAATTCGATGGATAATCCTGAAGAGATCGTACGCCTTACCCAGGAGTCCGACGTCGATCTGGCCCATTGGGGATGAAAGCGGATGAGCCTTCCCCCTATGGGTCCCGTGGGCCCTGAGTCATTTTCCCCTTCTAGCGGGCTTAGGGCCGGCTCCCCGGAAGTTGCGCTTAGGCTGCTGTTGTCGTCCTCGGTCTCGGAACTGCTGCCTGTCGTGAAATCTGTCTCCTCCCTGGTATTGGGAGCGATGAGAGAAGGACCCCCTGGGTCCGGTGCTGGCGCGAAAGGGCTGCTGGAGCGGGTAAGGTGTGTATCTGCGCTCCTGGCGCCGGTATGTCGAGGGGAGAATCTTCCTCTTGTCTTTCCCCTCGACCAGTAGGGGTTCAAGCGCCGCTCCGAACAGCTCTGGCGCTTTGTATGGGGAAGTGGTCAGCTTCCACTTTGCTTTAAAGTCGGCTTTCCATGGCTTAAGCCAGAACAGCCTCCTGGCGGTAATGGTTGAGGCCAGAGCCCTAGAAGCGAACTTAGCAGAGTTCAGAGAGCTGTCGGCTGTATATTCGGTGGCAGCTATTATTTTGTTAAGATCTTGATGCAGCCTAGTGTCTTCCGGCGGGAGTCTGTCCTGGAGGTGCCGGAGCCAAATGAGGGACGCTCTGTTGAAGAAGGATGAGGCGGTCGCGGATCTGATTGCCCAGCCTGCTGCCTGATGAGCCTTGCGGAAAGCCCCCTCCATTCTCTTCTCCTCTGCTTTGAGAGTGTCTAGCGGGTCGGTGGAGACCAAGGAGCTAGAGGATAGCGTTGCCACTGGTTGGTCTACTGAGGGTAGCGCCAGAAGGTCCTCCAATTCCGGGGCTGAGCAGTAGAGCTTCCTCTCCAGGCTGCTGGGCGTTGCCAGGGAGGCCGGTTGCGCCCAAGGGTTCTGAATGACCTCCGTAAAGAGCTGAGGGCAAGGGATGAAGTCCTTTTGTGGTTTTGACGATTGGAAAAGAGCGTCATGAGGACCTGTTGTTTGCGGGGTAGTAGTTGCGACGTCCCCTGGAATTCCTAGGTTGGTTGTAAGCCGCGCCTTGTGGAGTAGGGACTTGAATAGCGCCGGGCGAAAGAGGCCAGTAAATGCCGGGGTGTCCGGTGCCAGGCCCTCGTCCTCCGATAGCTCCATCCCCTCAGGCCCCTCCTCCGCTTGGTCTGATTCCTCAGACGACGAGACCTGTCCTTGATCTGGGAGAGGCCGCGGTTGCAGGTGGTGCTGCCGTGCCTGGGCCGGTGCGGCTTGGACCTGTGTCTGGGAAGCCTGCTGCATACTTGCTGTGAGAAAGGACGAAAAGGCCGAAAACATGGCCTGGAAATCCATTGGGGCTGTCACCCCTGCCCCCCCCTGGGGCTGCTGGTCTGCCCTTGAAGGGGTGGGGGTTGCCTCCCTGGCCCGAAACAACTGGGCTGGAGAAGGAGACATTGCGGCCTCCGGTCCGGGGCCTGGGCCTGTCTCGCGACGGGGGGTCATGTGCCCCAGCCTGGTCGCATCTGGGGTTCTTGGCGTGACTGCAATGTCGGCCACTGAAGAGAGTCCTGGCTCTGTGTCCCCTGGGGGGGCCTGTGCTGGTCCCAAGGGCCCAGACTCCCTGGCTGGGGCTCCTGAAGACGCCTTGTGCGCTCTCTCCCACTGCCGCTCGAGTGCATTGTGCCTTCTCAAGGCGTCCCTGTCCTGGATGGGTAGGGAGCCTTCCGATGCGGCCCTGCTGGTTGCACTCTCGTGTCTCCTCTTGGACTTCTTTTCCCCCCCCTTTGAGGTTTTGCGTGGGGGGGTGAGCTCCAGCTCCATATCAGAAGACGGGGGGGAGCGAGACATTGCTGCTTCTGCAATGAGAGAGCCGGCCTGGAGCTGCGCTGAGCCTTGTCCCCTGATGATAAAACTCCCTTTGGGCGAGGAGTGATTGGGGGGGGGGCTAGCCTGCTCCCTGGTGGTGGAGGGAGGCGTAGGCTTAAGGCTCTAGCCAAGATGGCGGCCCGAGGGTCCGTCAAAATGGCGCTGGCACGTGGTGCGGTCACCCACTGTGCCAGTCTTCTGCGACGGACTCACAATGGCGGCCCGAGGGTCCGCCAAACGCCGCGCGTTTCCCCTTGCAGGCTCTTTCTGTAGCGTAGGGGTAGGCTGCTTGCCTCCTCCTCGCTCCTCCTCTTCGCGCTTCTGTCCCGTGCCTCTCCGGCGAAGCGCTGCTCCCAAAGTAGCGCTGCAAGTCTGCGCCACGTGGTCTGAGCCTCCGGCCCCGACGCCCAGCTGATTAGCGCAAAACCGCTTGTGAGCGCGGCGCGCGGTGGGCGAGAGGGGCGCGCGCTGAGTTGAGCCTGCCGGCCAGCTGGGGAGCACGATTGAGAGCAGCGTTACCAGGGCGGGAAAGGAGCTGCCTTTTAAATTTAAGCCAGCTGATCAGGCGGCGTGAGAGGCTTAGCTCCGCTCTCCCCCCCCCCTCTTCTTGATGCACGTAGCAGAAAACAATTGTAAAAGGGAAGGAGCCGCGAAAAAAACCAAACTATTCAAAATTAACAAAAAAAACCTAGACGCCCTAAAGAAAGGGAGGATTAAAGAAACTAGAAACTAGAAACAAAGGAGAGAACTATCCCCACAGAGGTACAATACCTTCCTGGAAAACTGTGGAGCTCCCAAAATCACTACAGTGTTTGCCAGCAACTGAGTGAAGACAGGGGGATCATGGGAACAGAGGCGTGGCTTGGGAGCCGGAAAGGGGAGGAAAAGTCTTTTGTTTTCACTCAGTTGTTTGCCAAGCACTGAAGGATTAACCCATGCATGGATAGTGGGAGCAGCGCACAGGAAAACAGTTAAGCTATTCTATGGATAAAAGAGCAGAGTAAAAATAATTTAAAATGTAATAGCAAAATGAACAGCAACATCTTCCATACCAACTCTTCTGCATAGCAACAAGGCCATCTGAAAATCAACTCAATTTTCTAGCTGCTGATTAAAGTTCTCAAAAATAGGAGAAAAAAAAATCCAGCATGACAAACCTCCCAAGATGTGTTTCAAAAACCTCTTATCACATAACTTGAGTGCCTAGGCTTTTAATTAAAAAAAGCATTTATTATGAAAAAGTGTCAATTATTATAGGGCTACATTCTACATACAACCAGAACCAACCAGATACAATCTCCATCATCCTCAAGTAAATGATATGATTTATACTCAGATACAGCTAGAATGCTGGTTGAGATAGGTTGCTCTGTAGCAAACTGCAACTAGAGGATGTTCAAAGAGAATAGCTAATGGGAACTAATAGGGAGGTTGGGCTGAATATGGAGCTACCATCTGTATAACCACTAGGGTAATGAAACCAACACCTTTACCAACATTTAGCATTTATATGAAGGTAGAATTTATTCCAGTTACCATCATTATTCAGGAAAGGGCAACATCAAAAACAAAGAATTTAGTTTAGAAGTTTATAAAGGAAAAATCCAGGTGCTGATCCAATTCATCATAACTCTGGATGCAACTAGAAGATGTGATTTATACTCAGACATAGCTAGAACTGCATAAAGGGAATGTTTTGGAAGAATTCAGAATTTGACCAAGTAGAAGAATTACATTTCTGAACAGAGAAACAGGCAAATCTTAGTCATTTTTTTAAACAAAGGTAATGAGTCCCCATCCAAATGTTAGCAATATTTCATCAAAGAGAAACCAAATTTAAAAACACACTGAAAATTTAAAACAAAATATACAGACCTCAAAATATGGTCTTTTGAATAAAAAATAAAAATAGGCTCGCCTTTTTTAAAAAAAAGTTATATATGCAAGGTTTTCCATTTCTTTATCTGAAATGCAATGAAACAAATCAACAACTACCCTGAAAGTGAAATCCACTTCCAAATCCTAAAACTGCTCACCATCAGTGACGTCATCTGATTCTCAGGAAGGTGCTATTTCAAAGTATCAGGAGCGCTTTGAAGTAGCTCTTTCCTTGGAGACAATACCAGAATACATTCTCAGCAGGGAGTGCTTTTGCCAACTTGTTGCTGGGAACCAGCTTCAACTGTGGCTGTTGAAAAAGAACGTACAGGATGGCAATAGCAGCTTCCTATGAACTTAAAAAGCTTAAAGGGAACCTTACAGACAGCTGGAAAGTCTGATGGTTTCATATAAACTTGCAAAAATCAATTTCCGCATATTACATCTTCCTAACTAGCAGATATACAGACCTTATGTATGGCCACATTCCATAGCTCTTAAATCCAAGTTGCTCCATGCAAACGTACAGTGAGGTTGGAAACTAATGTTAGGTAAACCCGCTTTGTTTTGCCATATCACAGATTAAATAGACTCTGGACTCAAATGCACCAACAAAATTAAAGAGCTTCCACAGGCCAAGAAGATTCAGTCAATCAACTTTCTATAAGCACCAGAGGCTAATGAAGCTTCAGATATCCTCAATGTACATGTGGTGAAGGGAAATCAAAAGGACTCACAATCAGAAATATTTTGGGGGGAGAGGGAGAGTGAAGAAAGGAAACCAAATTCCTATATAAGCAGCCAATGTTCTATGTAACTTTAAAGAACTGGTAGAATGTGTTCTTGGTCACAAGCTGTGCCAAAAAGATAGACAGCTGGAGTTTGCTCCAAAATACAAAATGTTCTCTTCCAAATGTATACGGCTAGATTAACTGGTCATCAAAATGGTTTTTGCAACATCTTTCTTACTGTCAATAATGGAAGTGGGAGAGAAATATTTTTCTTCTATTTTTTTTTATTTAAGAGAAGGATTATTTTTTGAAAAGTGAAAATGTAAATTTATAATAAGAAAACAAAGCACTGACACATACTCCAAGCAAACATTTAGATCTGCAATAAATTGGTGTCAGTGGTAGAAATATGATCTCAGTCACTTCTGGATCTTTAAATCATACGTATATAAATATTTCCACTCCTTCCTACACACACACACACACACACACACGATTCCAATTTCCCTGTCAACTCTAGTCTCCATCTCCACTATCTTTTCTATTTTCTTCGTTCTTTTTCAAACTGCAATATAATAACTCTGTCCTTGATGAGAAAGTCCAGTTCACAAAGAGCTTTTACAGATAGTTCTTGCTTAAAGGCCACCACTGGGACTAGCAACTCTGGCACTAAGCAACATGGCCATAAGCAAGATATCACAGGACCATGACAGACATGACATCCTCGTTTCCGCTGTGATTATTTAGCAAGGGATCACATCACATGACTGTGATGCACGATTTTAATTCTGAATCTGCTGAATCTGTTTATCCCGCAAATGGTGATCAAATGACCATAGGAGGCTGAGATAGTTGTAAGCACCCATTGGCTGCAATGTGCCTGAATCTTGATCAGATATCAGTGGTGATGCTGCGATGCTCGGAGGTGCGAAAACCAGTCATAAACTTATTTTTCAGTGCCATTCTAACTTCCAATAGTCACAAAACAGGGTAGTCATTAGGCAGCCATATTATTTCAGGGATGTCCATGGAGGTAGTGGCATTCTGACTTTTTAAATCTACCTGTGGATATCCCAATTTTATTTATATTGTTTTCAGAACAATTTTAAACAGGAAATTTTCTATTTCTATATCAGAATAGGGAAATTCTGGAAGGTGAAGTTCACACAACTTAAAGTAGCTGAGGCTGAGAAACACTGCTCTAGATGTTCACATCTTGAACACATCTTGAATAGCGCACTTCTTGTTTCCTAGTAGCCCCACATGGCTTTCTTAGTATTCACTATGGAATCATCAGCAGAATTAAAAGCAATCTGCAACAATGCCAAATGACAAGGTACCTATGCTGATATGATCAAGCAAATACTGCCCTTACATATTAGCAATAACAATAGCAATTAGACTTATATACCTCTTCATAGTGCGTTACAGCCCTCTCTAAGCAGTTTACAGAGTCAGCCTATTGTCCACAATGATCTGGGTCCTCATTTAACCAATCTTGGAAGGTTGGAAAGCTGAGTCAACCTTGAGCCAGTCAGGATCAAACTCCTGGCTATGGGCAGAGTCAGCCTTCAGTACTACATTCTAATCACTGGGCCACCATGGCTCTTTTTGTGTTCTAATGGCTGATGCAAATTTGGAAGTCATGGTATTTTATCTTAAAGTCAGATATCAAAATATCCATTACAGAAGCAGAAATAAAGTATCTGCTATAAAAAAAAACTAATTTAAAGGTCAATGATAAATGTATTCACAATAAAACATCTCTATAACTTATATTAAAACATCCATGGTAAGAACTAAAAAAATACTAAAAAAAACCTTAGTGTTAATGCAAGTTAAGAAAAAAATCCCATTAAACCAATACATTGTGTCCATAGCTTTAATAAAATAGCAAAACTATAGTTTTTAGTTTTCAGAATTTCTTGTTTAACAATCCCAAAAGCCAGCAAGACTGACTTGCAGTCTATGGCTAACTGATACATAACAGGAAATCAACAGTCAGAAGCAGCTTAGCAATTTACCAATCTCGACCAGGCACAAAAGATCAACCTTGCTAAGGAGAAAGGTGGTTCTATTCCTGGGCAAAAAAGACCATTCCCTGGGGACCTACATTAAGGGACATGGTTTGTTGGCTTTGACTGGTAATGAGATGGTGGAGTGGGAACAGAAGGGCAAAACAGGCACCTCACTTCCCCATTTCCCACTATCTAACTTTCTTCCTGGTGGCTTCCCTCCAACTACCACAGCTGGAAGATCAAGGGACAACAGAGCAAGTAATGCAAGACTGTCTTCTCAAAAGGTCTACCTGGACTTGACACTTGTTAGCCAGGGTAGAAGAGAACAGCACCTCCCTGATTTGCAAACTAAGGGACAGAAACAGATACCAACTGCAGTGGCAATGTACTGCAATAATTCTTCAAAAATTTAACCAGGAAAGGAAAACACCTGGCAGCATCCCCAGTGCACTCCTTGCCAGCTGCATTTTATGGCCTGTTTCTCCCATGCCAAGCACTTCAGAGCTACAGGGGGGGTAGCAATGCAGCAGAGGCTGAACAACTCTCTTGCCAATCATGAATCCCAACAAGGCAGCTTTGTCTCTCACCTTCCATCCACAGAAGCCTTGCCAGACAGGTGAGGCTTAAAAAGAACTACATCTAGTTATTGTAATTCAACAACACAAAAACCAATTTCTCATGTATTAATGAAAATTGTAGCCACAGTGAAATGCTCCCCCCCCAATACAAGTCTTTATAGCAATACAGCTCTTTTAATTTAATAAACGTATGTGTAACAGCATATACTGTGTGGCATTTTCTATTTTCTTCATTTTTACTCACTAGAGACATACATCAATGAATGAAAGAACTTCAGTGCCATAGCCCTTGAACTAATAAATGAATTCTCATCAAGCCCTCCAACTCAGTCCGAATTGGAGACCCATTGAATTATGGCCTGATACTGCTTTTTGCAAATAACAAAGATTTGCATAAATATTTACACGCTTTCAGAATCAGTAAAGATTTTTTAAAAAAATAGGATTTGTGAGAGATAGAGTTTTAAGCTTCAGCCTTGAGCACATTTACTAAAGAATTTCTGAGTAATCATATTTTAGGAATCAGTTACTAAGGGTTTTCACACATGTCTGATTCATGACTAACCCTAAGCCAGGCATGTTTTAATTACAGTTTGTTGACTTTTGGCATTATGAACCCAAAACAAGCAAACACATTATGGCTCAGCATAACATATGAATCCAGCCAATCCCCAATAAGTCAAAGTTAATAATCATGGAACTACTGTAAAAGGAACTTGAAGATCTCTCCTGAAACAGCACATCAAATCTGCTAAGTTAATTGTTGCTCACAGCTCTTCTCATTTAAAAACTTGCCAAGCTTTCTTTCCAAAAAGAGGAAATATGAAGGTTATATTTATATCCTCACACTTAGGGACAGAGAGGGAATTATTAGATTACACTGTAATGGGAATTATTCAATTCAAACTTCCCAAACTTGGTACAAAATAAAATATTGAGTTATTTCTTAATTTTATAATGCAATTTGCATAAAAATTTAGTAAAACTAACTTGTCAGATGAATTTAGTTGTACCTTTCTCTGGAATAAAATCTATGTGGAACATTCACTGAAGGCCATATTCAAATAAAGACTAAATTCATGCACTACCACTGTCTGCATTAATTTACAAGGAAGATTTAATTAAGAAAGTTGATGATGCAATAACCTTGAGCAAATATGCTGGAGTTCTTGAATCCAAAACTGAGCATAGTCAAACGTGTATCTTGGACTTTAAAATCAATTTGGAGCAATGAAAAGTAAGATACTGTGATGAGAGTAACTAATGAGAAAAGGGAGCTCCAAAAGGCTGGGGATACATAAAGAAGTGAGAGATAGCAAAATGATTGCAAACAATACCGTGAGGATAAATTAAAGAGAGAAGAAACAGTATATATGCTGTTTAATGACTGTTTAGAGCTGAGGTGGCGCAGTGGTTAGAGTGCAGTACTGCAGCTACTTCAGCTGACAGTTCAGCAGATTAGCAGATCAAATCTCACCAGCTCAAGGCTGATTCAGCCTTCCATCCTTCCAAGGTGGGTAAAATGAGGACCCAGACAGTTGGGGGCAATATGCTAATGCTAATGCAATATGCTAATATGCTATATGCTATATGATAACTTTGTAAACCGCTTAGAGAGGGCTGTAAAGCACTATGAAGCGGTATAGAAGTCTAAATAAAAAAAAATGACGAAGAGGAAATGCTAACAGGTCTCAAAAACAAGCAAAACTACTCAACTCTTTTCCATCAAAAAACCTCTGATATGTTCCATCAAGAAATTATGAAGGGACAGAACTGGTGCTAAAAAAAAAAATTGTCAGAAACATGCTCAGTAGTTACATCTTCACTTTGAAAATATACAAATCTCTAGAACTAAAAATGCATCCTAAAATAGTGAAGAACTAACTGATGGTCTGGTCAAATCTCTATGTATTATCTTCAAGAAACCCTGGAGAATTCATAAAAGTTCCAAGTGAATAGAAGAGAGTTCATATAGTAAACAATGAGGGACAATTCTTAAAAATATTTTGATTAAAATAGTTCTCTATAATTATGATAGGCTAATTTATGAACTATAGATCTCATTTTTCCCAATTTATTTGTTGATTGGTTTACTTATTTACTTACTATAAAACGACTCTGGGCAGATTCAAACTTGATTTACATAAAATCAAGCTAAAGTTTTAGTTCTTTCCTCAGCAAATCATTATTGCTGACTGTGTAAATCATTTAGAAAGGGCTGTAAAACACTATGAAGTGGTATATAAATCTAAATGCTATTGCTATTGAAATGGATGAGAAATTATCATAAGCCCTTAACTCAGGGATAGATGGATACATTGTGGCCCTTCAGCTAACTTTAATTTACCTTAAAATTCCAACTTAATAGCATGTTATATAAATTCAAAAAGGTATTCGGTAAGATCACAACCCTCCACCTCCATATTCTGACAAGCAGGAGAGCTTGTAAACAGATGCAATAGTAGAAAAAGGCTGAATCGAATGGCAAAATCTTTAGGCTATGAAAGCAAAATTATCTAGCTTTCCCAACCATTGCTATAAATCCATTCAATTCATTGATATTGTATTCCTCTTTAACGATACTTCATCTATTATTAGGCAGTATCTCTAGCAATAGCAATAGCATTTATATACCGCTTCATAGTGCTTTTACAGCCTTCTCTAAGCGGTTTACAGAGTCAGCATATTGTCCCCAACAATTTGGGTCCTCGTTTTACCCACCTCGGAAGGATGGAAGGCTGAGTCAACCTTGAGCCTGGTGAGATTTGAACTGCCAAATTGCAGTCAGACGGCAGTCAGCAGAAGTAGCCTGCAGTACTGCACTCTAATCATTGCGCCACCGCGGCTCTTAGGACTAAGTGATATCAAAAAATTAAATGATAATTGATTCACTCTGATATACATAATCAACTCAGAGGCGTACATTAATGTGCATTTTAATCTAGTTATTGAATTTACCTGAAAAAGAATACCAAGTACTTTTGATTCTGAATCAAGCAACTGATGAATAATTGAAATATAAGCCTCCTAGCTCTCATCCAGAAGCATTTTGTCCCATAACTTCTACTATCACAAGATGTAACCTGAACTATGCAAAATTTCAAATGAAAAGAAAGAAAGAGGCCTAACTCCTGTCCATTCCAACTGGTAGCATGAAAGCATCTGAGCACAGAAACTATAACTGAGTTTTCCTGGGGAACTAGGTAGGGATAAAATAAGAATGCAGAGTTTAAGAGACTGAGAGTGCCATATAAAGTTAGTGGAACCTTCAACTACTGAAATCAGAAGCAGTGCACAAAGCTCCAGAACTGAAATTTGATTGTACAGGTAGTCCTTAACTTACAGCAGTTCATTTAGTGACCGTTCAAAGTTACAGTGGCACTGAAAAAAGTGACATGACCATTTTTCACACTTACGACCATCGCAGCATCCCCATGGACACGCGATCAAAATTGAGACACTTGGCAACTGACTCATATGTATGATGGTTGCGATGTCCCATGGTCATGTGATCCCCTTTTGTGACCTTCGGACAAGTAAATGGGGAAACCAGATTCACTTAACAACTGTATTACTGACTTAACAACTGCGGTAATTCACTTAACAACTGTGACAAGAAAGTTCGTAAAATGGAGCAAAACTCACTTAACAACTATCTCACTTAGCAACAAAAATTTGGGGCTCAATTCTGTTCATAAATCAAGGACTACCTGTATTTTGTGCAGCATGCAGTTCCTGAATTCACTTCATAACGGGTTCACCAGAGAATCAGTTTCAATATACTAACACAGAGACTACAAAATGTGCACTGTGTCACTGCTCAGTCAACTGTTGAGAGAAAAAGGTATATCTGATTAAATAGCCTCAGATGACAGAAGCATTTCCAGACCACAGTATATAACTGAGGTGTCATGGTAACAGAATAATTTGTTGTGATAATGAGCCTCTACAATGTTATGATGGATTTCTAAGAATGATATGCCACTGCCTTTCTGTATCAGTTCTCTTAGATGCTTCCCTCTGTTTAACACCAGAACTTTGTTTTTTTCAGGATTAAGCTTCAAGAGACTCATAATCTTCCTGATAAAAATATCAGGACCACACTGGGAGACACACAGTCCCATTCAAATCTGAACCCATTGAAACAGTGGTCAGTATCACCAATGAACAAATGATACTGCAACTCATGGAATTTAATCTGTTCTCCCAATGGTTCCAATGTAAATTCTGAGCACAAAGGGAGACAGGAAGTATCCTTGTGTAATATCCATGAAGGTGGAACCCAGGAGATAAGGTTACTTGTGTTACTAAGGTTCAATCTTCCAAACAGTAATGAGGTTAGTAAGGCATCACCAAGCATATGAACTGTTTTCCTACTTTTCAAATCCAATATTGTGTTATTATCTATACATCTACATGTTAGGTCATGTATAAGATCTCTGGTGGTCATTTACATTTTAGTCATTCCTACTGAAATGGCTGCTACATGTAGGCTGTCCTTGAAGATCATCCAGAAGCTACGCTTGGTCCAAAACATAGCATTGCAAGGAGATATGGGCACTCCTTAATATGCCTATGTGACAACAATACTCTGTGAGTTGTACTGTCTTCCTATTGGCTTCTAAGTGAATTAAATGTGCTGTGAAGCTTACATGGAACATGACAAGGTTATTTGTGAGACCATCTTTTTTCCAATGACATCTGCCCATCTCATATGTTCCAATTGACAAAGCATGCTTGGTCTCTTCGATGAAACAATGTAATCTAATGGGAGGCTAAGAGATATGCCTTTTCCATGGTGGTATTTATTTTCTGAAATATTTTTCCCAAGTATACAGTTAACTTTGACCTTGTAGCAGCAGACAGAAAAGACTTTCCTTAGACATATCAGTCAGGATAAGTGTATATCAGACATTTAATAAATCACCTATTAACAGTTAACATAAAAGCAACACCTGTTTTTTGCTACTGTACGATTTTGGATTTTTTAATCTATTGGTTGGGGGGGGGTTGTTTTTGTTTTTGTATACCAATCAGATTTGTACTGTACAAATTGGGCAGCCATATAAATGGCACATATGTATGTATGCATGTAAGTATATATGAAATAAATTGCATTTCAGTGAAGATGAACTCAATGGAATTAATTCTAAGTAACAACTAAGAATACTTTCACTTTCTATTAAGCCCCAAGGAAATTTTAAAAAATCATGCACTAGTGAAATAAAATGGTGAATAAAAAGCAGAAGATAAAAATCCAGTGAGTTAAAAAATACCCTGAAAATTACCCAGAGTTTGTGTGCCACCATAAAAAATATCTTCACAACAGTAACCTCACAAGGAGTTGAGACCTAAAGAATGAGTTCAAGATCTTAATTGTTCATGTGAACATCATATTTAGGAGATGTTTCCTTCCTCAAGACAGTTCCCTACCTTGAAAAGGAATTCCTTACTGTCAAGATGCAGCCAGTTATTTCCAACCAGCACATTTTCAGCTTAGCCACTGAAATTCTTGCTCCAAACTATTGACCAACCAAGCTCTAGCAGCATACTGCAAATATACCAGGACAAACAAAAGTAATTTTATCTGCAACATGCCTTGCAAAGCTATTACAATTGGTTTCCAAGGATAACTGAATCTGCCTGAAGGCCAAAATAAAAAAGGATTCTTATATTTAGTACAAATTCCACTAAACGCAAACACACCCATTGCCGAGAACTACAACTTTACCGTTCTGTCCATTGTCACGTAAGCTTCCCAACTGGTTCTAGCTAGAGTTTTTTTAGAACTGTTAAATTTTTCTCTAACTGCATTCCAGTTATTTTCCTTATTCACAAATTGCCCCAAAGTCCCTGGAGCACTAGGAAAGTAATACAGCTCTTACCAGCAAGGGAAAAAAAAGTCTAACAATGATCATATTGATTGCCTGGGTTCGTTCCAGATTCTAAGGTCTGATGGAATTCAGCAGGATACAAAAGTACTGACATGTTAGCAACAAAATCACCTAAGGCTGTTGGGTCTATCTTGTGCATAGCGCAAAATATCATCCAAAACAGTCCTTTGCTCTTAGAGAGAATAAGGTCCTCAGTAGCTTATTCTGCAACTTAGCAGGTATATGAGCACAACTAAAATGGCTAAAATTATAACAATGATTACACAGTCCAAAAAAGAAACAAACCACGAACAACCACCACCACAACTTAGATTGCAGAATGAGATAACTCACCGTAGCCAACTCGCCACAGCCAACTCGCCACAGGACAACTCACTGTAGGGCAATTCAACAATTTAATTTAATTATTTAAAATAGTTTTTAAAATATTTTAATTTTTATCATTCACATTTTATTTTGCCTCTCCTTTGGCATCCTTTCTTAATGATTCTATTTGACTATTTCTTTGATATTAGTGTAACTCTTGTCCCGTGGCAAGTTGGCCATGGCGAGTTGGTCGTAGCAAGTTGTCGTAGACCCCTTAGACTGTTCTTTGCTAATCCTTCTTGTCATTTGATAACCAAAGTGGTGGCCAAAAAGCCTGAGTCAGCCAGGCAGATCTTAAAGGCCTGGTGAAGAAATTCATTTTAAATCCATTACTATTACCATCTCTACTAGCCCTGATGGAGGTTCACCCTACTATAAGCGCTGTGTATGAATCCTCAAAATAGTCAGAATAGAGCCAGAAATGGAGAGATATGTGGATAGACTATAGGTAGTACTTGACTTACAACAATTCACTTAGTGACTATTCAAAGTTACAACAGCACTGAAGAAAGTGACTTATGACCATTTTTCACACTTATGACCATCGCAGCATCCCCATGGTCATGTGATTTACATTCAGATGCTTGATAACTGACTCATATTTATGACAGTTGCAGTGTCCTGGAGTCACGTGATCCCTTTTGTGAACTTCTGACAAGCAAAATGAATGGGGAAACTAGGTTCATTTAATAACCATGTTACTAATTTAACAACTGCAGTGATTCACTTAATAAATGTGGCAAGAAAAGTCATAAAATGGGGCAAAACTCACTTAACAAATTTATCACTTAACATAGATTTTGGGCTCAATTGTAATTGTATGTTGAGGACTATCTGTACAAAGCCTAGTTATCTTTTCCAGAAAATAGCAATAGCAATAGCACTTAGACTTATATACCGCTTCACAGTGCTTTTACAGCTCTCTCTAAGCAGTTTACAAAATCAGCATATTGCCCCAACAATCTGGATCCTCAATTTACCGACCTCAGAAGGATGGAAGGCTGAGTCAACCTTGAGCCGGTGAGATTTGAACTGCCGAACTGCAGCTAGCAGTCAGCTGAAGTAGCCTGCAGCGCTGCACTCTAACCACTGCACCACCTCGGCTCTTTCATAATGAAAACTGAGATCCAACTTACTCAAAATGAAGTGAATTAGAACTTACTGATATTAATTCTGGCAAGTTTAACATTTAAGTCTTTGCTTGAATTTCATTGAGAACCCTGAGCAGATTGGCTAAACATTATGTTTCACATGATTTTCTTTGTTTTTAATCCCTTTTATTATTTTCATATATGACTCTAGGCAGCAAACAAGCCTAATACTGCTTTCTCTAAATTTCCCCACAACATCTCTGATGTGAGAGTGTGTGACTTGTCCAAAGTTACCCAGCAGGTTTTTATCTAGGCTATTCATCACTCATAGAAATCAAGAGCCTTGATAGTACAGGGGTTTAGTGCACCCTGTTATTAACACAGCTGCCTGCAATTTCTCCTGGTTCGAATCTCTCCAAGGCTCAAGGTTGACTCAGCCTTCCATCCTTTCGAAGGTAGGTGAAATGAGGACCCAGTTTGTGGGGGCAATAAGCTGACTTTGTATAAAATATACAAAAGAATGAAGGCTATTGCTTAACGCATTGTAAGCCGCCCTGAGTCTCCGGAGAAGGGCGGCATATAAATCAAATTAAAATAAATAAATAAATAAATAAATAAAAAAGTGAGCACCTTAATCTAGGCTCAGAACCTGGTGACAATGCACTGATCTGGCATTTCATAGCACTGTTAATTTTCTTTCTTTTTTATCCCTAAATTTACTGTTAGTATTTAGAATGAATAGTCTGTTTCCTCCCCATCAAAGAGAAATATGAAAAAAGTGAAAAACAAAAATTGCCAGGTAGCAATAAAAAAGAACAGCAAATAAGAAATCTTAAAAAGAATAGTGCATACAAACACCAATTAATGGCAATAAAATATTCACTCGCTCTGTAATTTTCAGCCTATTTAATTGAAAGTAAACATCACTGAACTTCTTGTGCCTTCATAAGAGGCACTTACAACACAGTTAAGTGCCAGATGGAAAAAAAAGTGTCTTTGTATTCCATAGGATTTACTCAGATGACTTTGTGTTGTAAATTGGTTTCTCACGTGTATAAATCAAACAGCTGTACCAATAACCAGTTATTTTATAAAAATTCTATTTTATTTAAAAAAACCAGCCTGGTTTTTATCCTACACTGACAGCATTTTAAACGAAAGTGCTTCAGACTATAGCTGAATGTGAACAAAATCCTTACTCAGAATTAATTTACCATGATTTATTCAATTATTACTCGAAGTATCTATTTTTCTGCAGACACATTTTAACTATATGCTTATCACATAGGCTGGGTCAGAAACATCTACAAGATTGGAGGGTTTTGACACAATTAAAAAGCAGTGTTGCATCATAAACTTCATCCCTTCTGTATGTGTGGAATCACAATAGATGTACAAAAGAGGTGGAGCTTGTCTTACAACAGCATGATAATACCGTCATCATTTGCTCCCTTTCACAGGCCTGTGGATTCATACAATGCACAAGGCTAAAATGTAATTTGCTTGACTATAGTATAATGCATTGGGGAACACCTGCTTTAGGCTACTACATATTCTCAGAATCATGACTAAATACAGTGTACAAGTAAATATGTGTAGGACTGTGTTGTGACTCTCAAGCAACAATTACACTGCATTAAGTCATTGTTTCTTTAAACAATGTTTACAAAATAAATCACAAATGGCTACATTCACATTTTGATTATGGGACTTGCCCGTCCAGCCTTCCTCTAGAAACATACACAAGTGAGACTGAAGTCATACTCTCACTAAGCATAGGATTGTTTAAACAGATGCAGCTTTAAATACCTTATTTGAAACCAATAAATGATCCTGTCTGCTGTGTCACCAACTTTTATAGGATTGCAGAAAATGGGGTATTAAAATATGGGTCAATATTTTAAAAATATACCAGAATTGTCTTCTTAAATTTCACTAAGCCATAACTCATTAAAACACAGTCATCTTGATCCTAGTGTGTTTTACTGTGCAATTAATGTAAGGTTCAAGTATCCCATGAAAATACAATAAACTGTAATCCAGTTAAGTATGGGCAGAAGCATTGTACAAACATACACAAGGCTTTTGGGCAAGGAATCTGCAAGAACAGACTTGGCTAATTAGGAAAGTGCACTCCCCCTAAATCAATTTGACTACCCATAATTTGGGTTTTACAACTTGTACCGTCTAAAAGCCTCAGCAATTCACAGTATTATTTTGTTTTTCCCACATATTTTGAATAAATGATTGGGTGAAGAAACTAACAACTCCTAAGCACTTTTTCAGCAAAAGCTGCGAAGGGGAGGAATTCTACCGCCGACTCCGCGCGATTTCTCATTTCATTCCTCCTCCGGTTTATCCCGCTTGGCTGAGAAGAGGCTGTCAACTGTCACCACAGCAGCACCTCCGCAAAGGAACCAAGGTGTCCAGCAAAATAGACACCGAAAAAGAGACGGCTTTCAAAGAAGACACCTATGAAAATCGTCCTCTGGCCAAAGCTTTCCACACGCTTCTTCCCCAAAGGTAGCCACCGTTAAGGATCGATCGAGTGCCCCCGCCTCCTCGGGCTGCACTGACAAGCTGAATGGCCAGAGGCACCCCTCTCGGCGAAGCCTCATCTTGGCAGATGGCCGGCAAAGCCATTTTTTTATTATCATTATTCCCGGGGGGGGGGACACGGGAGCGAAGGTTTCAGGCTAAAGAGCCGCCGTCTCGTAGCGAATCTGACACTCGACATGCAAGCTTTCTTCAAGGGAAGGACCCAGCAGGCTAAAGCAGGCCAAGATCTTTGCTCGGGTGCCTCTCTAACCCTTCCAACCTCCGTAGCCCCCCCCCCCCCCCTTTGCAAGCTCCGTTCTTTCCAACTGGGTCAAAGAAGACCCGAGCCCCAGAGGCGAAAGCAAATACCCGCACCTCCGCCAGAGAAAAGGAGGCATTCGGACGGACCGGCAACTCGTTTGCTGGGAATGGAAGAATCCTCGATTTCAGAGCCGTTCCAAGGACAGCACGAGCCCCGTTCCGCCACTCGGCCTGCGTCCCTGATATGAGTGAGAAGAGCCAGCCGCCGCCCCCACCCCCAAATCCCCCAGCTCCTCTCCGTTCCCCGCTTTAGCTATTTTTATTAGCACTGGAGGGGTTGTTCAGTTCTCCCACATCCGAGTCGAGTAAGAAGAAAGAAGGCCCCGCCACAGCTAAAGCTCTGGGCGCTGCTTCTTACCGTGCGAAGTAGGAAGGAGTTAGGGAGGCAAGGAGAGCGCCGGATCCCACGTCGCTTCTTCCTGCAGCCCGCTCCCACCCACAGCCTCCCCTCCGCACGGCTCCTCCGCAAAAGTCTCCGAAGGCGCTCGCTGCCCGCTTTCTCCTTGTCTCTCGCAAGCGCTCTGGCTTGGCTGGAGGACGAAGAGGAGGGGCAGCGGAGCTGAGGGGTGGGGACTCCGGGACGATGCCTCCCCCTTACTCTGAAAGGGGAGGGGGAGCGAGCGCCGCCCGGGGCGCGCGGTTGTTTGCGGATTAAGCTGCTGCTCCCTGCTCCGAATTTCTCATTCGCGGTGGTGGGAGGTGGATGGGGCCCTCTTTGTAGCAGTCCTTCCAGAAGTCAACATGTTTTTCTGTCAGTGCTTCTGAAAGATGATCGCAAACTAGCCAGTCACATTGTGGCCTAGTCTGTATTGTATTAATTCAAAGTAGCAGGGCCATCAACTCTGGTCTGAAGTACTCTGGACTCTTTTTTCACCCATCTATCAACCGTCCAGCGTTTTAAAACCTAGAGAAGGTAGCTGTAGGGCTTCCGGGAATCGTGTGAATCTAGAAAATGGGATAAATAATAGTTCTGTTAACCACTGTTAAGTGCCTGTGTCCTAACAGCCATGAAAAATGAGGCAAGAATTTAAAGAATATTGTGGAAAAGATGGCAAGAGCCAGTTTGGTCTAGTGGTTAAAGTGCGAAGCTGGAAAGCAGGAGCCCCTGAGTTCAAGTCCTGCCTTAGCTGTGAAAGCCAGCTGGATGACTTGGTGCCAGTCACTTTCAGCCCAACCCAACTCACAAGTTGTTGTTGCGGGGAAAACAGGAGGAGGAAGATGTGCACTCCACCTGGAATTGTTTGTAAAAAAAATAATATAGGCAGGATAAAAATAAATAAAATATTAGCTTTGCAATGTCATTTATTTAAGTTAAGCGATAATGGGGGGGGAGGTAGATTTCAGCCTTCTGCAATAGACTGTGCTGTCCTCTTGGTCTGATTGTTATTTAGAGTAGAATTTTAGACATGCCTGAGGTAATGTTAAATTTTATTTTGCAAATAAACAAAATACAGTGGTCCTCGACTTAAAACAGTTCATTTAGTGGCCGTTTAATGTTACAATAGCATTGAAAAAGGTGACATAACCATTTTTCACATTTAACGACCGTTGCAGCATTCCCATGGTTATGTGATCAAAATTAAGAGGCTCAGCAACTGACTCACAGTTATGACAGTTGCAGTGTCCCAGGGTCAAGTGATCACTTTTTGCTACTTTCTTATAAGCAAAGTCAATGGAGAAGCCAGATTTACTTAACAACACTAATACTGACACTAATTTAACAACTGCAGTGATTCACTTAACAACTGTGGCAAAAAAGAAATTGTAAAATGCAGCAAAATTCACTTAACAAATGTTTCACTTAGCAATAGAAATGTTGGGTTTAATTGCGCTCATAAATTGAGGACTACCTGTAAATACTTTTATAAAATAGGATTTGCTTTATTTCATCCCCATGCTAGGGCAGAATTAATCATGGCATGATGTAAATTGCATTGTGATCTTATTGGCTGTGTTCATACAACATAGGAAATTGTAAACTAACAGCTAAGCATGTTTTGCTGAAAATCAGAACAAGGCATGCTATACCATTCTTTTCAGAGGCCATGGCAACAGCATTCTCCAAAGTTTCCAGAGTAAAGACCTCCTGCAACTTAGAGCTGCCATCAGATGGGCATTTTTTCCTGAGAGAAACCTGGGGCTGAGGCAGAATGTTCATTTGACAAATATTGTACCATTTCAAACAATATTGAAGGAAGTGTGGGCAGAGACACCAGCTCCCCTTGTTCCCTTTTCCCAACTCTTAACAAACCATTGTCTTTTTACTGAGTTGAGGTTTATCATTAAATCACCAAATCATTTTTTTAACCATTTCAGAGGCTTATATGGACAAAACAGTACAAACATGATCAGGAAGATATCACCTAGCTTATTTGGATACTAAACCTTGGAAAAGCCCCCTGCCCCAAATCTCTTTAAAACAAAATCTGTACAGAAAATCTCACCACTTTCCAAAGAGCACAGAGATAAGAATCCAATGGAATAACTTGTCCTAAAAAAGCCTGAATAAGCAGGAACACATTAAACTGCTACATGTTGTTGCACTAATAACTAAAGTATTAAGGTGCATAAATGGTATTCGGCTGGCTGAATTATTTGGATATTTGAGATATAAGCAGGTAAACAATAAGTAGGAGTAAAAAGCAATTCAAATCACATGCTTGGCATGGCAGCCATATTTTGTTAAAATCAACCTTGTCTTCCATGAATGGTGGGGCTTCTCCCTAGCAGATGTGGTTAAGGTTGCAATCTATATTAAGCATACGTATTATAAAGGTGGGACAGACATTTTGAATTTAAACAAAACATTGGCTTGACAGAAATGTTGTGAGAGAGTTTAACTTGGTGGGCTCCTAATTAGTTTTCTGCAGAAAAGCTTTCAGGAGAAAAAAACAAGTAATGCATTTGGATCAATATTTGAGGAGCTGTCCATCTGAAAACCCCCTGGTGATGGGAAGCAAAGCTTTACCAGAGGAGAAAACAAAACAAAACAATGGGAATCAGCCAAAGGGACCCAAAATATGGATGTTTCTTTAAAGTTGAAGAAAAGGGAGGGAAAGAAGGAAATGAGAGACGATGGACATTTGGTTGGTTGGACCACCCATCTCAAACCCCCTCCCTTCTCCTTTCCAACTTGTTTTTCAGGAACACCAGCCTCTAGCCTTGGGGATTGAGATATCAAAAGCTAAACCAGCAATGATCCAGGCTGCCTTGTGGGATTCCTTTGAACTGACAACCATACAAATAACTCTTGCTCATAACTGAGTAATATCTTTCCTGGCACTTGCCAGGACAAGGAAAATTCAAAGAGAAACAAATTAAACTGTAAAACAATCCGAAAACCTGTCCTTGAAAGTTCAGGTTTTCGCGGGTGTTTGTATGTAGGTCTTTGGTTATTCGGGTCTTCTCCCACGTAAAATTGAAGGTTTCTTGGCGACGTTTCGACGAAGTCCCATTCGTCATCTTCAGGCTGGTGTTCTCGGCTTCGTGCTTCCAGGAGCAAAAGATGAGCCTGAAGATGACGAATGGGACTTCGTCGAAACATCGCCAAGAAACCTTCAATTTTACGTGGGAGAAGACCCGAATAACCAAAGACCTACATACAAACACCCGCGAAAACCTGAGAAAATATATATATATATATATATATATATATATAATGAAAACAAGAATTATATTGCCAATTGTATAATTATGTTTATATTAATCTCAGAAGATGATCCAATTGCTACAAAATTAGTTACGTGGAAAAAATTGTATTATAAATATAATATATAATTGTATATTATAAATTATAAATATATAATTGTATTATAAGTCCATTAGCTCCTGGAAATTTCTATGAACCTTTAAATAAGATAACAATGTGAAGAAATACTGACATATAATAAATTCCCCTTCATCTCCAAATCTGCTGAGTTGATCTCACTTAGTTAGAAAACTACATTTTCTCCTTCAGAGTCTATTTGAGCAATCAAGCTCAAATAGATTGCTTGATTTCTCACTATTTGATTACTGAATGCTAAACATATGGACTGTCTTAAAATCTTTAATATTTTATGAAGTTATAATTAAAACTGCTATTTGGGGTAATTCTTGAATCATTGGCATTTGAAACAGGAGAAATATTGTGTATTGGACTTTGTCTTTAGTTGTGTTAAACTTTAGATTTTGTTTGTTTACACTAAGATATTGGCACTTTTTTATGCATTTTAAATAGGGTTTTGCTTAGACCTAAGAGTTGAGATGTAGAAAATTGAGTTTCATTTATGTTAATTAATGTTAATATTTTAAAGCTCTGCTTGGGCCTTTTGCTGACAATTGGATACAGAGAAGATGCAACTTATTTAATTTGCTTATTAATAAGAGATGGGTTATGGGATGAACACTGCCATGTTTACATATGCAATACCATAGCATGTTGGAGGCACCTGCTTGTGCACAATAAGCTATTTTGGCTATCTTCAAAATTTGGTTTTCCTGAAATTGGTAGATGTTGGCCATTTGATTGGGATTGTGTTCAAATAACATACCAAATCAGCCAACCAGTTTGAACTAGAATATGCAAATCTAGAAAATTAGGTTAAATCATAATCTGCAGTAGTTTAATCATAGGTATATATGTTTTAAAAATAGCCAGTCTGTTGGACTGAAGCCAGGAGGTTGATGAAGAACTGAATATTTCCCCCTAACAAACAGGATTTTATTACACTTGTTATGCTATTATCTTATACTAGTTTTGTGTATTGGCGTATGACCAATATAAAGTGTTAATAAATAATAATCTCTTCTTGGTCTTTTGGCTAAGATCAAAGGTAGTATCTGTTCTTGTCAGTTTAATATCTAATACGTCGCTGTACACTACCCAGAGTCACTTTCCATTAGACATATAAATTTGATAAATAAATATAACTGTACTCTACTGTACTTGTTACCTAAAGGTATTTTGTAAGATATCCAAACCAGTGGTGAAATTCACATTTTTTTTACTACCGGTTCTGTGGGCGTGGCTTGGCAGGCTTGGTCGTAGTGGCTTGGTGGGCATGGCAGGGGAAGAATACTGCAAAATCCACATTTCCTCCCCACTCCTGGGGGAAGGATATTGCAAAATCTCCATTCCCACCCTACTCTGGGGCCAGCCAGAGGTGGTATTTGCCACTGCTCCAAACTACTCAAAATTTCCGCTACCGGTTCTCCAGAACCTGTCAGAACCTTCTGAATTTCACCCCTCATCCAAACCATTCCTTCAAAGATCTGAGTAAAAGGCTACAATTCCTAGCCATGTTCTCACTATGTTCTGAAGGAGATCCTAAGCCAGCAGCTTTCTACTCTAGTTATTCTGCTCTAATAATCTTTAAAAAACCCTTGACATTTATTAAGTATACATTAACATACAACTAGAAGATACATATTTGTGCAAGCATTCATAACTGTGACCTTAGGTTCTATTATTGTGACCCATTAGTTCTATTTGTCCTTCATGGTAGTTGCCTTGTTCCACTATGCATTTTAGATTCTAGTATTCCATTGCATTTTAGCCTGCACATCTGTTTTGGGTACCTTTCTTCCCAAAAAGGAGATTAACATAGAAGCCATTCATCCATTCTTCTTTATTTCTAATTTGGAAGCTAGGCCATGTCCCAAAAGTTGATCAAGCTGGAAGGCCCTAAAAAAGACCTTAAAACACCCTCAATTAAAAAGTTTATTTCCTTATGCATCCAGTGAAGAAAATTATGGTTTCTGTATTTTTATCCAATTTCATTTAAAAATAAGATACAAAAGTCTCGTCATAGACCCAGCGTCTTGTCAAGCAAGAAAACCTCTATATTTTCACACATACTAGCCTAAACAGTGACTTTCAGATTACCGTTTGTATATAGTGATCATTTTCACAGAGCATGCTCTGCTAGTAAAATCTGAGGACAATGGAGAATGGATTGTGAAAAAAATCCATGCCCCTCTTCACTTGGTGCAAGACCGAGACACAGATGTTAACAAAAGTGCACACATCTGAATCCTTAGATATATAAAAAAAGACCTGATAGCATCTGATATTATTGAAGAAAGAAATTCTGACAAAGATATGCTTCAGAATACTGTTACAAGTATGCATCAAGTTCTTTGGTTTCATAATTCAAGACCACTGCCACAAAAGAATGAAACAGAGTGAGAAGATAAGGCTTTCAAGGAGATGAAAGTTGAGAGAAGGTTCCTTACAACCAGTGTTGACATACTTTCTTTATCTGTCCTCCGTGACTCACTCTCGCAACATACCCAAGTTGAGCAATTGGCACGCAACAACTTCTGCTGATAACTCAGCTCATTTGGACGGCTTTCCTGTGAAGCATGTAGTGAAGGACAGAGAATAGATAGCTTATTCAAGACTGCTTTACATACTTACGTAGAAAGCACCATCGCAGTATCTACATTTGTTTTTTTATACAAATTGCAAGTACCACTATGTCTATGTATAAAATTTGTCTTGACATTTCTAGAAAATGGCTATTTTTTCCATCTTATTCTGAACTGCTTGAGAATGTTTTTCAGATTTCTTTTGGTGTACCCCCCCCCCCCCCATTTTCTTATTGGAAGGTAGCAATGGGTAATATTGCTGGTGCTGCCCTTTTCTCTTGAGTAACCAATGTTGAGGAATTCGCAGAGCAAGCCTTGAGTAGCAAGGGTATGCACATGAAAGCGACTGAAAGCAGTTGCGAATAAACACAGCCAACACACAGATATACTGAGTTGTGTTTACTTTCAGGTAATAGTAATAAGGCACAGTCCTTATTACAGGTCATCACAGATAAAGCAGTAGATAGTAAAACAATAGTCCAGGGATGTTCCAATAACAAAGTCTTCTTACCAGTTGTCGTAGTCATACATAATAAACAGTTGCAAACAGTAGCAAACATAGCACAGAGCAGTAACGATCAGCAAAGAGCAATAATAGTCAGCAAAGAGAAACAAACCATGTTTCTAGCTCCCTTTTAAGGACATTGGCTACAGAGCTAACCAATCAGGACACAGTATGATGCAATTCAGCAATACAGTCTTAAAGCTATTTTGAGGGTTTATATATTGCCAACCCAACAAGTTAGGTAATTATCATTTCCTAACAATATATATATTACATAAGATTGTTTTCTTTTAACATCCATTTCTTTTTTTTTATTGAAAAAGTTTTATTGATGAAAAAAAAAACACAGTTTTCCCACAACCCTCCCACCCAACCCCCCCTCCCCCTCCCCGACTTCCCAGAGCAGAACACAAGGTATTTCTATTAACTTTTAACAATAAACTAAATTGCTTAACCAACCATTAAACTAACACCCCCTAAAAAAATTCTTAACCCCCCGATAGATAAAATCCTACTTCTTAGACATAATACTTCTAGTATCACTTATATAGCGCTTATACAGTTAAAAAAAATCATTCATAAGCTATTTGATATTTTTTAGTCTGATACTTATTTTGAATATAATCAATCCATCTTCTCCAGTCCTGTATATACCTTTCTTGTGTGTGATCCTTCAAATATGCTGAAATTTTAGCCATTTCAGCTAAATTAGTTACTTTCAATATCCAGTCATCGATAGTAGGCAAAAAGTCCTTCTTCCAATGTTGTGATATCAACAATCTTGCTGCTGTTATCAAGTTCAAAATCAGTTTAGTCTCTACAACTGTACAGTCCGTAGTTATACCCAGTAAAAACAGATGTGGAGTAAATTTCAATCTTTTTTTTTAAATATTCTGCATCACCCACCAAATCTTTATCCAAAATGCTTTGATTTTTTTACAAGTTCACCATATATGATAATAAGTTGCATCATCACAGTCACATCTCCAACAATTAGCTTGCACATTAGGATACATACATGATAATTTTTTTGGATCTAAATGCCATCTATAAAACATTTTATAAAAGTTTTCTCTTAAATTTTGTGCTTGTGTAAATTTCACATTTCTAGTCCAAATCTTTTCCCAAGTCTCCATCATCACTGGCTCTTGAAAATTTTGCGCCCATTTAATCATGCAATCTTTAACCAGTTCCGTCTCAGAGTCTATTTCCAATAAGGCATAATACAGCCTTTTGATATGCATTTGTTTTTGATCTCTAATTTGTTTTACCAAATTTTCCTCATTTTGCACAAACCCAGTTTTTTGATCTTCCTTCCATCTAGCTTGAAGCTGACCGTACTGAAACCATGTGTAAATTATACCTTCTTCTCTCAATGTATCTAAAGATTTCAAATACATTACCCCCCTTTCCATAATAAGAAGCTCTTTATAAGTAATCACCTCCTGTTTTTGTTCTATACTTATATTTTCTATTGCATGTCTAGGATTTGCCCATACAGGTATCTTATAATTTAACTTATATTGATATTTTTTCCAAACCCTCAACAAAGCATTTCTAAGTATATGGGCCTTAAATACTTTATCCACTTTTTTGTCATATAACAAATAGGCATGCCATCCATATAGTAAATCATAACCTTCCAGATTCAAAATTGTCCCCTCAGTTAAGTTAAACCAGTCACTAATTTGTGATAAGACTGCTGCTTCGTAATATAATCTTAAATTAGGCATTTTGAGACCCCCCCTTTCACGTGTATCTTGTATAATTTTCATCTTTATTCTGGGTTTTTTCCCAGCCCAAATAAAAGTATTAACACCTTTCTGCCATTCTCTCAAATTTTCATCTTTCTTAAGCACAGGCAGGGCCGGATTTTCCTATAGGCTAACTAGGCTTCAGCCTAGGGCCTCAAGATCAAGAGGGGCCTACACAGTGGTGGGATTCTGGGGGTTCTAGGGGGTTCGGCCGAACCCTTTGTTAAATTGCTGTGTCGCCCGCCCCTCGCCTCCCACCTGCGCGGCGCCAGCCTACCATAGCCAGGGGTGGGCAATTGTGGCTCTTTTACAACCTGTGGACTTCAACTTCCAGAATTCCTGATGCAGCTGTCTCAGGAATTCTGGAAGTTGAAGTCCACAGGTTGTAAAAGAGCCACAATTGCCCACCCCTTCCCTAGCCTGAGTTCTGCTGCCTGGGATCCACATGGGCTGCCACGTGGTTCCCCACCGGCTCCGGACAGAGAGCAGGATGGAGAAAGCCGCTTCCACGCCTTCACTCACCCTCACTCTCTGCTCTGTTGGATCGTCGGCTGTTCGCTTACCCCGCCCACTCCCAATCTATTGCTGCCTCCGATGGCTAGAGGAAAAAAAAAACTTCAAATTCTTGCCGCGGGGCTTCAAAGGGCCGCCCTAGAGCCAGTGGTGCAGCCGAACCCTTTGTTAAATTGCTGGCTTGCCCCGCCCCTTCGCACCACTATTTATTGCCAATAAATAGTGGTGGGCGAGGGGTGGGGGAGCCAGCAATTTAACAAAGGGCTCGGTGCTTTTTTTGTAATTTTCTTGGCCCAGGGAGCTTCAGCATAGGCTAATTGGCCTCCCGGCTCTCAGCTGATTTATCTCAGCTGTTTTGCTCAGGGCTCTTCTGCTTCCTTGCAAAGAGTGCTGATTTTTTTTCCCCTACCTATGCTGAGAAACGAAACTGAAACTGCTTTGCTGTTGCTGCAAGGTTGGAAAATTAGGCAGGCAGAATTCTTTTCTTTTTCCTCACCAAAAAAGGTAGGTACAAACAATGGGAAATTTAGGGAAAAAGAGGAGAGTTCAGGATTTTAAAACACAAAAGAAAAAAAGCTCTATTTAACTAGGGAATTGTAATAATTGAGATACTATTAATTGTATATTTCTGAAAGCAGAAATGGTTAAGTTGTGGTTTGGAGGAATATAGGGGGGAAATTATTTGGTTTATTATTATTGGTAAATATAATTAATTGATTTGTAAGAAATTGGATTGCATGGAAATAATTGGAATATTCATGTTCATATTGATTAATATACAAAAAAGGTAGTTATATAACTAATTGCTTTATATTAAAATGTTGAATTTATATTAAACAACTAATATTACATAATTAACCAATGTGAGGATGGATATAAAAATAGATGACAATGCAAAGGGGTATAATATAGAATAGAAGGGAAAAATTGAATTTGATTAAGATTAGAGATGAGGATGAAGGGTAATATTGGTTTTTTACAAAAATAGATGAGGAATAAATATGGCAAAAAGGAAATATAGAAATTGTAAATTTAATTGAAATGACTAAACACTGTTTAAATTTGTAAACCGGCCAAATACTCTGTTCAAAGAAAATACATTGTATGTTTGTATGTGTGTTTCTAATTATTGTTATTTATTCATATTTGTTCTCTTTTATTCTTTAAAGTTTAACAATTCATTCTTTATCTTAATATCTTTATATTTGTTTGGGGTTGGCTTTCTTCCCTTTCATCTTTTTTATTGTACAGCAATCTTTCTTCTCAAACCTACCACCTCTCTCTTTTCTTTCCTTCTTACTTTCTCTTCCTCCCCCTCTTCTTCTCCTCCCTACTTCCTCTTCCTTTCTCCTTCTCCTCCTCTCTTCCTCCCTCTCTTACCCTCACTCCTATTCTAATTTCCCTTCCCTTCCTTCATCCCTCTCTATTGCTGTATCCTTTTATGCATATGGACTACTCAGAGGGCTGAAAAAGTTATTTCTGACTGGTCCTTGCACTTTTGACCAGTCCTCGAACTTACGACTGTCCTCACATTTTACGTTTTTGCCCTATTTTGTCACCATGGTGAAGAGAAGCAGTTGTGAAATGAGTGACATGGTTGTTAAGAAAGCTGCACGGGCATAAATGTGAGGATGGTCATAAGTGTGAGGACCGGTCAAAAGTGCGAGGCCCAGTCAGAAATGACTTTTTTTAGCCCTCTGAGTAGTCCCTATGTACATAGCCATTCCCACCCGGTCACATGACGAGCTACCCACGCCTACACAGTCACGTGACCAGCTAGCCACGCCCACCCAGTCACATGATTGCCAAGCCACACCCCCAACTAAGCCACGCCCACAGAATCTGTTGTTAAAAAAATTGAATCCCACCACTGGTGAAAGGGCCTCATAAGTGGAATAGCCTAGGGCCTCTTTTCATCTAAATCCGGCCCTGAGCACAGGTATCATTTGGAACAAGAATAAGAATCTAGGTAACACATTCATTTTAATTGCTGCAATTCTTCCCAATAAAGACAACTGTAATTTTTTCCAATTCTCCATATCCTTCTGTACCTTCTGCCAGAGATCCTCATAGTTATTTTTGTATAATTTTGTATTTGAAGCTGCTATATACACTCCTAGATATTTAACCTTTTTAGCTATTTCAAATCCTGTTATTCTTGCTAGTTCATCTCTTTCAAATACAGACATATTTTTAGTTATCATCTTTGTCTTATGTGAATTAACTTTAAATCCTGATACTTTCCAATATTGATCAATTATATCCAATATATATGGAGCCGACTCTATAGATTGAGATAAGGTAACAACCAAGTCATCTGCAAATGCTCTTAATCTATAATCTTGATGTCTAATTACAATACCCTTCAATTTTTCTGAGTCACGTATCTTATTCAATAGCACTTCCAAAGTCAGGATAAACAACAATGGGGACAGAGGACACCCCTGCCTTGTTCCTTTCTCAATTCTAAAAACCTCTGTTAAACCTCCATTGACTATTATTTGTGCTGTTTGCTGCTGGTATATCGCTCTAATTGATTGTGTAAAATACTCTCCAAAATGCATTTTCTCTATTATTTTAAACAAAAATTGCCAGTTCAAGCAATCAAATGCCTTCTCTGCATCCAAAAATATAAACGCTGCGGGGACTTGGTTATTTTTTTTCCAAATATTCCAGTAGGTTTACAATTTGTCTAACATTATATTTCATTTGTCTCCCTTTTATGAATCCTGATTGGTCATTATGAATTATTTGTTGCATAACTGGCATTAATCTATTAGCTAATATCTTAGCAAAAATCTTATAGTCGGTATTCAAAAGTGAGATTGGCCTAAAATTCTCAGGTTTGATGGAGTTTTGATCCTCCTTTGGAATTAGTGAGACAAAAGCTGTTTTCCAAGAAGGTGGTACTCCTCCTCCTACCTGTATTTTATTAAATAAGATTTTAAGTGGTTCTAGCATTTCAGATTGTAAATGTTTATAATAAACAGCTGTTAGTCCGTCTGTTCCCGGAGCCTTACCTATTTTTAATTGTTTAATTACCCCAACAATTTCCTCGGAAGTTATTGGCTGGTTCAATCTTTCTCTCTGTTCCAGCGTTAGTTCGGGAATATCTATCTTTAAGTATCTATCAATATCAACATCTTGAATTGAATCTTTAGCATATAGCTTTGTATAGAAATCCAAAAAAGCCTTTTTTATTAAATTCTGTTGGTGAATCTCCTTACCTCTAAATTCTATCTTGTCTATAGTACGTGATTTTTGCTTTTTTCTCATTGTGTAAGCCAGCCATCTCCCAGGTTTATTGGCATTACAGAATGTATTATGTCTGGCATATTGTATGCTGGTTGCTACTTGTCCAGCCATTAACATATTAAATTGCTCTCTTAGAATGTTTATCATATCTTTTGCCTTTTTATCTCCCGGATTAGATATAAGCAATTGTTCTTTCTTTTTAATTTCCTCCTCTATCTCTTTCCATCTGTTTTGTTATTTTAATCTATATTTATTGTTCAGAAAAATTAAAGTTCCCCTCATATATGCCTTACTTGCATCCCATACCATTTCCATCGAGGTACCTTTATTCATATTGTTAACAAAAAATTCTTTCATTTGTTTTTTAAGTTCATTCAAGTTATCTTCATATCTAAATAAATTCTCATTTAACCTCCAAGACCTCCTTTCCCCTCTTTCCTGTTCTAATTCCACCCAAACCGGGCTATGATCAGTTAAAGTTCTTGGACATATCTTCGTCTTCTTCACCCTAGAAAAAAGATCATTTGTGGTTAATATAAAATCAATCCTAGAAAAAGATTGGTGCCTATCTGAAAAAAAAGTAAAATCACTTTCCAATACGTTCCTTTCTCTCCAAATGTCTCTTAGCTCCATATCCTCCAAAATATCAAAAAAAGATTTAGGCAGCTTAGAATGCATGGATATCTTGGATAAACTTTTTTTTATCTTTCTGGGTATTTATTAACCCATTCCAATCACCCATTAAAAGTAGAGATCTATAATCCCATTGTAGTATTTTAGTATGTAAAAATTTAAAAAATTTGTCTTGCTGTTGGTTAGGTGCATATATTTCAATTACAAGCAGCTTCTCACTCTGTGTTGTTAATTCAATTGCGATATATCTACCTTGAGTGTCAGCCTCAATTAAATTGGCCGGTAGGCCTCTTTTAACATATATAACTAGGCCATTTTTCTTTTCTGGTGCTGATGCCACAAAATGTGTACCTAATTTCGAATTTATCAAGTACTTTTAATATGCGTTTCTTGCAAACAAATAACATCATTCTGAAATTGCTTCAAGTAGTGAAATATTTTCTTTCTTTTTTGTGGAGAATTTAAACCATTGACATTCCAAGATAAAAATTTATTTGCCATCTCTAGGCCCTCCAAGCTTTGAAAGCATCAACCGAACCTCCTCCGCCATTTTGGACTTCGGTCTAGCTCCTCCCACTGCTTGTGTTTTTTGGGCTTGTTGGGTTGAATCTTGAGGCTGTTGTGCCAGATGCTGTTTGTAAGTGGCTCTTGTCAATCGTTGTTCTCTTAGCATCTCTATCTTCTTTGATGGCTCAAGGGTTGGTGGTGGACCCCCACTCAGCAATAAGTCTTCTTCCAAATTAGCTCCTCCAGCTAAAGCTTGAGCATAGGTTTATACTTGCCCTCCATCTTTCTCTTGTTGTATCATTTCCAATTGCTTGCTAGCACCCCCTGGTGAGGGTGGCCGTCCAGCCTTTAAGACATTGGCGTAAAAGTCTTTTGCCTTTCCAACTGTGTTTAAGCGATGTCTTTGCCCAGCGTATGTCACTATTATCCCAAATGGGACATCCCATCTGTACTGGAGCTGTTGGTTTCTTAATTCATTCACCAAAAAACCAAACTGCTTTCTGTCTCTTAACATTTTAGGAGGAAGCTCCTTCAAAACCACGAGCTCTTGTCCATCCACTTGAATCTTGTTTTTGTAAGAAGCTTGCAGGATATCATTTCTAATTCTCCTTGTTGTGAAATAAATCACCACATCTCTTGGTAGCTGCCTTTGTTTTGCCAGCCAAGAGTTAACCCTATAGATTTTGTCCATTTGAATTGCCACATCTTCTGGCCTTTCTGAAATTAGCTCTGCTAAAGCATTGGAACAAATATCCTTTAAATTTTCACCATTCTTTTCTTTCAAACCTCTCAGTCTCAGGGCAAATTCCATTGATCTGTATTGTAGCATGGCCATTTCATCATCCACTTTCTCTGTTTGTATCATAACCTCTCCTAATTTAGTTGCTAACTCCAGATTAGCTTCATCAACTTCCCGTACTCTCTCCTCAATCTTTAACATATGATTAGCCAGTCCTGAAACTGCAAAAACAATGTCATCTCTCATTGCATCATGTTTTTCCTCCACCACATCTTTAATTTTCTTTAACTCCTCCAAAAATTCTTTCATCATTTCTGCCTGATTGTTCAGGGCACCCATTATAAATTCTTTAAGGTCTTGTGACTGTGTATCAGCCGGAAGTTGTTGCTTTTGAGTCACTACAGGGGAACCTTCTCCCCCTTTAGAAGTTGGTGGCTTTAGTTGTTTAGCAGCCATTTTATTTTAAAATGAGTTTTTCCTTTTACAGCCACAAAGTCTTATAAACAGTCTTACAATGTTTATTTCAGAGTTTTTCAGAATAAACAATCCTCTCTCCAGTCTGTTCTCAGTCCCCAGCAATTTTCTCTTCAAGCGGAAGACTCTTAACAAGCAGTTTCCCTTTAACTTTCACTTTCCCTTCCGCCCATAGAAAAGGCTTCCTCTCCAACCTCCAGCTCAAGAAAGTTCCGTTTGCAACAATGTATTCACGGAGCTAAGCTCTGTTTCTTTTAAAAAGCTTGCACTCTTGCTTCCGCTCTGTCTGCCTTGTTAGAAATCATTGAAACTCACTGTTTGCCGGCAGAATTGGACGCAACGTCTGGCTCTGGCTAGCAGAGACACCACCGATCCGGAGCAATGGGAGGGCTGAACTGGGTAGCTCTCGCCCTCCGAGTCCCTGGGATTAATCCAGGGACTTTTGGGGAGCTCTACCCACCCCCTCCGACTCTCCTCTCCTTCTTTGCCCGAAGGAGAGTTTTTTCAAACCGCCGGACAGCAGTTTAGCGCTGTCAGGCGGTTTTAACAGATCGGGTGGCTGGCGGTCAATGGAGACCATCCTCGACGTCCGCAGAGCCACCAGAAGTCCTTAACATCCATTTCTTGAGTATCTTTCTATCACTGTGAAACATGATTGTCTATTCTCCTCAGATTGAAGAAGCTCAATGGAAGGAGTTCTATCATGATCTCTTCTTTAGGATTTAATTGAAATTTGGGGTGCCTGCAGAGTACTGAAGATACCATAATTAAAGGTGGAAGATGCAGAAATAAACCTTGACCACAACACAATAATTTCAAGAATATTAATTTTACTCATTCATTCCACTTAAATTCTTTTCTTCTCTGGAGGAAATGCTCAATGATTGAATAGAAAAATATCTAAGATTTTTTTTACATAGTACTAATGTCTATATTTAATTGGAACACTGATTAAACACACACATATATATATGAGTGAATAATATCTCTGAATCACATGGAATTTTCAAAAGTATTGTTGAGACCGTTGTAGTTGCTAAGCGGCCTGTACTACTTTAATAGATTAGCAAATATCAAAATAGGAATATTAAAAGCTGCCTTACCTCCATATTTTTAACCCATCCAGACCAATATAACAGTCTTTCTCCTGCTCTCAGGAAGAGAAGGGTTCAACATTTTCTGTTCCCTAGTCCTGTAGGAATTGAACATAAGCTCTTCTGCAGCAAACCATATTAAGATCAGAGAGACATGGTAGAGATCATACTTATCGGTTAAAAAGAGATAACAGAAATTTAGGAAGGGACAAAACCAGTCCAATACTCCTAGCAGTTCCTGCAAAAGGAGGCACAACTTTCTAGAATTCAGTACCATTTTGAAAAGACTTGCCAAACCTACTGGGTCAGTTGCTGAGATCACATTTAATTGTTACCCTATTATTAGTGGACTATAAAGTGTTCTTGAGCAATGTGCTATTATGAACTGTTCAAAACCATGGTGAAGTTGCAGCTAGGACTGATATGTGAAAGTATCAGAAGGAACTTCAAAGGCCAAGTGGAAACTGCCCTTGTATGAATCCATGTATGTCTGTAAATAATAATTTTATAAAAATCCATTCTTTATTGTTTAGAGAATTGTATGAACTCAGCCAATTGTTTATTTCATAAACTGCTTAAATAAACTCTAGCTGAGTATTGTTTAAACTTAAATAAGACATTGTTTGTCTTATTTTTTAGAGAAAGAAAAAGAATAATGTGTTTTCTTATAGAAACTATAGCTTTATTCCTCACACAATTATTGTAATATCTGATGCATAATATCCTTAACACATTCCTTTCTATAAATTGTTTCTGCACTGCGAGATAATCAGCACAATCCTCTTTCGGTTTACTTTGAAATTAATCTCACTAGCCTTAGCTTAATTTGCAAGAACATATGAATTTAATCTTATTTTGTTTCTTAAAATTTATAGCAAATTACTTTATAAAGTGTTAAGATATTTCACTTAATAGCTGGAACGGTAAAGTATATAATGGGCCAGAATGCATAGTTATAGTGGATTGGTTGGAGAGTGCGGGCTCCTGCATGAGGCAATGTACATTATGATTGGTTGCTGGGTGAGAAGAGGGAATTTCTCTCCCCCCCCCGCCTTTTTCCTCTGTGTGCTACTTGATGATTTACCTCATGATATATTGATGCGCCTGACTATGTTGTTTGCTGTGTATATAGATGTAAAATATATTTATTTATATAAAACTACGACTTCGTGTCCACATATCTGGCTCCATTTGGACACCTGCTGTGCACTTCCCTGATATAAAGTGAGAAAATGAAGTTTGGTGAATAGACCGTTGTAACGCTTAATAGTTAATGTTTTATTGAAACAGGAAAGAGAACCAGAAATAAGGTGCAGCATTATTTCTTGGTCTCTCTATGATTACCTGGAAAAAAATGACATAGCCTTTATGCGGCTTGGAAACAATCACATGGTTTGCAGGTTTAGATTCAATTAACAAATTGCAGTAAATAAGACATCATATTTGCATGGACAGGAGTAAAAGAGCTCAAACTAAATTAATGTCATACCTATAATTCTTTCTCCTCAAACTATATAAAACTAAGTATTAAAAATAAGATGCAAAATATTGGGTATTACTATCAATTATATGACCAAGAATAATTCATAAATATACACCCAATATCCTGCAAGAGAATAACTGTAGCCATTTTAAAAGGGGTGATACCAAGAGAAAAGTGAAGTTTATTTAATCTATGTCTAAATAATATGTATTACACAGAGTATAAATTCAGTTTATAAAATTGCTGTCTGTATTTCATATTCCCACTTTCTCCCTTATTATAAACCTCAATTCTGTGCAACTTTTCGTGCATTTCTGGGTGTTGCAACCAAAGTAAGAAAGGCACTTGCTTAAAAAATTTTGCACTATGTTATATAGCTTTATCTGATAACTTTTTCCCGTCCAGAACTTGTCTAATTAGTAATGGATCCTGTTCATAGTATATCTCCTGAAGTTGCATGACAAAAATATCTTCCATATACACTTGTTTAAATTAATTCTAAATCAGGGTCCTGTTAAAAAAAGTAGTTAGAGTGAAAAAAATAGCCTTGTGTTATGTCTCTGTCATGCATGGGAACTTACCGGTCTTGCAGCCCAGTGGAAACTGCATAGGGACAATAATTTATGCGTTCCAGGTTGAGCAACTGCAGTTCTTTGAAACTGTGCCATCCCAAGGACTGCCTTTATCACTCCCATATGGAAGAATTATTCACTCAATCATTGCCTCCACAAAGTCCTTTCAAAACAACAACCCTGCCCACAGTCCAACGTACTTACACAGATGATCAAACGCAGATGAACCACCAACTTTAAACCTATAACTAGAAAGTGGGCAAATAGTTTCCTATGCATTAAGCTGGAATTGTAGAGAGATGGGATTTTTTAAAAAACATATTTACAGTATTTTCATTTATCAATTAAGATAAAATACAGAAAAACTGTGTATGCATAAAAATAGCACCAAACCACAGGCTAATTGAAATTTAGATGGAACTATATTTGTATTTCAGAATAATTCACAAAATGGTTCCAACAGGACCTTGACATGATCACAGAAAAGGCATATTAAATCCAATGTTATGGGAGCAGTCTAGCTTTTTTTTTGTCATCCCCCTTCCAATTCTATAGAAATATGTAAGATACGTCAAAATGGAGCATAGCATTAAACTAATTTTAAAACTGTGTGTTCCTGCTTCAGAATTTCTTTTTGAAATGAATCAAGGCCCACCTAGTCTTGTATGAATCAGCCAAATATCAGGTGCTTCTGGAAGTTGGCCAAATGATTCATGGTCAATCGTCCAGTTTGTTTATTTGTGTCAGAACCAATACAATTAAAATAAGGCATACAATGCAACATAAAATTTAAAATATAAAACACAAGATTGAAATACGTACAAGTTAAACAGATCTTGCCCAGAAATTAACAACATTAATTGCATTGAATTGCACTGCCATGAGGTCTCAAGTGTACACTGATCAGGACACAAAGGGCAGGTATACATATGTGATGTTGTCTGCATGTCACCACAAAACCATCCACTATAAAATATAATATACAATACAAATATACAATCCCCATTGTTATATTACAAGCACAAACACGTGCCTGTGTAGTTGAGTTAGTCCTCAACATACAATCATTCATTCAGTGATGATTCAAAGTTATGATGATGCTGAACAAATGGAGATTATGACTGGTCTTTAGAGTTCCAACCATTCCAGTACTCCCATAGTCATGTGATCATGATCTGGACAATTGGCAACTGATCCATATTTATTTATTTATTTATTTATATTTCTATACCGTCCTTCTCCCGCAAGACTCAGAGCGGTGCACAGCCAAAATAAAACATCGTATACAAAATTTAAAAAACAATTTAAAAACAATTAAATAATTTTGGCCCAAATAATTTAAAACAACCCAAATTAAAACCGAATCAATTAAAACTGAGAGGACGGGATCAAGCCAGCCCAGCTAGATGGAATAAGTGTGTTTTTAGGGCCCGACGAAAAGTCCGGAGGTCTAATATTGTGCGTATCTCAGGGGGTAGGTCGTTCCAGAGGGCTGGTGCCGCCACAGAGAAGGCTCTCCCCCTGGGGGTCGCCAGCCGGCACTGTCTGGCCGATGGCACCCTGAGGAGGCCCTCTCTGTGCGAGCGAACCGGCTGGTGGGAGGCTATTGGTGGCAGAAGGCGGTCTCGCAAATACCCCGGCCCTAAGCCATGGAGCGCTTTAAAGGTGATCACCAACACCTTGAAGCGCACCCGGAAGACCACAGGAAGCCAGTGCAGCTCGCGCAGGAGAGGTGTCACGTGGGAGCGCCCCGTCGCTCCCATAATCCCCTGCGCGGCCGCATTCTGGACCAACTGCAGCCTCCGGGTGCACCCCAAGGGGAGCCCCATGTAGAGAGCATTGCAGTAGTCCAGGCGAGAAGTGACAAGTGCTTGAGTGACCGTGCGTAGGGAGTCCCGATCCAGAAAGGGACGCAACTGGCGTATCAGGCGAACCTGATAGAAAGCCCCCCTGGCCACGGCGATCATATGCTCTTCTAAAGACAGCCGTGCATCCAGGAGGACGCCTAAGTTGTGAGCCCTCTCCGTGGGGGTCAATGACTGGTTCCAGCATCCCATGATTGTCATTTGCAATTTTCCCTGCTGGCTTCCCCAGAAAGTTGGTAGCAGGGATGGTCACAAGTCACTGGGAGGGATGGTCACAAGTCACTGGGATAAGTCTTCCCTACCTGTGCACCCTTCCTCACATCCTCGGTGCTTATGCTGGCCCTTTATGCAGCCCCTCACACCCTTCCTGAACCATACCATGCCTCTTGCATACCCTCTTCCACCCTTATATACCTTTGCTGTCCCTCCCTTGCACTCTCACATAGTGTCTCAACCTGGCACCAGCTACTTACTTTCCTGCCAGACTGGAACTTGCAACTTCCTGCTGGCTTCTCCACTGACTTTGGTTATAGGAAGTTGGCAGGAAATTGCCTCACCTAATGACCAAGGGATTCAGTTAAGCACGACAACTGGGCCAACTGCATCATTTAAAAATAGAAATTCTGGTCCCAATTGCTGTTCTACGTCAAGGACTACTTCTATCCCTAAATGAACAGAATCCACAGAGTAGCAATGAATAAAGTTTTACTAAGTACCTTTCCAAACGATTTTTGCTAGGAATATCAAGATTTTCAGAATTTATTTATTTAAATTTCAATGCCACCTGACTCCTCAGTGAAATTGGGTGGCTTACAAATAAAAGAGGCCTAATGCATATAATAAAAACAGAGCTGAACAGAAGATGAAACACCCAATCTTAAGTTAAACAAAACAAAACTAACCAGGGCTGGCTGAGGAATTCTGGGAATTGAAGTCCACAAGTCTTAAAGTTGCCACGTTTGGAGGCCCCTGTCCTAGATAAAAGAGCTTTCCAAGAGAGAGAGGCAGACCTTGGAGAGCACCCACCAATCAAAAAAGACAACATGAGTTAGTTGGTTCAATGATCTTGTTCATTATGTAGCAGTTTATTCTTAAAAATATAGGTGTAGTGCAGTGGTGGGATTCAAATAATTTAACAACCGGTTCTCTGCCCTAATGATTTCTTCCAACAACCAGTTCACCCAACTGCTCAGAAAGTTAACAACCGGTTCTCCCGAAGTGGTGCGAACTGGCTGAATCCCACCACTGATGTAGTGCCATTAACACAAGAACAGAGAAAGAAATGGAAGTGGTCAATTAAATACATTTTGTATATTTTTGGCATGAGAAAAATATGCAAATTACATTCAGTAAAATTATATTAAAGTCAGGTCACACAGACCAAATAAAGGAGGGACATATAGAACTTTTCCAATATAGCTCCAGAATACACTTACCTCTATTCTGAGTTCAAAACACACCTCCAAAGTATCTCCTTCCTCAGCTGATTTGTTAAAACCTTCCTGTTCTTATATTTTGTTAGAATGGGGGATGGGGAACCTGTAGCCATCCAAATATTGCTGATCTACTGTATGTTTCTCAATTTATCACTGCTTGGTTTATTTTGTGCCATCAGGTTATTGTCATTTTTAGCAACTATATTTTTCAAAATATGTATCCCCAACCTGGTCCTTAAAATGGTGGATTGATCACTGCTGTAATTAATTCCATCCACTTGCTGCTGATTAGGGTCTTTGAGTAATGAGTACAAAACATAATAATTTGATCCTGGTTATCTTTGCCTCAAATGAGAGTTCTTAATTTTTTTTAATGTACATTTGTTGTTTTCTTCATTATCCTTGGATTTCAGGAGTCTTCTCCAACACCAAAGTTCAAAAGCATAAATATTCTTTTTATCCTGCTTATTTGAAGTTCAGCTTCCGTTTCCACAGTGTCATAGGAATAACTGAAAAACCACTGCCTGCATAATTCAGATCTTTCTAGGTATAGGCACATCATAGCAACTATATTATCATTTTCAAGGTCTTCTTTGCTGCTCTGCCAAATATTAATTTGCAGCATATTTCTTCATTGCTGGGTCCTGCAAGTTATAAACACAGTGATTACTCTTCATCAATATCTAGAGGTCAGAGATTTCTAAAATGATTTATGAAATAATTTGCTTTAGAGCTAAAATTAAAGGAGAGTAGCAGATTTCTTCTAGGTAATAACCTGGCACAAATTCATTCCCCCCACCCCCCCGAACTGATTTAAATTAGATTTTGTTTCAAACATCCCTAGTACCAGAGAGGCTATTCCGTAAAATAGGTACTGCTATGAGAAGCTGTGCATCTAGACTTCTATCCTCCAGTCCTTATGGCAATAAAAACTTATACTTGCTCCCTTTTAGAACACCCCAAATAAGCTTCAGGAGACAGCTGCAGATGGTCTCTGCCATAGAACAACAAGTGCATCATAATAGGATAATTTGCATTATCCACATTGCTTTTCACTGAGATGTGACTCTGGGCATAGAGTGACTGCTTACATGGCATACTGAACCAGAAACTATATTAGCACATTTTAAATTAGTGCATTATGTAAATCCTGCTTGTGTGCTTAACAAAAGGTTCAATATGTCATATAATTGCAGTAAATCAAATTAATTCCATAAACTATGGAATAGTGCGCTCTGCACATATAACCACACTCCTTCAGGGCAAGTTAATGTCAGTGTCCATGTCCATATAATTTTTATGTAATTAATTTAAAAATTAGGAACCAAAATGTCAGTTTCAGACCACTACAAGGAAAGACTGAAATCAGGTCAACAATAATTTTATGAGTTCAGCCATTTACTGTTTTAAAAAAGATTTCTTTGTTCTATTCTTGAGAATATTTTACAAAATTGCTAAAAAATGTTGATGAGCAGAAATGTCAGCGCAGATACTGTACACTTTATGTTTTCAAAGTGTTTTTATAAAACTTTAGGTTTTATCAAATAAGTTTGCTACAGTGATCAATGAAACAATGATCAGGTGAAAAATGTAGTTAAAATGCTTAAAATACATCTGATTAATTATTTAAGAGCATAACATAACAAGCACTTTGATTAGCAGCTGGGGTGTGTGTAAATGATAAACTATATTGAACTTTTTGCCAAGAGAAATGCAACAGTAGTGACACCTTGTGGTAATTAAGCATATTACATAAAGGAAAGTGCAAAATGATGCATCAGTAAAAAATCCCAAAGTTGCTTTTTCAAGAAGCAACTGGACCGGGGTGGGTACTACTTACCTTTACTACCAGTTCGCAATGGAAGCGCACACATGCACTTGCTTCGCTCGCGCATGCACTTCTGCACATGTGCAGATTGTCAATTATGACATCCAGGCCGGTGAGGTGGAGCCTCCTGCCGCTTTTACTACCGGTTCTAAAGAACCGGACAGAACCAGGAGAAACCCACCACTGAACTGGAAAGTCCACTTGCCTCTTGAAAAAGCATCTTTAGGACAATCATGTCCTGGATGACTGAGAACCTCCATATACACCAGGAGAAAATATAATTAATAAAAGACAGTAGAGAGAAATTGGGATTTCATTGCAATCCCTAAATAAAAATGAGTAGTATCCATGAAATAGTGGCATTTAGGATAGGGATGTAATAAACAATTTTGTAGCTCTTTAAAAATAAACTTATTGCAAACTTTCTATTTTACTAAACATTGCTTTCTGATGTCATTTTGCTGCTAATATTACTCTTACCGCCATAGCTGTAACTATGCAGAAACATTCACAACTCTATAGTCTCCTATATTTTGTTTTGGTTTTTATGTGTGTGTGTGTGTTTTGATTCAAGAATGAGGTGTATATATATATATGTATATATGTATATATATATATATATATATATATATATATATATATGTATATATATATATATCTCAATTTTCTTACTTCTTCTATAGCATCTACTTTATTCCTGAATCAAAACACTTCACACTTCTGAAAAATTCTATTGCATATCATTTTTAAAAGTATTTTTAAATGACTCAGGTTTATTGTATGATATTCATTACATTCTTACACATTGCATGCTTTTATTAGAGAATGGACGTTGGTCTTACCTGATACGTCCCTTCTCAGCATGTAGAAAGCGTCAGTCAGGCTGGGGATACGCCTCGTCTAGCGTATGACCGAGCCTTGCGAATTCTTTTAAACTCCGCCCTTCCGGTTGCCCCAGTTCTTCGTCGAGGGCGAAGTGCAGGCTCGTGTGACGTGTCTTCCTACAATGAGAAAGAATTAATATACAACCCCCCCGACCCTACCACCGGACCGTAGAAAAAAGGGTGGGGCTAACTGACGCTTTCTACATGCTGAGAAGGGACATATCAGGTAAGACCAACGTCCATTCTCCAGCTTACCAGAAAGCGTCAGTCAGGCTGGGACATACCAAAGCCTGATGTACCCGGGTGGGCTAGACGGCTCCGGTGGTTCTCATGAGAGGTGGACAGACTGGAGCACCCGTCTGCCAAAGGCGGCATCGGACGAAGCAAACGAGTCCACTCTGTAGTGCCTGATGAAAGGGCTTATAGAGGTCCAGGTGGCCGCCCGACAGATCTCCTCCAGAGATGCCTGTGTGGACCAGACCGCCGATGTTGCTGCGCTCCTGGTCGAGTGAGCCGTGATTCTGTGAGGTGGAAGTAGGTCCGAATGGCGGTAGGCCAAGGAGATGGTGGCTCTTATCCATCGTCCTAGAGTGGAAGCCGAGACACAGGACCCGATGGAAGCTGGGTGAAAAGCGACAAAGAGTGACTCTGACTTGCGATGTGCGGCTGTCCGAGCTATATAAATCTTCAGAGCTCGTCGAACGTCGAGGGTGTGCCAAGATCATTCTAGATGATGTGAAGGATGAGGACAAAAGTCCGGAAGAACGAGCTCTTGAGCTCTGTGGAAGGATGAGTTCACCTTAGTGAGAAAAGCCGGGTCCAGGCGAAGCACTACTCTGTCTCTATGAAAAATACAGAGATCTGATCGAACGGATAACGCCGCCAGTTCCGAAATGCGGCGAGCGGAGGTAATCGCCACCAGGAAGGATACCTTCAACGAAAGAAACCGGAGGGAAATTGAACGGAGAGGCTCGAATGGAGGTGACATAAGAGCGGTGAGAACCTTGTTCAAATTCCAAGACGGGTACCGGTGAATGGTGGGAGGACGCAAATTGGTGGCGCCTCTGAGAAATTCGTGAATGATAGGGTGGCGAGATATGGGGTCAGGTGAGCCACAGGATAGGACTGATGCCAAGGCGGCCACCTGGCGGCGCAGCGTGCTGGGGGCGAGACCGTTGTCGAGGCCTCGTTGAAGAAAGCGAAGAACGTGCAAGATGTTGGCGTCCGTTGGAACAACTGAAACTGAAGTACACCAGGAAACAAATGAACGCCATGTGGAGTCATATATGCGAATCGTAGAAGGGCGGCGGGCCGCCTGGATGGTTGAGATGATAGGAGGAGGTACTCTGGCTGCAGTCAGGATGCCCCGCTCAACTGCCATACGGTTAAGTGAAGCCAGGCTGGATCCGGATGGGAGAGGGACCCTTGAGACAATAGGATCTTGGAGGTGGGAATCTTCCACGGCGGAGCGACCGACAGGGTCATCAAGTCCGCGAACCACGGGCGCATGGGCCAATATGGGGCGATCAAAAGCAGTTGAGCCCGCACCTGAAGAAGCTTCCGGATTACTTTGGGAATTATTGGAAGGGGCGGGAAAGCGTAAAGGAGGCCCGAGGGCCAGTGGCTGCGGAGGGCATCCGTGGCTTCCGCCTGAAGATCCAGGAATCTCGAAAAATAGTGGGGCAGCTGGTGGTTCGTCCTGGAAGCGAACAAGTCTACGAGAGGTGTTCCGAATCTGGTCGTGATCTCCTGGAACAGGGAAGATGGAATCGACCATTCTCCGTGATCCACCTGAGTCCGGCTGAGGGAGTCCGCCTGGATATTTGCTGCGCCAGAGATGTGGTCCGCCCGTAGTGATGTCAGATGGGTCTCGGCCCAGAGGCCCAGGAGGCGAGCTTCGTCCATCAAGGCGAGTGAACGAGTGCCCCCTAATTTGTTCACATGGGCCTTGGCAGTAGTGTTGTCCGTCAAGACGAGCACATCTTTCCCGACCAAGATGTCCTGAAAATGCAGAAGGGCCAGCCGGATGGCGTGGAGTTCCAATAGGTTTATGTTGAGCTGGGATTCCGAGGCCGACCAACGGCCCTGGACCATGTGATGAAGGAGGTGGGCCCCCCAACCCGAGAGACTGGCATCCGTGGTTAACTGAACCCGATGAGGTTCCTGGAAGCAGGACAAGGCGGTCGAGGTCCACCAACGAAGGGAGTCGATGACACTCGGAGGCAGACGAAGTCGACGAGGAGACGTGTCCTGAAACGACTTTTGGAAGGGGAGCAGCAGCCACTGAAGGTCCCTGCTATGTAAACGGGACCATGGAGTAATACCGAAAGAGGACACCATCATGCCCAATAACTGAGACAGGGTCAAGATGGAAGCCGAGCCATCACGTAAGCACCTAAGAGCCAGGGCTCGTAGGCTAGTCTGGCGTTCCGTGGAGAGCGACACAGTGGAAGAAACCGTGTCAATAAGGGCCTCTAAGTGGAGAATACGCATCGAAGGGGAAAGGTGGCTCTTAGACCAATTAATAGAAAAACCGTGGGCCTGAAAGGAATTCAGAACGGTAACTAAATCAACCCGTGCTTCTGAAAGGGAGGAAGAAAGAACCAAAATGTCGTCTAAATAAAACTGGAGACGCAGAGGGGAAGAGCGAATGTGGCCCACGAGGGAGGACATTATTTTTGTAAAGACCCTAGGGGCTGAAGACAACCCGAAGGGCAACGCTCTATATTGATAATGAGAACCTCTAAAGGCAAAACGAAGGAACCTTCGGTGAGCGGGTAAAATGGGAACGTGGAGGTAAGCCTCCATTAAATCAATTGATGAGAGGTAATCCGAAGGACGGACAGATTCCAAAATAGAAGAGAGGGATTGCATCTTGAACCGACGGTATCTAATGTGTCGGTTCAAGGATTTTAAGTCCAAAATGGGCCTCCACCCACCAGAGGACTTTTGGACAACAAAAAGCCGGGAGTAAAAACCATGACCTTGCTGAGATTGGGGGACCCGCTCAATAGCGGCTATAGCGAGAAGGTGGTCTATAGCCGCAGCAACAAGATCCCGTTTAACCTTGTCGCGAGAAACTGGGCAGGGAATAAAGCGGGAAGGGGGAGGGGAGGAAAATTCTAGAGAAAGACCCTGTGAAATAGTGTCGAGAATCCAGGAATCTGTGGTGGAAGTCTCCCACTGAGAGGAAAACAATGAGAGACGACCCCCAATGGGAGCCTGGGAAGGGAATCTATCTAGACCTACGAGGAAAACGCCCTCCCCTCCCTCCCCGGGACCGTCGAGGAGGGAATCTTGCCCCCGATCTGACCTGGAAGTCCGGTTGGGGTCTGGAAGAGAAACTTCGTTGAAAGCGAGGTTGAAAGGAAGAGGCCCCGGAGGCTCGAAAGGACTGGAATCTGGAAGAAACAGAGCGTGGATCTCCTCTGCGGGAAGCCGGAGGTAGAACTTTACGACGATCTCTCGTCTCAATAAGTAGAGGATCCAAGGAGGACCCGAACAAACTTCCCGAAGAGTAGGGGGAAGAAGCCAGTTGCCACTTGCTGCGCATATCGGCCTGCCAATGTCTAAGCCATAAAAGGCGCCGTGATGTAATGTTGGATCCCAATGCCCTGGCCGAGAATCTTGCTGAATTCAATGTGGCATCCGCCGAATATTCCAGAGAGGCAGCTATCTTACTTAGATCCTGGTGGGATCGTGAATCAGACAAAGGCAAACGGGCTTGAAGTTGTTTGATCCAAAGCAAAGCCGCCCTATTAAAAAAGGACGCCGAGGTGGAAGCTCGGATAGCCCAAGCGTTGGCAAGGTGGCCTTTAAGAAGAGTCTTTTCCGCCCTTTTGTCCTCCGGCCGAAGGGAATCTTCCGCCGGGCCAGTGGGATGAACCGAATCAACCAGAGCCACAATGGGGACGTCCACTTTAGGAGGTTGCAAAATATCCGCTAAGGGGGCCGCCGAGTTGTAGAGGCGCTTGTCCAATCCGTTTGGACTGGGGCCTGCTCCCGGAAGGGACCACTGACGTTGTAATACGTCCGTGAACAACTTAGGTGCCAGGATGGTCTCCGGATTCACTGTAGGCTCTACAAACATGGCTGAAGCTGGATCGTGAGGATCAGAAGCTGTAGTCGAAGGAGGTGGACCGCCCAATCGAGTCGTGGCAATAGCTTTGAAAAGAAGAGACCGAAACAGATGAGGCTTAAATAAGTCCACAAACGAAGGGGGGTCTGGACCCAGGCCTTCGTCGTCCGACCAAGCTTGATCCTGAAATTCATCCGCCTCTGACACAGAGACTTGATCTGTCTGGCCATGGTACGAAGCCTGGTCTTCATCCAGGAGAGATTCCTCCCTGAGGTTAGGATCGCGCTGTAAGGCCGGTTGAGGGGCCTGAGCCGACGGAGGAGGGGCCTGATGCCAGAATTCAGTCAGGCTCTGGCGAATGGCCCGAGCTATAAAGGCCTCCAAGGAATCTGCCATTGGTGTGGTAAGGGGCGCCGGCAATGGAGCAGAGGGAGGCGCCAGAGGGGGCAGACCCGTGTCTGGGAGAGCTTGGAAAAGGCGTTGTGAATCCAAAATTGGAGAGCCTGCAGGAGAGCCAGGTAGGTCAGGGGAAAGATCCCGCACAGAACGTGGGGATCGAGGCCTAGGGCTGGGAACAGGATCAGGCTTATCAGGTTCCCTCGGGGGAGCCTGCAATCGCGCCTTCTGGAAGGCCTTTTCAAAGGCCTTATGTCTCCTTTGCTCTTCCCGGGCTGTTGAGGAAGCCGCCCCTTTCCGAGATCTGGATTTCTTAGCTGGAGGGGGAGGGTCCCTGGAAGTGCCCTCAAGTGGATCATTGTCCCGCGATTGGCGAGAAGAGGATCTGCGCCCGTTGGAGTTAGGCCTCGTGGCGTCCGCCATTTTGAGTAGTGAAGCTGAGGCGGCAGTGGCGAGGAGAAACGCTCCCTGGGTTTACAAATTCAAAAGGAGCGCCAAGCCTCGAGGCGAATTGCGCTGACTATTTGTGAGCCGCCCGGATAGCAGACCGCTCTGAGAAAACCCCTGACACTTGATCCGACTTGAAGCCGCAGCAGGGGAGCGCTCGAGACAGGAGAAATAAGTGCCGGGTAAATCTAAGTCTTCTGGCAATAAGTGCGAAGGGTTAATTGAGTGAGCGGGGCGTTCGCAAAGTCCCTTCGAGCAAGCCCCGGCGCTGAATCCACAAAGGGGGGAAGCGCAGTCGCTGGCCGTCCGGCTTCAAAGCGACTTCATCGGCGAGCAGCCGCTCCAGCCGATAATAAAGCTGCTAGGCAAATGCCTTTTAGATGCAGCAATCTCCTGTGCCGGCGGAGCCCAGCTGAGGGGCGTGAGTCCGCCGCAAGCCCCAGCGGCAAATTTAAGCAAGCTAAGATACAGTTTGTGAAGTAATTAGACCTGTGAGTCCTGAGAAGCAAGGAAATTCCGACTAGGAAAGCGATCAAAGGCTGAAGACACGTCTTGTCACGCGTAGACCGAGCCGAAGAACAGGGGCAACCGGAAGGGCGGAGTTTAAAAGAATTCGCAAGGCTCGGTCATACGCTAGACGAGGCGTATCCCCAGCCTGACTGACGCTTTCTGGTAAGCTGGAGAAACAGTAGATATTATTCAATCATCTGAAATAATCCATGTCATAGACTGCAATGAACAATTTTGTTAATACAATTATGCCAGTTTTGTCCATTAGCTTTAATATTTTCATAGAGACATTATAAAGTTTCACTGCCTTGCATTATTCATTTTAACTGCTCATATCATTTATTTTCTTAATATTTTCTTAATATGTAAGAGCTTGTATATGTATCATTATGATATGGTGGTTTTTGTCATTAAAAACTTGTTCCATAAACTCTCACATGTATTTTTTTCCTCCATCTTTAGTGTATTGGTATTTTGAGTTTTATGAGCAGCTATTTATTTTGTTATACATGTAAAAAAAATCCCTTCTTTCTCCTATGGGTGATATGCCTCTTCCTCAATCTCAGGTCTGCTACTACAGGCCTGGGAGTTTGAGAGTTCTGAGTAGTATTTTAGATACTCCTAAAACTGCATTCTTAGACAGAGTGCTCTATTGTTGTTCCTGAGATTTGTTGCAGCCACTCTCCCAACCGGAGTCACAGACCCAAGTTCTCCTACACCACTGGGACCATTTTGGCCTTTACTTACCATATTCTCTCTAGTTCTTCCTTCAAGCCCTGGTACTTTCCCAGTTTCTCATATGCCTTCCTGATGTTGCTATCACTTAGCTACGTCTATCACCACTGCTGTCTTCTGCTCCTTATCTACTACCACAATGTCTGGTCATTGGCTAGTACCTGCCTGTCTGTCTATATCTGGAATCCCATGGGATCTTAGCTCTTTTATTCCACAACCTTGTGTGAAACCTTCCATTTGCACGAGAGGGTATAATCCATACACTGCCCATGTACAAATGCCAGCTATTTAGTTGCGCCATTCAGTGCATGCTGTTCCTGCCTGTATCTTATACCCTGCCACTATATGTTGGACTGTCTCCGAGTCCTCTTTGTGTAATCTGAACTCAGGTCTTGTTTAGTGTGATAGATCCCTGCTCCTATGGATCTGATGCTTAGTTCCTGTTTTTATGCTTCTGTGATCAGTGTTGTCTTTAGTCCAGCCATTTCTAGCCCCTCGTAGGATTTTCTAATGTCTGCCAGTTCAGCTATGTGTCAATGGTACATCTCATGCAAGGTCTTATCTTCCGTGATCTTCCTCCCATATCTGTTGCTGCCTGAATTGTCTCTACACCTTCTCTTTGGGTACCATTTTATTGATGTTCTGGATGCTCTGGATTTTGTCTATAACAGTGGCTTTGACATTCACCAGACCCAGCCTGAACTTTTGTTGGATGATGTAATCTCTGGGTGTTGGATTTAGGGTGAAAACCTCCATACTTTTTCAAGAGCTCCTGGGTCTTCACAGCAGATTCCATGGCCTGCTTATTACACTGGCAGGGTATCTGATTACTGGCAGTTCATACAAATTGATGGCATGGATCTTGTTCTTCCCATTGAGCGAGCTCTTAGGTCCTGACCTATCTTTAGGTGGTATGTGAATGACACTGTCTTTCTTGCCTTCTCTTGATTCCCAAGTAATTGTGGGATACCAAGGTACTTGTATGTGGTCTGTATGCTGCTATGTGACCTACTGATAGTTCCATCCCATTAGTTTGAACTACTTTCCGTCTCATGACTATCACCCAGCCATACTTCTCCAGTCCAAATGACATCCCAATGCCCTCAATGTAGATCCATGTCAGCTAGATCAAGCTGTATGCCAGAAATGTACGAAATATTGACTTCCTGTCAATATTTTGTACATTTCTGGCATACAGCTTGATGTCATCTAAGTAAAGGGGTTGGCTGATGGTAATTCTACTCTTGAACATGTATCCATATCCAGCCCTTGTGATTAACTGGCTGAGGGGGTTCAAATGTATGCAGAACAGCAGAAGGGACAGCACATCAACTTGGTATATGCTGCACTCAATGGCCACTTGTATGAGCTCTTCCTGCATTGACTTCCAACTCAGGATATGAAGAGGATGGTATCTAAAGAAGCTGGACTAACCAACTGTGGCAGGTCTTGATTTATTTTCTCTCAGTGTTAGTAACAAGGATAATACAAAAGGGCAATTTCTTCCTTTTTTTCATTTAAATAATTTATATGCTGCTCACTCTCTTTGTGGTTCTTGGTAGCTAAAATATCTATAAAAACAATATTCCAAAATATCAATCATAACATAAATTAATTAATTGATTGATTGATTGATTGATTGATTAGATAAGTCTACTGTAACTGATTGCATTTTTTTTTTTTTGGAAATGTTCTTTCCACTTTCTTTTCTAATTGTTTTAAGCAGATGCTGTTGAAAACCAGCAGGGAGAGCTGTTGTTCGTGCTGGATACACAGTACATGGTCATTGTCTTAAATACTGAAGGTAGACATTCTAAACTTACACAAACCAAAAACCTCTCTCAGCCTAATCTTTATAGGTACTTCATTAAGTCTGAGGGTGCATGCCTTGAACGGAGCATGCATTTGTAGAATTTGTAGAAGAGGGAAAATAGAAAAATCTTTCATTTTAAAAAAAGTTTTTTCACTTTGTCAACATAACTTCTTGAAAATTTTCAAGCTTATTGCAGTAAATCTTTATTCTCTTACCAGAGATATGAACAGAACTTATTTCTTTTCATGGCGATTCAAACCAAAAGTTGATTTCATCAACAGCATTTAACAGTATTTCCAATACCTACATTTTTCAAGCTTTGTATAAAATAATCCAATGCCTTTTTCACATCTTGTGCTTTCTATAGAAGTAAACTGCCAAATACAATAGGATTTGCTTCTTAGCAAATTTGCATAGGATTAAGTATACATTATGGAGGTATGATATAATTCCACATGCCTTCCTTTTTTTGAGACTCCCAAATGTTTGGTCACTGTGGATTTTCTAGAACCAATAAATGTTTTAAAATCCACAATTCTGCTTTTCTTACATGGCTTCTTTTCTCCCCTCTCTCCCTTCTCTTCCAAATTTCTGCATTCTTTTCCTAATGTGGGTTCCTTTTTGTTCACCATAGTTGGACAGGATCTCTAAATTCTGATATCAGATTTCCAATTGTTGGAGGGAAAATCCATCTGGTTCAGTTCCAAGCTAGGAGAAAAATGCTGGAAACAACATGGAGGCTGATTGGAAAGAAAGTTTAATGATGAACAGAACTAACAGTAGTCCTGGATCAACTGACAAAATGGAGGTGAGAGTGGGTGGGTTTTTATACCTTCTTTGGACTTTGCATTTGAACTTCCTGTTCCTGTGCAAAAACATGTCCTTTAACATTCTATTGGCTGTTGTCAGATTCCTATGGGGTCATGTAGGGGTTATGTACAGTATGTAGGGGCCACAGTTGGCTCTATAGGCTTTATAGGCAAAAGAGGAAATGCAAATCTTAGATATCTATCTGAGCTAATCTGGTCAACCTTTGTCTTATTGTTTATCTGAGCTCCCAGGTTTCTGTGACTTTGATGTTTGGGCTACTGTGAAGGGGCTTGTGTTCTGAAAGGATGTTGGGCAATTCCTATTGTGGCTAATGACTTTCGTCTTGTGTTGGATCTTGGGTGAGGGGCTGCTTCTAATCCTATCTGTCTGCATGGCGTTTTGAAATATCCTGTCTTGAATGGATTTCTGCCTGCAGTATTTGCTTTGCTTATGAATAGAGCCATCTATATAGCTATCCTCTTTCAATAAACTCTTTATCTCTTAAGAGCTAGCATCTGCTGTGGGCTATTAAGAAAGACTTGGGGGCTGCTTTCTGTCTTTAAGAGCATGTTACTACATTTCTCCTTTAGGAGAATATAATATTCTGCCTTTTTTAATATTTCCCAAAATATTTCATTCTTCTGGGGTGGGGGGGTTTCCCACACGTATGAGTTTTTGCATCACCCTTTCTGTACTTCTTTAACTTACTACTACCCAGTGGTTATGCTAAGTTACAATCAAATGGAATCACATTTAATCACATTCATTGATTAAATGAATTAATCCAGTTGTCCAAGTTCTTGTTAACATGATGAACCATAAACTACTTAATAGCAGAGCTATCCAATCACATTTCAGGTGGTACATTGCATAAATCCAGACATTACATAGGAGCACAGTTATTAGGCAGCATTACAAAATGAGACTCCCTTCCTGCTCTGCTGTGATTTTGCAGATTTTGCACAAATATACAAAAACTTTGTTGTCCTAAATTTTGCTATCTACAGTTAAATAACTTACCAACCTGATAAGTAAAACAGCTATTTATACAATAAACCTTTTCAATTTTCAAACTTACAGAATTAATAAACTCTAAGCAATACTAAGACTATTTTGGTTTTATTTATCAAATTTCTACATCCCTATATCTTACCTTAGCACCTAAGTATGATTCTGAAAACTATGATTCAAAGGACAGAAAATGTGAAGGTAATACAATTTCTGGATTTGTGAATCAAGGGCTGGAAAGCTGCCTAGAAGCCTAAAGCCTGACATATAAAAATGTCACTTACTGAGTTTTTCAAATAAGAGCAGCATAATTCATAAGTCACGCCCAGGCCACACCCACCTCAGCTCCGCAAAGGGAAAAACGTTGTGATATGTCACGTGATGGCAATGTGACACCACGAGTTTAACACCGTGTCCTAGATTCTAGAAGATTTAGGACTGATTGGACTTCCCTCCTTGAAGTCAGAAACCAAACTCTAACCTTGGAGAATGTAATCTGATATTCAGTCTTCTTCCAAGCCAATTCCTTGAAAAGCTGACTTTGTAAAATCCCCCAAAGGGATATAATGGGAAATGTGAAGAAAAATTCCCAGATCTAAGCATATAGGGCTAATCTAATATCGTCATAAAATGTGTTCTAATTCTAGATCAATTGAATTTATTTTTTCCCATTGCTTCCATGGAGAAATGCTTTCAGTGTTTGGTTAATTTAGCAGAAAACATAAGGAGGATACTGTTTTTATCTAAATAAATTGAATAAATCTAGTAGGGTGTTAATTTGCCAGAAACTCTGCTCTTAAATCACTCTTAGCAAGACAATAGGATTCCTCTGCACAATACTTTTGAGTCCCAACATTTCACTGAAGAAATGTAATAGCTAGGTTCTAACTGAAATCAGTACATTTAAATCAGTTTTCAATTGACTCGTGCCTTTCTTTTCCACATAGTCAAAATTGATCATTTTCTATTTTTAGAGAAAGGAATTTTAAGTAAATATTTAAAAAAAACTTAACCTGATTTACAATGTAAATAGTCTTTGTTTAAATATATTCCCCTTGAAATGTGATGCTGCTGCTCATGCATGAGTATGCAAGCTGATGTTTAAAACAATCTCCTTGATCCAGGCTGACCTCTTCTTCTTTCTACTATTTTTAAAGTGGCTCTTTTCAACACAAACTAGAAAAAACACAGTCATAGAAAAACTTGAGCTTCCAGGTTCTTATTTTTAAAGCGAAAGTTTCTATTTTAAAACATGAACTCATGTCTTTATAAGAATGACAACAATTTAAATACGTTGATTCAGTTTCCAATGCAAAAATAAATTCCTTGGGTTATATTTTAGTCAGGTCAGCCAAATTTATAATCAAGCAGTTTTAAAAATGGAAAATTCTTTTACATTCTGGGATTAAGAATAATTTTCCTTATTTTGTGAGCTTGTACTAATGTTGTTTTGCCCAATATTCTGCCTTTCCTATGGATATATGAAGTAGCTTTTTAAGGATCTTTGCCCAATACAATCTTTATTGGCTATTTCTAGGCCTACTACCTCAATTCATTATGCCTAGGGTTATTTAGAATCTAATAAATCATAAAAACCTGGACATTGGCTCAGGAACAAACTGAATAGCAGTCCTGGGGCAGTTTGGCCAAGATCTTAGTCAGTTTGAAATATGCTGGTAGCAGAAGCTTTGAACCACAGTGTCCCAATGTGGTCTCCCCCTCTGCACTGATCCCATGGTGCTTCTTGGTTTCCAAGGAACTCAGGAAATAAAATGCTAAAAGACATGTTTAGAGAATTGTTGAAAAAAGACAAAGAAAAGTTGACTGAACATGAGAAAGAGCCAATATTTGGGATTAAATTGTGCCTCTAAAAGCAGCAAAGCATCATTATTCCTCTGCTGGGTCTGCTAATAGCCATCTAGCAGGCTATTCAGGATGACTCATTCTTTGCTTGAAAGGAACGAGCCCCAAGAATATACCAAGGGATCTTGCAAAACATATTCTAGTTATCTGATGTATAAAGTCATTCAGATCTACTTGGAGTTGCATGTTGACTAAGCAACTTCAGCTGAGGTGCTTCGGGCAGTGCAGGGATGAAATCCAGCAGGTTCTGGAGAACCAGTAGTGGAAATTTTGAGCAGTTCAGAGAACTGACAAATAGCACCTCTGGCTGGCCCCAGAGTGGGGTGGGAATGGAGATTTTGCAATATCATTCCCCCAGGAGTGGGGAGGGAATGGGGATTTTGCAGTGTCCTTTCTTCCCCTGGAGTGGAGTGGGAATGGAGATTTTGCAGTATCCTTCCCCTGCCATGCCCACCAAGCCACGCCCACCAAGCCACGCCCATACAACCAATAGTAAAAAAAATTGGATTTCACCACTGGGGCAGTGTCTTATTGTTTATCTGGAATGAGTTTGATCTTGTGACTCCTGATTAAGTGGACAGAGTCCTTTGGATAATGGGCTTAGCCATCAGTTTGTTAGATCTGACTCTATTCGGTTGTTGATGCTGCTCTAGAAGTGGCATGTGACTGATTCCATGCAGTGGTATCAGCCTCCTTGAAGAAGTGTTCCTCCAGTCTTAAAAGAGGTGATGGAGTGCTCCCAACACAAGAGGGCCATCATCAAATCCAAAGTTTTTTTGTTCAGTCTTCAAGGAAAGGTCACTGAAAAGATGGTTGGGGAACAACTTCAGAAGAACCTTGAGGGAACAGATTATCTGAACCTGTTTCAGTCATCTTTCAGAACAGGATAGAGCATAGATAATGCAATGATTGCACTTGTTCAGGACCTTTGGAAGGGCCAGGATGGAAACAGTCCACTGAATATCTAGATGCTTCTTGATTGCTCAGCCATGGTCAGTACTATAAATAAGAGAATCCTTCTGGAACATCTGCGGAGTCTGTTGAAATACTGTGTTATTGTGGCCTTTTCCTTTCTCAATAATCAATTCCAATCAGTGCTGAAAGAGAGAGAAGTCAAGCCCACAGATCCTCACTTGTAGTGTACCACAGGGCTCCACATTTTCACTTTTCCTGTTTAACAACTACCTAATGTCACTGGATGAGATCATCCATTGGTTTGGAGTTTGGTATCATCTTTGTACAATGCATACCCAGTTGTACATTTCAACCTCAGGTTGTCCAAGTGATGGTGTCCAAATTCTGATTCAGTACTTGGAGGCTGTGTGGATCTGGATGGGGGAGATACTGAGCAGCTGTGGGTATTTGGACTTTCTGGTCCTGGGAATTTTTCATCTCTAATCTTTAATGGACTAGTACTTTCCAACTCAAGACTGGTGCACAATCTGGAAATCTTGAACTCACCGCTGCTGTTGAAAGGACAGGTGGCAGATGTAACAAAGAGTTATAGATTCATCTAGATGGCCGATTGCACCCATCTTTGGATTGGGAAACCATTTGAGAAAAATATTTTTTTTAAAATGTAGAAATAATATACATTTCTACCTGTTGTTTTTTAGTAAAAACACTATTCCAAAAACATTTAAAAAATGGAGCAGGAAATATTTCTTATCCTATTTTTTTCTGAAAGTAAAATGTATGTTTTTAATTCTGAAAATCTTTTATTTCAAAAATATTTCAAGTTTATCCTTAGGGCTGTACATGTAAAATTAAACTTACTCAACAATTACTTCCAGCTTTCATCAAAGAGTTTTTAATTGTGAGATTTTTATATTGCCAGGAAGTGTACGAACAAGTGAAAAATGTGTTTGTATGTGCTAACATGGTATACACATGTTCAGAAATATTTATGTCTAAGCAAATTATTTTAGACATCACATCCTAAACTTGCTTGGTTTTTTTTTTTTTTTTTTAAAAAAATAGTTATTTAGAAAGAACTTCCTTCACCAGTCTATTTTCTTCAGCTTTCAAATTCTCTGTGGTCACATTATGGGCTGGGCCAGGAAACAATTTTGCAATCATTTATATGGTTAGGCGTCATGTATGAGTCAACCCTTTCTTGCATATTAAGAAAGATCCTTTCAGCTATCTCCATAATCTATAGCCATTAAATTGGTTTTTATGATTGTGTGTTTGTTAACATAAATTATTTTTCCCCCATGCTCACTATACAAGATCAGAAGAGTGACTGTTTTTCAAATTCTTTTGTTTGGTGATTTGTTTCTATTTCTATATAAAAGTGTACACAAAGGGAGACTTAGTATAGATTGATACTTTAATTAATACTAACTCTTCTGCTAATAAACCTTTGGGCAGAAAATGTGGAAAAACGTCTAATATTTTTATGGAAAAAAACGGAGAATCAGGATAAAATATAGATTTTGTAACGCACTGTAAGCCGCCCTGAGTCTCTGGAGAAGGGTGGCACATAAATCAAATTTTTAAAAAAAGATTTTATTCTTTTTCCTGCTACTGTAAATATTTGAGGCTTCATTTTATCTGATCTTATATCTTTCACAATATATGTTTTTTGTTACACTTTTAATTGTATTTTCATATTTTTTAAAATAACATATTTATATCAAGAAACTGCAAACTCTCTCGAGAACAGACTAACTTGGAAATTCAGGCAGTAACAGTTTTATAGTATATCCAAACATCTTGTCTGTTCTTATCACGAGCAGCATTAAATTGGGATTACTCAATTATAAATCAGAGATCAGCCAAGCATGATGTTACAAATTAAAAAGATTAGCTCACTATATCATAGACCATTGGAATGATAATTGAAATTAGTGTGTATGATTTAATGCACCAGCTATGTTTAAGAAAAATATCTAAAGTATGTTCTAAAATGGGATTCTTCAATAGTGAGCAAAGAGAATTCCAAAGGGAAGATAACTATAGCTACCTTATATACCGCTTTACAACCCTCTCTAAGCACTTTACAGAGTCTACATATAGCTCCAAACAATCAGGGTCCTCATTTTACTGATCTCAAAAAATCACATTCGCAGATTCACTTAGTTTAGGGTTACAAATCCATGAATTCGGAGAGAAAAATGGAGATCACCAATATATTCAGATCGCATGGGTATAGTTAGGAGGGTGCATACTTTTCGAGTGTGCCTTATCTACATTTCCTGGGAAAATCCCATTTGCGGAAAATCCACTTAGGGCTTAAGTGGACTTTACATGTATTGCATTTTCCTATGCATTTTCCTATGAAATGTAGATAAGGCACACTCAAAAAGTATATATGATCCTAACCATAGCCATGAGCTCTGAATCCATTGGCAATGTCCATTTTGGTCCCTGAATTCATGGAGACCTAAACCCAACCCTAGCTGGATTTTATCCAAATTCCCTGTTTCTCCAAAAAGACGACCCACCTTGAAAAGAAGCCCTATCACGTTTTTGAGTGCATGCAGATCAAATTAAGCCCCACACACAAAATTAGTCCTAATTAAGACCCTGCCCACCCTGGGGTGCAAGGGGTGGGGAGAGGCACACAGGTAAAAAATAAGCTAGGGTGGGGATGACGGGGTGGAGCTGGTCTACTTACCAGGCCTCACACACCCCGACACCTGCCTCATCTCTTCTGTGGCCACTTGCCACCACTTGCACGTATCGCCCTGGCCTCCATTTCATCTTTAGATACCTGCCGGAAGGCATCTGCAGCTGATAATAGAGTGCCGGATCTGGTGGCAAGCGGCTGCAGAAAGAAGTGGGCCAGCAGCGGGCTCCTGTTGGGCAAGGCTGTCGGTGCCATTGCCACGAGGTGAGTCAATAATTAGAACCTCCAAAAAAGAATGCCTAGCCATTTTTTTGGTCAAAAGAAAATAAGATCCGGCCTTCTTTTTGGAGAAACATGGTAGGATTTTCCCATGTATAAGAGCTGGGAGGATGGGTAGTTTTCAAGACTGCCTTATTTAGGTTTCCTGGAAAATACATGGGAAAATCCCATTCACGGAAAATCCACTTAGGGTTAGGGTTAGATCTCTCTGCATTCGGAGAGGAAAATGGAGATCGTCAATGGATTCAGAGCCCATGAGTATGGTTAGGAGCATGCATATGTATCGCATCTGCCTTAGATTTCAAGAGTGCTTTATCTAGATTTTTTGGGAAAATACATGGGAAAATCCCAGGCATAGAAAATTCATTTAGTGTTAGGTTTAGGTCTCTATGAATTTGGAGAGGAAAATGGAGATCGTCAATGGATTCAGAGCCCATGGGTATGGTTTGGAGTATGCATACTTTTTGCACCTGCCTTATCTAGGTTTCCTGGGAAAATACATGGAAAAATCCATTCGCAGAAAATCCATTTAGGATTAGGTCTCTAAGAATTTGGTGAGAAAAATGAACATCACCAATGGATTTGGTTATGGTTAGGAGGGTGTATAGTTTTTGAGCCTGCCTTACTTGGGAAAATACATGGGAAAATGAAATTCGTGGAAAATCACCTTAGGACCTAAGTGGACTTTCCGCATATTACATTTCCAATGTAAATGTTGATAAGGCAGATACCCATGCACTCCAAATCCATTGGTGATGTCCATTTTTGTCTCTGAATTTATGGACTTAACTTTAACCCTAAGTGGATTTTTCGCGAATGAGATTTTCCCATGTATTTTCCCAAGTAAACTAGATAAGGCATGCTGAAAAAGGATTTACTCTACTGATCATACCCATCAGTTCCGTATCCATTGGTGATGTCCGTTTTCTTCTCTGGAATCATAGAAACCTAACCCTAACCTTAAGTGCATTTTCCACAAATGGGATTTTCCTATGTATTTTCTCAGGAAATATAAATTATATAGGCTGGAAACGTATGCATGCTCCTAACCATATCCATGGGCTCTGAATCTATTAGCAATGTCCATTTTGCTTTGTGAATTAATGGAGACTTACCCCTAACCCTAAGTGGATTTTACCCGAATAGCATTTTCCCATGTATTTTCCCAGGAAACGTAGATTAGGCAGGCTTAAAAACTATTCACCATCCTAACCATATTTTACTAGCAAACATATGTAAGGCAGGCTGAAAAACTTTGCTCCTAACCTTACCGATTGAAAATGGCAATGTCCATTTTCCTCTCCGAATTCACAGAGACCTAACCCTAAGTGGATTTTTCATGAATGGGATTTTCCTATATATTTTCCCAGGTAAACTAGATAAGGCAGGGTTGAAAAGTATGCACGCTCCTAACAATACCCATGGACTCCGAAACCATTAGCAATGTCTATTTTGCTCTGTGAATTCATGGAGACCTAACCCTAACCATAAGTGGATTTTACCCGTATAGCATTTTCCCATGTATTTTCCCATGAAACGTAGATAAGGCAGGTTTGAAAACTATCCACATTCCTAATCATACCTATGGCTTCTAATCGATTGACAATCTCCATTTTGCTATGAGAATTCATGGATACCTAACCTTAACCCTAAGTGGATTTTACCTGGATACGGTAACCCTAACCCTAACCCTAACCCTTGTGGAACCCATTCTTCCCATTTGGCAGCAGCCACTTACCTTTTTTTTTTTTTAATTTGATTTATATGCCGCCCTTCTCCGGAGACTCAGGGCGGCTTACAATGCGTTAAGCAATAGCCTTCATACCTTTGTACATTTTTACATTGCCCCCACAAACTGGGTCCTCATTTCACCTACCTTAGAAAGGATTGAAGGCTGAGTCATCCTTGAGCCTTGGAAAGATTCGAACCAGCAGTAAATTGCAGGCAGCTGTGTTAATAACAGAGTGCTTAGACCACTGTACTATCAAGGCTCTTACCTGCCTGTGGCCTGCTTGTGAGCTGCCTGGGATTTGCAAATTCTTGCTGGCTTTCACAACCACTGACTTGGTTGTGAAAGGTGGCAGGAGGTTGGTTTGCCTAGTGACTATAGGATATGGTTAACAATGGCAACCATGACTGCAGGGATTGCCATTGATAAACAATGTGTCAACTTCAAAATGGCTTGGGCCTGTCACTGCCATTTTCTCTGTATCTCAGCTTGAAATACACGTTGCAGGGAGAATGGAGCTTTCGAATGTCAGACCAGACATCAACAAATTACTATCTCGTGGTAACCAAGGTCATCCTAACAAGTGCTGGCCAGAGACTGGAAGAGGTTACCAAGGAGACACCAGAACACCTAATTGGACCTATGACAAGGAGGGAGTGAGATGTATAATCTTTAATTATACTGAAAGCGTGGGAAATAACCAGAGCTGATTTGTTTTTCAACTGTGTCGAAATGATGTACTTTATAAAGCAGTTCTTTGAGAAAGCTATAAGTTTCAGAGTTGCTGAATTGGCTGGGTTCATTACTTGGAATCTTGACAAAATTCTGTTGTGCTTTGGTGATGGCAAGTCCAGTCCCAATTGCCGTCATAAGTTGAGGACTATCTATGCAGTATTTCTACTCTGGTGTCTCCATGTTTACTAATCTTGTCTTCTGGGATAGGCTGATGCAGCCTAATTGAGAAAAAGTAATATTTTTTCCAACTTCTTATCAGTAACAGTGATCAAGAGGGCAAGAGATCAGATATCTAGCTTGGTTAGGGTTAGGGTTTTAATATGCTGAAAGTGAAATTATGTGCCACGCTGTTGTTGTTAGTTGTGAAGTCGTGTCTGACCCATCGTAACCCCATGGACAATGTTCCTCCAGGTCTTCCTGTCCTCTACCATTTAAGCTCACATCTACTGCTTCAGTGACTCCATCCAGCCACCTCATTCTCTGTCATCCCTTTCTTCTATTGCCCTCAATTTTTCCCAGCATTAGCTCTTCTCCAGTGAGTTCTTCTTTTTCATTAGGTGGCCAAAGTATTTGAGTTTCATCTTCAGGATCTGGCCTTCTAAAGAGCAGTCAGGGTTGATCTCTACTAGGACTGACCGGTTTGATCGGCTTACAGTCCAAGGGACTCACAGGAGTCTTCTCCAGCACCATAGTTCAAAGGCTTCAATTCTTTGGTGCTCAGCCTTTCTTAAGGTCCAACTTTCACAACCATACATTGCAACTGGGAAAACCATAGCCTTGACTATACATACTTTTGTTGGCAGGGTGATGTCTCTGCTTTTTAGAATGCTGTCTAGATTTGCCGTAGCTTTCCTCCCCAGGAGCAAGCATCTTTTAATTTCTTGGCTGCAGTCCCCATCTGCAGTGATCTTGGAGCCCAGGAAAATAAAATCTGTCATTACTTCCATTTCTTCCCCATCTATTTGCCAGGAATGGAGAGGGCTGGATGCTATGATCTAAGTTTTCTTAATATTGAGTTTCAAGCCAACTTTTGCACTCTCCTTCTTCACTGGCATCAAGAGGCTCTTTAGTTCCTCTTCGCTTTCTGCCATTAGAGTGGTATCATCTGCATATCTGAGATTGTTGATATTCTCCCAGCAATCTTAATTCCAATTTTTGATTCATCCAGCCCCGCCTTTCTCATGATGTGCTCTGCATATAAGTTAAATAGGCAGGGTGACAGTATATAGAAAAAAAGAAAAAAGTAGCAAATACTTAATGCCCCATGTGATAGATGCTGTAAAATAATAATGTGTGATTTAGTGATTCCACAGAAGCAGTTATTCTATGGTATGCCCTTGAAATGCTAAATTAATAAAGCAAAGGGAAGGTAACAGAATTTGACTCTTGAAATAAACAACTAAATTTGGATATTGTTCAGTTGTTCAGGTAACTGGTACATATATTAAGTATATGCAAATTTATACTTCATGTGAATAATACAAATTAAACGATATTTTTTTTTTAGATTTAGATTTTATTGAACTTCTATACCGAACTTTACCAAACTTCTATACTATAACTTCTATATTCTCCCAAAGGACTCAGGGTGGTGTACAGCCATATTAAAACACATATAAACCACAAAATTTAAGAACAATTTAAAAACAAATATATAAAATTTGGCCCACAAAATTAAAAACTAACAAACACCCAATTTAAAAATTCCTATTAGGCCAGCCCGGCTTGTTGGAATAAAAGAGTCTTCAGGGCACTGCGAAAGGTATGCAGGTCGGGGATCATATGAACCTCTAGAGGCAGCTCATTCCAGAGGGCTCGTGCCCTCACAGAGAAGGCTCTCCCCCTGGGTGTCGCCAGTCGACATTGTTTGGCCGATGGCACCCTGAGGAGCCCCTCTCTGTGGGAGCGTATTGGCCAGTGGGAGACTATCGGCGGCAGAAGGTGATTTCGTATATACCCCGGTCCTAAGACATGGAGCTCTTTAAAGGTGGTAACCAACACCTTGAATCGCACCCAGAAGACCACCGGGAGCCAGTGCAGCTTGTGCAGGAGAGGTGTTATATGGGTGCGCCATGTCGCCTCCATAATCACCCGTGCGGCCACATTCTGGATCAGTTGGAGCCTCCAAGTGCTCTTCAAGGGGAGCCCCATGTAGAGAGCGTTACAGTAGTCCAGATGGGACGTGACGAGGGCATGAGTGACCGTGTGCAGGGCATCCCGGTCCAGAAAGAGACGCAACTGGCGAATCAGGCGAACCTGATAAAAAGCTCCCCTGGCCACGGCCGTCATATGCTCTTCCAAAGACAGCCATGCATCCAGGAGAACACCCAAGTTGCAAGCCCTCTCTGAGGGGACCAAGATCTCGCCCCCAATAGTCAGCGATGGAACCAGCTGACTATACCGGGATGCTGGGAGCCACAGCCACTCGGTCTTGGAAGGGTTGAGTCTGAGCTTGTTTCTCCCATCCAGATCCGCACGGCCTCCAGGCACCGGGTCATCACGTTAAGGGCATCATTGGGATGGTCCGGGGTGGAGATGTACAGCTGGGTGTCGTCAGCGTACTGGTGGAACTTCACCCCGAAACCACGGATGATCTCACCCAGCGGCTTCACATAAATGTTGAACAGAAGGGGCGAGAGGACTGACCCTTGTGGCACCCCACAAACAAGGCGCCTCGAGGTCGATCTCTGTCCCCATGCCAACACAAACTGCGTACGGTCGGAGAGGAAGGAGGAGAACCACAGCAAAACGGTGCCCCCCACTCCCAACCTCTCCAATCGTCGTAGCATGATACCATGGTCGATGATATCAAAAGCCGCTGAGAGGTCTAATAGGACCAGGACAGAGGAACAGCCCCTGCCCCGAGCCCTCCAGAGATCATCAACCAATGTGACCAATGCCGTTTCCGTGCTGTACCCCGGCCTGAAGCCCGACTGGAATGGATCTAGATAGACAGCTTCATCCAGGTACTGGGGAAGTTGTCGCACCACCACACTCTCAACAACCTTCGCACCAAAGCGAAGGTTGGAGACTGGACGACAGTTCGCTAATACAGCTGGGTCCAGGGAGGGCTTGGATATTGGGACAAGAAGATAGCAACCTTTTATAATAAAAGTAATAAAGAGATAAATAAAGACAGAAGTCTTTTATTAATGAAAGTACAGTAGCACTAAAGTAACCTAAGGTGTTTCCCTTAAGATGAAATCACAGGAAGTCTCCCAGTCCATGAAAATCACATATACATTTCCATCAGAAAAAGCTGAGATGCTTTCTGGATGTTGTCTTTTTGCTGCCATATATTAATCATCCTGATTTTTGCAGCCCAGATAGTGTACTTCGTAACTTTTGCAGAGAAGACCTCCTGGTTGATGGCAGGATCTCTCTGGCAGCATCATTGTGATTAGTTAAGCCACAAACCATTGATCACAAACTACCAACAGAAAGCCAATAAAAAACACCTTATGGTTTACTTTTTTGGTCACTGAATTGTTATTTTCTCAAAATATACTCACTTGACAACCCCTGGTATCTTTTTTCTTGCTCAATTGTCCATCTCTCTAGATCTGAATTCATTAAATGGGAATTCCTCTCAGGATACGCATAATGAGAAACATCCAGGGTGCTGAAGAGGCACTGATCTTTCGTCTTTCGCTACCAATCCACACAAGAAGATTTAACTACAACACCACCAAATTTTCCCAAAAAATGGCACGGAATAACACGCGCTCCGCAAAGAACCTACTCCAGAGGAGTAAGCTCATCCTCTAATCCTCTGCATAGGGAAATCATCCTTGGACAATTCTGAATTGGCTGCCATATTACTCGCAGGCCGCCGCCTAGTAATCACCTCAAGATTTCACGTGCACAGACCGGCCGTTAATTCTCGCGCTCTCCTCGGTGAGGCGTGAGAAAGAGGCAGCAGCGGATGGGCCCAGTCTACTGTAAGACAGGGCGGAGAGGCACTCGCGCTCATGCGCGCGCTTGCAGCCGCGGTCACAGCCGGCGGTGGTTCTCCTCCGACGCATGCGCCCTTTCCTCCGGTCTTGCTTAGACTATTTGAACAGGAAGGCGGACATATTTGTGAGAGGGCTCCCTCCTCGATTAGCTACTGTGCTGAGGCGATAGTGACTTACCCTGGGGCTTTGTACTTTTTTGCCTTCGCTCATCTCTGCAGTTGGAAGGAGCTTGCATTTCTCTCTCTCTCTCTTTTTTCTCCCCCCGCTCCCCACCCCCACCCCGGCGCCACGACGGACCAAGGTGGGGCAGCAGCAAGAGCAGCGGAACTCTAGCAAGCTGCACCTACTTCTCCGAGACTTTTGAATCCCGGTCCGCATCGGGAAAAAGAAAGGAAGAGAAACGCAGCGGCCGGAGAAGTCGCGGAAGAGGAGGGAAAAGGCAGCGAGGAGAGGCAGAAAGCATCTCAACCGTTACGCGGTGGCCGAAGAAAACTCGCGCATCTGGACACCAAAGCGGAGGCGTCGGCTTGCTTTCCCCGACCCAGAAGTGGGGGCTAGCGGGGCCTCTCTGAGGCGGCTCGCCCGCGCTACCTCCGCCGTGGCTTGAGTACGAAATGAAGCCGTGCGCCGCCTCAGGCCCGAGTCTCGGTGGAGGGAGCAGCTGGATGACGCTCCGCTGAGAAAGTTTCCTGTTTTTCATGGTAGGCCTCGCGCTTTTCCTCCACCCCTCCTTCCCTTCTTTCAAAGCTGCTGCTGTGCAGCTAATGCCCAAAGAGAAGCCGGAGGAACCGCTACACTGATCGGGGAAAATGTGGTTCCTTCGACATAGGGCCTCGGGCTGGAGACGAGAGCGCACCGGCGGGCTAGGGAGTACAGCCTAGAGACTCGCGGAGCGACAGAGAAGGCGGCTCCCCCAGGACGGAGCAGCGCCTCCCTTCCCGTTTTCGACGTTCGCTTTTGTCGCGCGACGATGTGTAACGGGGGGAGGACAAGGGACAACCCCAGCCAGACTCCGGCTCTTCTCTGAGAGGGAGAACTCAGGGAGACAATCCCCACCCCGTCCTCCAGATTTGATTTCCTGTGGATTAAGGAGACCGCCTCTTCAGCATTATGTCGACAGGAGAAAGCTTTGAGTCCCGGTTTGAAAAAATCGGGATGATGATAAAAGACCCCAAATCTGAAGTGAATTCGGACTGCTTACTGGTGAGTGGCATTGACTTCCTTTTTGGTTTCTATTAAATGGGAGGGGAAGACTTCCTTGAGGGTCCACCCCCCACCCTCCTTAAATACAAGATCTTGGTTGCCTTTTTATTTCTGGAAGTTTAAGTCTTGCATGTATGGATGATAGTGATTTGAAGAAGGCTACTAGAAATATTTTGACCAAGCCTTTTTGTATCAGCACTCAGTCTAGAAGGGGGCAGCTCTATTTTCTCAAATTAAAATAATTCATTCTTGTAGGCTTATGTTTGGGTCAAGGCCCACTATAGGGAGTCCTTGATTTATGACAACAATTAGGACGGGAAGTTTCATCACTAAGTGATGCAGTTGTTAAGCAAATTGCATCCAATTTTATGACTTTTTTTTGCTACCATTGTTAAGCGAATCACCATGGTTGTTAAATGAATTCATGTTAACATTGCTTGTCCAAAGCTCCCTGACAAAGTTGCAAATGATGATCACGTGACTCCCAAGATGCTGCCAACGTATATGCTGGTTGCTAAGTGTCCAAAATTTTGTCATGTGACTGCTGGGAGGCTGCAATGTTTGTAACCGCAAGGATTGATCATAAGTCACTTCAAATGGTTGTAAATTGAGGAGTACCTGTAATGTGTTGTGGAACCCTTTTGAGAATTGGAAATCAGTTCAAATAAGTCAAAGAAATTGAATTACCTCAAAGAGGTTAAGATGATTGTATGATTCATGTATTTTCCAACCAATAGAGTCCATGTACTGTCTGATACTGATACTGTTGTGCTAATATTGGGGATATGTTCAAACATACTAAACTGAACATTTGGTTAGTTTGTGACTCAGAAGTGAACCTATGTAGTTTGTTTATGATTCTGTGGTTATTGATTCAGGCACTTGGTTAAGTAAATAAACTATATTTCAGTTAACCATGGAATAATTTGTGTAAATATAGCTGCGGTCAATCTTGTAGAACATAGGTTCCTAACCAATTAAGATTAGTCCAGGTAGCCAATGGTTTTCTATTCTAATAAAGAGACAGGTTAAATTGGTGTATGATGAATTGAATTTTAGGTTGCTGAATTAGTTTACACCCTTGTGCATAATTTCATTTTTCATATTAACCCGATGAATATGGCTTATTTGTCCTTATTTTTTCCCATAATAAAAATGTAACTTTAAAATGTTTGATTACCGGTCCTCAAGACTATTAAGGTAGAGTGTGCAACATCAGGGTGTAATAGAACCCTTTCCAGTGTACAATACTATATAAAAAAAAAAGAATTGAAAGCCACATGGCAGTGCAAAGTAAAGAATCATATTTTAACTTTATTTTGTGGTTAGTTTATAAACTTTATAATTGTTAAGGAGGACAAGTATAATTGAAAATAATTATTGAAGCTTAGTATGAGACTAGGCCATTGTTTTAATTGCCTTACTATCCGATCACTGTATTCTACTTTTTAAAAAAATAAACTGCCTTTCCTTGTTTTTATAAATGTCTTGTCAAGTGTAAAGTGATACATTTTCTTTCTTTTATAGACAGGAGATATCCATCAGTGCAGTAACTGTAGCAGCCTACCGTGTATTTGGTATACACACACACACACACACACACACACACACACACTCTACAATGCTCTAGGTATTCCTGTTATGCACCTGATTTTTATTTATTATATATGTGTGTAGTATATGTGTATATGTATATATAAAAATCAGGTGCATAACAGGAGTACCTAGAGCACTGTAGTTGATGTATCCCTTTTGCTGCCCTTGAAAGCTGCCTCTCCCTTATGGGGAAAGCTGGAACCAAAATTCCAGCCATTTGTGGGTGGAGGATTAAGGAATTAAGTTGCCCCTTAGTTTAAAGTATCATTTTGCTCCTTAAAATCCCCTAAATATCCTCCTCAGATGTCCCTCCAGTTTTGAAAAACAGCCATTAACATGTTGCAGAAAGCCTGGAAATGTCCTTGAAATACTAGAAGTTTCTCACTGTTGGGCATAATATTGATATGAAAGCACTGCTTGTATCAGTTGTTCATAGTAAATGCTTTGTGTGTTAGGCTGATGATTGGGGCAGATTCATTTAACTGTTACTGTGTACCTTTTGAATTTACTTCATGAGAATGATATTTTTTAGCATAGTGATTGATGGTTACACTAAGTCGATAATCAAGAGTAACTACTAAATGTCTTATCAGTAATAGAGATGTGTATGGCCTGTAGTGAAGTAGGAAGATGCCTGATGTGAATTAGAGTTTTTGCCCAAATAGTTTAGTAGAATTTTCTGTGTTTATAATTGGGTTAGATTCAAGATAGTTATCTTGTGTGTCTAATCTAGAGGAAATAGTATTTTAATTTGGGAATAGGGCTGTGTAGCACTTTGGTTTAAAACTTCCAAACTTGATCCAGAGTGTATGAGAGCACAAACACGCTTCTTGTTTACAATCTTAAACTAATGTGTTCTTTCTCTGGATTTCATGGCTGCGTTGGAAGACAATAATGTGACTCTTGGAAAGGACATAGATGCTTTAAATTGTTGCAAATAGGTGTAGCATTATTCAAATAACTTCCTTGGAGTTGAATTAGCCTTAATGCAGAGAGTATACTCTGATATTAAACTAAATTCTAAATTGGTGGAAAAGCGATAGCAGATCACTTCTTACCTGATGCTGCTCTACCCTTGTTCTCCTGGCTCTTTTTCCCCTTTTCCTGACATTATTGGCTCTTTCATTTTGTATTTTGGAAACAAAAGTCTATGTACATGTATAGTCTATAATACATATGGTTGGGTTAATGTTTTCATTTTATGTATACTGTGTAGCTTTTGATAACCAATATTTTGCCTGCATCATTGTACATGTCTAAATAATGGAGTGAATTTATGGTGGTACTGTGAATAACAAACAGTGAAACTCTCAGCAGAATCAACCTCTATATTTGATTAAGGAAGCTGTCAATTTATCATTTAGCATGTATGTTATGTTTCCTGGCAAGGACCAGATGTAGCACTGATGCTCAGGTAAAGCCTGACACTTACTTACAGATCTCACCCCCATCTTCTATTTCCCTCCCCCCCCTGAAAAAAATCCTGTTAATTGCTTTCTCATTTGTACCTATTCTGAAGTTTATATAAACTCTGCAGATTTTGGATCTTAAGTAGACTAACTTGTGCATGTCTTTCTTTTTTCTTTTTTTTAGTTTTTACTTATTTTAGCTTTATTCTGAGTTCGTAGCAATTATCTATACTTTACATATATCAGTGATTTTAACATAGTGCTATCCTTAAAAATGTTTAGATATTTCCATAATGAAGACCATACAATCATGATTATTATAATCCAATATTGAAACATCTATGTGTTATAATCTGTTAAAATTTAACTAGCTTATAGACCACCTCTTCCATATATGAACCTATTTTATTGTTTAGATCTTGAGATATCCTTTTAAGGATCCTATTATTTACAGTATTTTTAGAAGAAATATTTACTAAAACTTTAAGAATATTCTAACTCAAAGTTTCTTTGGAAATTCAGTTTATTATATCAGGTCTGCAGACAGGCACTGGTCCATGGCATGCCAGCAACCAGGCCACACAAAGCCACATCCATGGGATGCAGGCAGCATGTGAAATCACGCCCCTTCTGGGCTACAGAAAAACCTCTCTCCATGGAACCAGTCCCTGCTGCCCAAAAAGTTGGGGGCCACTGTATTACACTAACAGTTACCTAATGAAATCAAAACAAATCAGTTTGGGCAATTAGAATTTCTATAGTGCTTTAAAATCTAATATAACATTCTAAACTATTCCTAGAAAGTTCATATTTAAGTATTCAATTTCTGTTTCAGGTATGATTATATTAACTATTTTAGTGCTTTTATCTTAAATGCATGCATGCTTTTTAGTTGTTGGGTCTTAACGTATTTTCAGTACTCTAAAGAATTGTACTTCTAAATTTGAATTTGTGTTCCTTTTAAAAAGTGACAATAAGACTTCAATCCTATTTCTGGGAGGGAGTAATGTTAATGCAGTATCCAATGTTTAGGCTTTATAAATCTCTGTGCCCACCTACCCAAAACACTTCTTATTTCACAAACAGTTAAAGCTAAAACCACTGACAGCAAGAAACACTTTTGACAACTATTTGTCAAAGTATTTTATGTCATCATGGCAGATAACAGAGAGTAAAGAAGTCAAAAGTTATGGAGAGATATACATAAGTAATTCAGTATAACAAGAATTTATATTACCTCCTTAGCTTCAAATGAAATAGTTTTTAATGGCTAAAGTTTTATGTGGAGCAGCTATTGGGAGTCCTTTTCTGTGAATATGTGTTGCATAGAAAATGAGACATGGTGTGGTAAAAAGTGCTTTTTTTCCTAAAATTTCTATCAAATGTCATTGTACAAATATTGTGAGTTTTTTAAAAAATGCACTTAAGTTGATGAAAAGAGTCCTTTAACTATAAGGAAGCTACATATAATTTTACCTGTAAAAAAATGTTACTTGCAACTCAGAATGTATTTTTGGTTACCATTTTATGAACAACTTAAGCCCAAATTATCATAAGTATCAGATGAAGTAAAAAAATATTTTTGTAGGCTATAACATATCATAGAAGATGGTACAATGGATAATTGGTTTTGACATAGTAATAATAGTACAGTAACATAACAGTAACAGTAAAAGTAACATAGTAACCCTGACATTGTAATTTTTTTATGTCAAGGGGTTTTTTCCCAGATTAAAAAAAGATTTTCAAACACGACTCAAGCACCTGAATTTATTTTGTTTCTCCAAAATTATTTGCAGTTTATTTATGGTATAAACTAAAAGTTTTCTCTAAGTTATAAAGTAGATAGATCATAAAATCAACTTAAAATACCTGAGGAAATATATCAACCTAGTACCATAAACTTTGTGATAAAACTTTGTGGTTAAAAAAGTCTGCCATCAGAGAACAATACATTCTGGCTTCCTCAAGAAGCCAACGCTGGATCCGGCCTCCTTAAACAATTTTCGTCCTGTCTCCAACCTTTGTTTTGTAGCAAAGGTTGTTGAGGCTGTGGTGGCGTACCAACTTCCACAATTCCTGGAGGAAACGGATTACCTAGACCTGTACCAATCGGGTTTCAGGCACGGCCACATCATGGAAACGGTATTGGTCGCCCTGGTGAATGATCTCTGGTGGGCCCAGGATGGGGATTGTTCCTCCATTCTGGTGCTACTTGACCTCTCAGTGGCTTTTGATACCATCGACCATGGTATCCTACTGTAGCGGCTCCGGGGGTTGGGAATGGGGGGCATTGTTTTACAGTGGTTCTCCTCCTACCTCTCGGGCCATACGCAGTTTATGTGGGCGGGGGGGTCAGAGATCCTCCCTGAGACCCCTCATTTGTGGGGTTCCACAGGGGTCGGTTCCCTCCCCCCTGCTCTTTAACATCTATATGAAGCCGCTGGGTGAGATCATTTGTAGTTTCGGGGTGAGGTATCATCAGTATGCTGATGATACCCAATTATATATTTCCACCCCAGACCAACCCAGGGATGCCCTTTCCGTGATGTCTAAGTGCCTGGAGGTGGTGCGGGTCTGGATGGGTAGAAACAGGCTCAGACTCAACCCCTCCAAGACTGAGTGGCTGTGGATTCTGGCATCTCCTGCTCTAGCTACCCCGTCACTTTTGATGGGAGGGGAGTTGCTTACTCCCTTGGAAAGGGCACACAATCTTGGCGTCCTCCTTAATTCACGGCTGTCCTTGGTGGATCATCTGACGGCTTTGACAAGGGGGGCTTTTGCACAGGTTTGCCTAGTGCACTAGTTGCGTCCTTTTTCCTCCCTCGCTGCTCCGATATTCCACCGATTGGGAAGGTTCCACCGTCATTAGAGAGACTGAGTGCCATTCAAACTTCCGCACCGACCCTCTGGAATGGGGTTCAGACGGCTCCCAATCTCCTCACTTTCTGCGCTGGCCTGAAGACATGGCTTTTTCAGCAAATTCCCTGATCGGTTACGAGGCTTTTAATTTTGGGGATTTTAATTGGATTGGTTTTAGTATTTATTGATGATTGATGTTGTTTTATTGTGTGAGCCGCCCCGAGTCCCACGGGAGTAGGGCGGCATATAAATTTTAATAATAAATAAATAAATAAAATACAGTCTTTCCTTTTTTATGTATACCTTCACCAAATGAAGAACTTGAAGAGAAGCTTCATCTTCACAGGTGATAAGGAAGAGTTTGTGCTTCTTTGGATACAGGTAGTCCTCGACTTACTACCACAATTAAGCCCAAAATTTCATTTGTTAAGTGAGCTTTGCCCCCTTTTATGACATTTCTTGCCACAGTTAAGTGAATCACTGCAATTGATAAGTTCACCTGGTTAAGTGAATCTGGCTTCCCCATTGACTTTGCTTGTCAGAAGGTTGCAAAAGATGATCACATGACCCCGGGACACTACAATGGTCATAAGTATGAACCAATTGCCAAGCATCTGAATTTGATCACATGATCATGGGGAAGCTGCAAAGGTTGTAATTGAAAAACGGTCATGTCACTTTTTTCAGTGCCATTGTGACTTTGAATGATCACTAAATGAGCTGTTGTAAACCAAGGATTATTTGCATTTGGTTTGTAAGTCATTTTAAGGGTTTTGAAAATAAGTACTTCTTGAACTTATTTTTTTCTTCCTCACCTATAAATAATATCTAAAAAATTATATTTAAAATTATATTTAAAAATAGGCTGATTCTATAACCCTAAAGGCTCCAAGATAATTTATTGGCCTCATATAACCTGAATCAAATATGCTGCTACTAATGAAAGATGTGAATGTATCTAAAATCAGCAGTACATTTTGTTTTGAATGAAACACACAACAAGCTCATTATATATAGCACTATCATAGCTTGTATTTTAAAAATACAATATATAAAAAATAATATATAAACATGGTACACAATCTTATATGTGGTTGTGTCTGCTATTGAATTCTCTAGTTTTCAATAACTATAGTTCTGATATCTTCCTGGTACTAATAATAAATTGGTTTCATGGCTTTTAGCACATAATTTCTTCTTCCTTTTAGTACAATTTCTCTGGTAAATCTGGAAGATTTTAGTATCAGGTAAATTTTCCTTCTACCATACCGTGTTTCCCCAAAAATAAGACAGGGTCTTATTTTCTTTTGAACCCCGAAATAAGGGCTTGGCCTTATTATACGGGAGTCCGGCAGAGAGAGTTCCCTTCGTGCGCTGCCATCAAGCCCCTCCCTTCCCCTAGAACGTGAGCACCAATCCACATGAGTGCCTGTCCCCCCCCCCCACTCGCGCGCCTCCCAGGTCTCACCATGTCGATGTGGCCAAAGCCGGTGAGCACCAGGTCCTTGAGTTCATAGCAGAAGCCACGGCCTGGGCCAGCTCTCTCTGCAGGCTCCAGCTCCAGCTGTACCATAGAGTGGGAAGCACGCTCCCAGATAGGCCGCTGTCTTGGCTGCGGTTTGGAAGCCATAGAGGCAGAGATTGGGGGAAAGAAAGAAAGACTTCTGCTGCTTTCCTTGCATGCAGCCAAAAGCAGAAGCAGCAGAAGTCTTTCTTTCTCTCCCCCAAACTCTGCCTCTGCGACTTCCAAACCATAGCACAGGCTATGTGGACGTGGCGACTGGGCGTGGGGGAGAGAGTGGGCAGGCCGCTACCATGGAGAAGGAGCAGGCGCTCGAAGTTTACGGTTGGTGCCACAGGCAGCGAAAGGGGGAGGCGCAGGAGTTTGCAGGGATGTGGCTGCCTTGGGAGGGTTGGGGGGGTGAGGGACCTGTGTGTGTTTGTGTGTGTGTGTGTGTGACAGAGGGGGGGCTTATTTTCGGGAGAGGGCGCATAGTTAGGCCCACCCTAAAAATAAAGCTTGGCCTTATTTTCAGGACATGTCTTATTTTCGGGGAAACATAGTAGAAAAATGTATTCACTTTTATCATCATCTTATAAACATTTTAGAGTTCTGTTTACTTATCATCAGTAAATTTAATCTGGACTAAAAATCTATTTCCTAACATGTTTATGATCAGTCATCACTGTATTGTTCGCTTTACTCTCCAAGATTAACCTCTTCCTTCCCCAATTTTTCATAAAATTAGGACCAGGCTGTTCTCATAAAAGAGCCTGAAACTTTATGGTAACTTGGTTAATTGTTGGTTTACAATTAAGTATAATTTAAAAACACAAAATTTTGGAGAAGCTTACAATTAAATTAACTGCTTCTAAAATGTAACTCTTCAAGTCTCAAGCACTAACAATTAACCTTATTCATCTGTTCTATAATTTATGTCTGTAACATACATTTATGAAGACTTATAAATTAATGATGTTTTGCATCATTCAGAGCAAGTAGTTTATATATTTAAAGCCACAAAAATCGCATGCTGTCTGCATGCAAATCATAATTGTGGTTTATTTAACCACAGTTTGTTCAATAAATAACAGTTGGCTGCGTTGGGTATACCACTAAGCAATTACCATTTTTACAAACAATGGCTGAATTATTAAACATGCTAAACCCAAACCAAATCTCATTATGGATTACATAATATGTGAACTTAATCATTTAGTGAGAAATGCAATAAAAATACAGATTGATGCTGTGAATAAAAACATAGGCTTCAGCACATCACTGGACTAACACATTCTTAAGGATCTTAACTGGATAAATCAGGCCATTTCATAGCTGTCTGGGTAACTTTGGGCCAGTTACTCTCTCTTAGCCGAATTTAAGTCACAATGTTGTAGGAAAAATAGGAGGCAGAATTATTAGGTGTGTTCACTGCTTTGAGTTGGCATAAATAAATACATGTTTGCTGCCTTGAGTTTTTTATGGCTATGTAGCAAAGATTTCTGTTCAGCCCATTGTCTCATAAAACAGTTCAATGAAAATGGTTATTAATATTAGTACATTTGTAGAGCTTGGTCAATTTTTCTGAGGCTATGCCTCAATGAATCAAACAAACTAACAAAGTATGTTTGAATACAGGTAATCCTCAACCTATGACTATTTGAAACTACAACAGCACTGAACCAATAGTGGTTATGTTCTTGATGTTCCACTTGTCCCAGCATCCCCTGTCAGGTAATTGAAATCTGAGCATTTGGCAATCAGTTTGCACCCATGATTGGTTGCAGTGCCCTGAATCATTCCCTGCTGGCTTCCCCAGAAAGTCAATGGAGAATCTTGCAGGAAAAATAACAAATCTCAACAAGTTTCCTCAAGCACGCTTTCCCAGTCCCTCTGCAACCTGCGCTGGTTCCCATACACTTCATCTGTATGCTGCACACCGTCCCTGAGCCATGCTGCATCCTTGTGTGTCCTCTTTGTCCTATGCTACTCCTCTCATGCATCTTTCCTCATCATTACTGTATTTCTTATATACCCAACCTGCATCATATCTCTTCCACACCATTGTTGTATCACATCCTCTTGCACCCTCCCTGACCCTTGCCATACATATCCTGCCTAACTCATGTTGTGCTTCTCGTATACCCCTTGCACCTTCCTCTTGCCATGACTGTTAGCTAAATCTCTTGCACCCTTGTGCACCTGAGCTATGCTGCACCTCCCACTGTTGTGGCCTGCCAGTGGCCAGTGGAGCTGGTGGCAGACTCAGACAGTGAGGGGATTGGAGAGGAACATGGGCCAGTCCTGGAGTCAGGTGATTCTTCATCTTCAACTCTGGAAGGGATAGGACTTCCCCAGACTGTGCTGGTACACAATTTGGGGTGGCCTTTGCATAGATTTATCTGATACATCAGTTGTGCCCTTTCCTGGACCGGGAGGCCTTGCTTATGTTTACTCATGCCTTAGCTCCCCTCTGGATTACTTTTTTCATGGGCTGCCCTGGAAGAACACCTGGAAACTTCAACTTGTCCAGAATGCGGCAATGCACATGAGTATTTAGAGCCCCTAGGTTTCCCCCTGTAATATCTCTGTTGTGCGAGCTACTCTGGCTTCCATTTCTTTTCTGGGTGCAATTCAAGGTAATGGTCATCACCTTTAAAGCCCTGTATGGCACAAGGCCACATTATCTGTAGGACTGCCTTTCCTTAAGGACATCTACCCATCCAACCAGGTCAGATAGCGTGGGCACACTCCTAGACTCTTCCTCTAAATATTGTCATCTGATGGGAGTTAGGAAGTATGTCTGTTCTGCAATAGTTCGTGCCCTATGGTATATTCTGCCCCCTGAAGTTTGGTAGACCTCTACCCTTTCAACCTTCTATAGGGCTTTGAAGACTTGGCTTTCTTCCCAAGCATTGGGAAAAGATTAGATAATTGCACATGAGAACTGATCTGGCACCAAGTTTTTGTTGTTTTTAATTTTTTAATGGGTTGAGCTTTATAACTTTAGTATGATTTTATGTTCCCTTTAATTTATGATTAGGAGCCGCCTAGAGCTGCTTGAAAGATGGGATACTATATAATTGTTTTACATACATATAGTATTTGTGCTGGAATACACATAATACTTTATAGAAAGGGGCTTCGTTGAACTTTGGTCAACTCCCTAAGCATTAGTGCCGCATAATTCTGTAGTATTAGCTCACCATGTTTGTGAGGTGAAGTTGCACAGCTGCCGAATCAGTACCTGAGATATTTGAGAATTAAATGAAGACCAGTAAATTTAGTATACAGCTTTACCAAGATGGAAGTCTTTAGATGTGTCTTGATAGCCTGTTGTGGATGGCTTACTTCATTTCACTTTGAAAGTATTGTTCACTTACATATTTTTTAGTTACAGGTGTAAAATGTGTTTAAGGTCCTAATATAAAATAGCATGCATCATGCTAACATCTTGGAAAGCCTGCATTGATCACTTCTTTTATTCTGAATTCAAATTCTAAACAAGTTGGCACTCAGTAGTCATCAGGTTAGGACTGTTAGGGAGTCTGCCCATTACGTTTGTAAATCATAACTGTCATAAAGCAGGTTGGTCATGTGACTGATCTGATTTTATTATGTTTTGGTGGCAGTTATTGAAAAAAAAAAAGGCAGTTGTAAAATGAACTCTGTGATCATTAAGCAAATGAATAGTTCACTATGGGTACGGTTTTACCAAAACCCGGAAGAAACTGCCAGTTTTGGGCAAAACTGTCATAAAATGTCACATGACCATGGGATGTTACAAATGACCTAAATCAGCCGTTTTGCTGAGTCCCTGAAGTGTAGTAATATAACTTGGTGGAGAAGTGACATTGGTACTTTGGATTCATGTCTTGTCCCCGGTTTTTTGAGTTAGTGATAATTTTGAATGGTCAGTAAGGTAGTAAGTTGAGGGCTACTTGTACCTTTTTTGAAAATGTCTTCTATTATATCAAATATGTATGAGCATATATGCATAATAATGCTAATTGCATTATAACATTAAATTAGAAGAATTAGAATTGGAGTATGTAAAGGAATGCTAATTGTGCCTATATTCTCAGATATAAGGTAAATTCTTGTTCTTTATTCTTGAATTAGTAACAGAAATGCTCAGATGAGGATGTTAAATAGTACTCTCTCTAAAATGTTGCCCCAGATATGTACTGATATTTTGGCACTGGGCTGTCACCTGGCATACAACCAACAGAAAATGGTTAACATCACCTCTTCTAATTAAAAGGAAAATTTTAAATTAATCTTTCTATTCTGTGGAGATGGAAATTCTTCTGTTCAGGTTTATGCTCTACTTTCTGGGAGGAACAGTAGCTATCAGTTCCATTTGACAGCCAGGGAAAAAATAGGAAGGGACAGAAAAGAAAGAAAGAATGTAAAGGTGGTTACATGGCAGCTGATCAGTGTGCCAGTAGCAGCCCCTGTCTGAAGCTGAAGCTTTTGTCTGATCTCGAACTGTTTAGATATATTATCCAATTCCTAATCCTTTTCTTTCTCCCTCCGTCACAGAGAATGCCTAAACAAGATACCTCTTCCTGAACTGCTTTTCTCTGTACCACAATGCTTCTTTAAAAAGTGCTTACTGCAAGTTAACAAGCTTAGTCTGTGACTTTGGTTGATTAGAACCCTCCAGTTGCTGCTGCCTAACACTGACAAGACTCTAATAACACTAAAGACTTTGGTTTGTTTTTTAAGCAGCTTGCAACCTTGCACATTCCTTTTAAAATGTATATCCCATTGTGTGCCTGCTTATTCTATTGTCATCCCTTTTCTCCAATGAGTGTAAATACAAACATTCTCTTGTTAATGACAGGTGGTCCTTGACTTATGACCACAATTGAGCCAAAATTTTCCGTTGCTAAGTGAGACAGTTGCTAAGTGAATTTTGCCCCACTTTGCAACATTTTTGTCACATTTGTTAAGTGAATCACTGTAGTTGTTAATAACACAATTGTTAAGTGAATCTGGCTCCCCCCATTGACTTTGCTTCTCAGAAGGTTGCAAAAGGTGATCACAGGACCCTGGGATACTGCAATCAGCATAAATATGAGTCAGTTGCCAAGCATCTGGATTTTGATCCTGTGACCATGAAGATGCTGCAGTGGTCCTAAGAGTGAAAAACTATCATAAGTCACTTTTTTCAGTGCTGTTTTAACTTTGAACAGTCACCAAATGAACTGTTGTAATTTAAGGACTACCTGTATACCAGCACTGGGTGAACATTCCAAAGAGTCTGGGAGAGAGGTAAAAGTGCTATCAGATTTGCTCTAGATTTGCTTTCTTGTGAATTGAGTTCTGGAAATCTCTTATCATTTAGATTTAAACAGTAACTTGGGATCATATTCTTCTGATGTAGTAAAGCGAAGGAAAGCTGAAGTAAAAGTGTAAGTATAGTCAACAAGAACTGCCTGATTTTTTTCCTTTTCATATACACTTCTAATTCTGATCATGTTCCCATGTATTTCCTGCAACAGAGTTAAATGTTTTGTATAGGTTAGTCATATCTTGAATTGTTACAAAAAATCCTTGGGGCAAAGAGATCCTAAAACTTGCAAAGCATTTTTTTTTTTCAATCAGAGAAATCAAATAATGAATAAAATTAGGGTTATGAACTCAATCTATGCACATTTTAATGGGGTCTCCTCAACCTGGATTTGTATGTTCACGTGTTTTATGGGTTGTTTGTATTTCCTAGTTTTGTTTGCTACTCAAAGTTTCTTTAGATAGAGTGGCTTATAAATTTGATTAATAAATAAAGTTCAGCAAGAATAGTGATAGTTTAGGAGACCACTGGGAACTCTATCAGCTGGGTGTTAAACTGGGTAGTTGAAAAAATGTCCCAGAAGGATGCATGCCACTTCCATCATAACAAAAGAACTACATGGATGTTTATGAAATTACTAGAAATCAAGCTTGATTTGAAGACTATAATTAATTCATTTAGTGAAAGCTGCATGTTACTCTATGTGTAGCTGACAATACTCTACTAGAAGGCAGATATAATTTGTAATTGTTCTTGAAAACTTCAAAAGAAATGTAAAAAATATAGGTAGCCCTTGCTGAATGATCATTTGTTACTGTTCAAAGTTACAATGGGGCTGAATCAATGGTTGTTATGAACTAACCTTGAAGTTATGACCATTGAGGTGCCCTGTGGGAATATGATCAAAAATCGAGCACTTGGTAGCCTGCCCACATTTATGACCACAACGTGCACTTCAACTCCCTCCATCTATCTCCCCTGCGTCTTTGCTGTTTTGGTCACCCTGCATCCAGCAGCCTCCAGGTGACCTTTGCTGTTTTCTTCCTCCTGCTGCCAAGGGTAAGCTAGGCAGTGACAATTTTCAGAGAAGCCAAAAGAACAGAGATGGAAGAGATAGATAGGCAGAGAAATTGAAGCAGTAGTGAGTATGGCAGGATAGGAGAAGCATGAGATCTTCACCTAATGACCTCATCCAGGACTACTAGAACTGCGGTCACATGACATTTGTGCTTAATGACTTTTGCCATGTACAGTAGAACCTCTGGTCATGAATGCTTCTGACCACCACCAAATGTGGTTCTGACCAAAAAATTCATTTTTTTTTTACATTCCAGTCCCAATTAGGTTCATTAAATGAAGACTACCTACAGTGAATTGTATTTTTAGTTATATACAGTAGAACCTCTGGTCACGAACATTTCTGACCACGACCAAATCGGGTTCTGACCAAAAAATTCAAAAAAATATTATTTTTTTCGCTGCCAATTTCCCCTTCCACGCCATTTTTTTTGTAAGTACCAAATTTCCAAAATTAGGTTCGGGTCATGACCAAATCAGTTGGCGACCAAAGTTATGGAATGAATTATGGTTGTGACCAGATGTTCTACTATATATGGAGTTCTGTGCTGTTGCTTTTCCTGTATTTTTTTATCTTAGCTTTTGCAAAATGCTTGTATCAGGTAAAGTGATGGGATACAGGTAGTCCTTGACTTACAACAGTTCATTTAGTGGCTGTTCAAAGTTAAGACGACACTGAAAAAGTGACTTATGACCGGTTTTCACATTTACCACTGTTGCAGCAGTGCAGCAGGCCCCATGGTCACATGATTAAAATTCAGATGCTTGATAACTCATATATATATATGATGATTGCAGTGTTCTAGGGTCATGTGATTACCCTTTTCAACTTTCTGACAAGTCAATGGGGAAGTCAGATTCACTTATCCATTTGACTAATTTAACAACTGCAGTGATTCATTTAACTGTGGCAAGAAAGGTCGTAAAATGAGGTAAAATTCACTTAACATATTTTTTACTTACCAACATAATTTTTGGGCTCATTTTTTGTTATAAGTTGAAGATTACTTGTATCATGTGAGATACTGGCAAGTATTTGAGAAGATATTTGACAAGTGGCTTGCAACGTTTCCCTTTCAAATGACCAAATAGCCATTTCTATTTCAAATTTTAATGGTTAAAGTAATTCATCTAAACCAGAAGGATGTGCTTAGGTATTATATTGAGTCTTTAGGTTAAAAAGTCAGTAGCATGAATAACAATATTTTCTTCTTGTTGTTTATATGCAAAATAATTTTAACTTCCTTAAAAATGTAAATTAGTTTGAATTAATTTAAAATATTTTAAAATTGATCTTGTAGTAACAGTTATTTGTACTTTAGTTCTGGAATGTTGAAAGTATCTTTATATAACACCTTATGATTAAAAGACTCATTGACTGCAATTTCTTTTGTAGTTTTATATTTCACTGTCCTTCATTCTATTATTATCACTCTGACATTTTGATATGAAATAATGTTGCTTGGTAACAAGTAAAAACATTACTTGTCTGTGTCTGTAAAATTATAACTAGAACTTTTTCTTTGGAAAAGGGAACTTCAAATGAATGTTAAACTTAAGAACACACAAAAATGGCAACAATATTATGTATTTATGAATATTGTGTCAATTAAATATATGCACATAAAGTCCTGCATAGGTTTGGAGATTTACATGTAGTACAATAAATATAGCATTTAAATTTCAGCATTCAGTTTTATTAGTACTTAAATTACTTCTGCTGTGCATGCCCCAACATGGCGGTGCCGACCTGAGTCACTGTCGGGATGGGCAGCATTTTTGGTGTTTCGGGGTCTCCTGGGGCTGCCAGGACCATCAGCAGCCCCACCCCCGCTTGGGAGAGTTCCTCCTCAACCCGTTGAGAGCTTTTTTGCCCTCCGAAATGTCTGAGGTGAGGGGAAGTGAAAGAAGAACGCTGTGGGAGGCTGCAGGATGCCGCGAGGAGGATTAGGGAGGCTGGCTGCAGCGATACTGGCTTCTTCCCTGGTCGCTGGGTGGCGGCTGTCAGAACGGCGGTGACGACGTGGCAGTACTGACGGTGACGACGGTGGACTGAGGGTGGTCTGGCACTGGTGGTGGAGTTGTGGAGTTGCGGCGGCAATGGCGGCTGCTGCGCAGCGATTCGGAGGGGATGATAGCTGGATGAAGATGGCTGCGAAATGGGTGAGGTGGATGTTGCTGGACCCTGGCAGAGAGGCGAAATGGAGGTCGCCAACGGAGGCATGGCATGGCTGAAACGATGATGGGGATGAATGGAAAGACCTGGGGTTGGAGAGTCCGGTGGATGGCTCTGGGATGGGGCCTCCATGGGTGGCCTCTCCTCCTCCCACCCCCTTCTTTCTGGCCTTGTTATCGGCCTGGGAGTCAGCCTTCCTCCCCCTCCCCCCTTTTGTGTACATCTATCCTCCTACGGAACTGCTGGGCTGTTTTTATTTGTACCCCGCTTCAAATCAAATCACACTGAATTATTCCCATTGAAACTCCCTGATAGATGGGGACTTGGACAGTATTGTGTGGACCCTGAGGGAGCTGGATGGTTATGAACCATCTATCACCAGAGGGGATGATACCATCAAATTCCCTGCCTTTGGACATCTGGCCGGCCACTGTGAGAGGGTGGCCGGGAAACTTTTTTCCCTCTGAGTGACTGTATAAACCGACTCCTTCCGCTGCTGTGAGAGAGCAGGGGAGCCCGGGCTGCTACTGATATGAAGACCTTCTGTCCTAGGATTCTGTTGGACCGTACCAAACTGCCTTCCTATTCTGGTCTTATTGGATGTACTCGGCGGCGGAGCTATGTGCACTGCGAGACTCCCCCCTCTCGCAGGTTTGGCCTTCCACTCTATCGAGGGCCTACCTTGATGACAGGTTTTGGAACCCCAAGAGGTGGCATGGTGCGAGAAGGGGGTTGAGGGGCTTCTTGACTAAGATTTTAGATAGTATTTTAAGGGGTTCTGGGAGGGATAATTTATGGGAGGTTGGGACTGGCCTGGCGAGGGACGGCGTTACAGGGGATGTGCGGTCCGGGATTAAGGAGGGGGCCAGTGTCCATACTGTGGAGGGTTGTTCCATCGGTACTATGGTTGGTTGGGAGGGACAGATATGGCGGGAGCAGGGGGCCATATCATGTTCGGGGAGCGCGCACTCACTATCTTCAAGTGATTGCGCGCTCCGGCCCCCAAGGCTCCTCTTGTTCCCTGGGTAGTCCAGATCCTCAGGGCCCGGTTTTCGGCTGATGCTGTGCAACACCAGGTCCGTGGTAAATAAAGCCCTCCTCATTTGCAATCTCACACAGGAGAGGGGTGCGGACCTGGTGTGTGTTACAGAGACCTGGTTGGGGCAGGAGGGGGGTCCCCCTCGTTGAACTGTGTCCACCAGATTTCTGTGCGTTCCATCAGCCGAGGGCTCAGGGTAGGGGCGGTGGGGTGGCGGTTATTATTAAAGAAGATCTGAGTCAGAGGGAGGCCACTGTTCCTCAGATAGCTGGATTTGAGTCCCTCCTTGTGAAGTGGGGTCGTGGGGTTCAGATGGGCCTGCTGACTGCGTACCTGGCTCCCTGCCACGTAGCAGCGGCCCTACCCGAGCTGCTCGATGTGATAGCCGGGGTGGCGGTGGATATCCCCAGACTTATGATTATGGGGGATTTTAACCTGCCATCCATTGGCGAGACGTCAGAAGCGGCTTGGGAGTTCATGGCTTCCATGACGGCTATGGACCTGACCCAGGTAGTTCATGGCCCGATGCACACGGGGACACACTCTGGACCTGATTTTTGTCTCAGGTCAGTGGCTGAATGATCTAGATATAGGGGATGTAGTCATCAAACCCTTGTCATGGTCTGATCATTCGCTCCTCCGACTGGATTTCTGTACCGCTGCCCCCCGCCGCAGGGAGGCGGAACCGGTTAGGTCAGTGGTTCTCAACCTTCCTAATGCCGCGACCCTTTAATACAGTTCCTCATGTTGTGGTGACCCCCAACTAGGGGTGGGTTCTAAATTTCTTTTACTACCGGTTCTGTGGGCGTGGCTTATTTTGTGGGCGTGGCTTGGAGGTCATGTGACCGAGTGGGCGTGGTTAGCTGGTCATGTGACCGGGTGGCCATGGCTATGTGTATAGGGGCTACTCAGAGGGCTGAAAAAAAGTCATTTCTGACAGGTCCTCGCACTTTTGACTGGTCCTCACACTTATGACCATCCTCACATTTATGCCTGTGCAGCATTCTTAACAACCATGTCACTCATTTCACAACTGCTTCTCTTCAACATGGTATAAGATAGGGCAAAAAACGTAAAATGTGAGGACAGTCGTAAATTCGAGGACTTGTCAAAAGTGCGAGGACCAATCAAAAATAACTTTTTCAGCCCTCTGAGTAGTCCCTGTGCACAAAAGGACTACCCAGAGGGCTGAAAAATGTGATTTCTGACAGGTCCTCGCACTTTTGACCGGTCTTCGCAGTTATGACTGGTCATCATTTATGCCCATTGTAGCATTCTTAACAACCGTGTCACTCATTTCACATCGTAAGTTCGAGGACTGGTCAAAAGTGCGAGGACCAGTCAAAAATAACTTTTTCAGCCCTCTGAGTAGTCCATATGCATAAAAGGATACAGCAATAGAGAGGGATGAAGGAAGGGAAGGGAAATTAGAATAGGAGTGAAGGTAAGAGAGGGAGGAAGAGAGGAGGAGGAGAAGGAGAAAGAGGAAGTAGGGAGAAGAAGAAGGGGGGGGAAGAGAAAGTAAGTAAGAAAGAAAAGACAAAGGTGGTAGGTTTGAGGAGAAAGATTGCTGTACAATAAAAAAGATGAAAGGGAAGAAAGCCAACTCCAAACAAATATAAAGATATTAAGATAAAGAATGAATTGTTAAACTTTAAAGAATAAAAGAGAACAAATAGGAATAAATAGCAATAATTAGAAACACACATACAAACATACAACATATTTTCTTTGAACAGAGTATTTGGCCGGTCCACAAATTTAAACAGTTGTAGGAGGTTAGCAGCCACCCCTTTCCTAGAAGAATGAAATATTTTGGGAAATATTAAAAAGGCAGAATATTATATTTCCCTGGATGAGAAATGGAGAAGCATGTTTTACAGACAAAGCAGCTCCCACCTTCCTGCCCCCCACCCTTTGTTAATGGGCCAGAGGCAGAAAGTCAATCCTTTGTCAAAGGACATTTGCAACACAATAGCAACAGAAACTAACACAATGGGCCCCATCAAGCCATGTGATCCTGTCCACTATTAAAACATCTTTCCAAACAGTCTCCATGTTTCCAGTGTCTTTTTCCCCACTTGGAGCAGAACCCAGAAGGATATTTCTTCCAACACAATATTTAGTCATTTCAATTAAATTTACAATTTCTATATTTCCTTTTTACCATATTTATTCCTCAACTATTTTTTAAAAAAACCAATATTACCCTTCATCCTCATCTCTAATCTTAATCAAATTCAATTTTTCCCTTCTATTCTATATTATACCCCTTTGCATTGTCATCTATTTTTATATCCATCCTCACATTGGTTAATTATGTAATACAGTTGTTTAATACAAATTCAACATTTTAATATAAATCAATTAGTTATATAACTATCTTTTTTGTATATTTATCAATATGAACATGAATATTCCAATTATTTCCATGCAATCCAATTTCTTACAAATCAGTTAATTATATTTACCAATAATAATAAACCAAATAATTTCCCCCATATATTCCTCCAAACCACAACTTAACCATTTCTGCTTTCAACACAATATACAATTAATAGTATCTCAATTATTACAATTCCCTAGTTAAATAGAGCTTTTTTTCTTTTGTGTTTTAAAATCTTGAACCTCCTCTTGCCCTAAATTTCCCATTGTTTGCAGTTTTGTACCTACCCTTTTTGGTGAGGAAAAAGAAAAAGAAACCTCTCTGCCTCATTTTGTCACGTTGCAGCTAAGACCCTGCTTTCTCTTTCTCTTTCCAGTATAGCTAGGGGGAAAAAAACTTGCTCCAGGAATTTACCTCTTTGCAGCTAGCTCTTTGAAGCCCCGCGGCAAGAATTTAAAGTTTTTTTCCCTCTAGCCATCATCTAGGACTCCGGAGCAGCAATAGATTGGGAGTGGGCGGGGTAAGCGAACGGCGACCGGGCGATCCAGCAGAGGCAGAGGGTGAGTGAAGGCGGGGGGCGGCGAGAGAGGGCTTTGGCGACCCCTGGGAAATGGCCGTTCGACCCCCAAAGGGGTCGCGACCCCCAGGTTGAGAACCGCTGGGTTAGGTGGTTCCGCCCCAGGCGCCTGATGGATCCGGATGGATTCCAGAGGGAGCTTGGGCCATTTCCTGAGGTTCTGGCTCACCATTCGACCGAGGACCAGGTAGCCGCCTGGGATAGGGCAGCCGCCGGAGCCTTGGATCGTGTCGTGTCTTTGCAGCCTCTGACCCGGTGCCAATCCCGTGTGGCTCCCTGGTTCTCCGAGGAGCTCAGGGAAATGAAGCGCCGGAAAAGACGCCTAGAGAGCAGTTGGAGGGCCAGCCGATCCGAATCCAACCGGACACTGGTGAGGTCTCATATTAAGAACTACCTAGTGGTGATAAAAGTGGTGAAATCTGAGTATTTCTCTGTTCTTATTGCGTCATCAGATAATCGCCCAGCCACCCTGTTTAGGATGACCCGCTCCCTACTCCATCAGGGAGTGAGGGACAATCCCTTACACGGAAGAGCTGATGACTTTGTGCAATATCTGTATGACAAAATCGCTCAGATTCGGGAAGGATTGGACTCTGACTGGGTAGTTTCAGGCAGGGTGATGGAGACGGGCCTTGAGAATGTCATTTGGGAGGAGTTTGACCCTGTGGCTCCCGAGGAGGTGGACAGGATTCTGGGCAGGCTTAGCGCGGCCACATGTTTACTGGACCCGTGTCCCTCCTGGTTGGTACTGGCCTCCTGGGAGGTTACACGAGGCTGGCTCCAGGGGATTATTAATGCTTCTCTGAGTGAGGGTAACTTCCCCGCCGCCTTGAAGGAGGCGGTGGTGAGGCCCCTTCTCAAGAAGCCTTCCCTGGAGCCAGCTGTATTAGCAAATTATCATCCTGTCTCCAACCTTCACTTTGTGGCAAAGGTTGTTGAGAGTGTGGTGGCGCGACAGTTTCCCCGGTTCCTGGAGGAAACGGTTTATCTAGATCCGTTCTAGTTGGGTTTCAGGCCTGGGCACAGCACGGAAACGGCATTGGTCGCGTTGGTGGACCAATCTCTGGAAGGCTCGGGACAGGGGTTGTTCCTCTGTCCTGGTCCTATTAGATCAATGGCTTTTGATACCATTGACCATGGTATCATGCTGCGTCAACTGGAGGGGTTGGGGATAGGGGGCACCATGTTGCGGTGGTTCTCCTCCTTCCTCTCCGACCGGTCGCAGTTTGTGTTGACGGGGGCAGAGATCGACCTCGAGGCGCCTTGTGTGTGGGGGCCGCAAGGGTCGGTTCTCTCGCCCCTTCTGTTCAACATTTATGTGAAGCTGCTGGGTGAGATCATCCGTGGTTTCGGGGTGAAGTGTCATCTGTACGCTGATGATACCCAGCTGTACATCTCCACCCCGGACCACCCCAACGATGCCCTTGATGTGATGTCCCGGTACCTGGAAGCCGTGAGGATCTGGATGGGGAGAAACAGGCTCAGGCTCAACCCAGTTGAGGACCCAGTTTGTGGGGGCAATAAGCTGACTTAGTATAAATATACAAAAGTATGAAGGCTATTGCTTAACGCATTGTAAGCCGCCCTGAGTCTCCGGAGAAGGGCGGCATATAAATCAAATTAAAAAAAAAAAACCCGTCCAAGACCGAGTGGCTGTGGCTTCTGGCATCCCAATATAGTCAGTTGATACCATCGCTGACTTTTGGGGGTGGCCCCCACAGAGAGGGCTCGCAACTTGGGTGTCCTCCTGGATACACGGCTGTCTTTGGAAGAGCATATGACGGCTGTGGCCAGGAGGCTTTTTATCAGGTTCGCCTGATCCACCAGTTGCGTCCCTTTCTGGATTGGGATGCCTTACGCACAGTCACTCATGCCCTCATCACGTCCCGCTTGGACTACTGTAATGCTCTCTACATGGGGCTCCCCTTGAGGAACACCCGGAGACTCCAACTGGTCCAGAATATGGCCGCACAGGTGGTGATGGGGGCGACTCGACGCTCCCATGTAACACCTCTCCTGCGCGAGTTGCACTGGCTCCCGTGGTCTTCCGGGTGCGCTTCAAGGTATTGGTTATCACCTTTAGAGCGCTCCATGGCTTAGGGCCCGGGTATTTACGAGACCGCCTTCTGCCGCCAGTAGCCTCCCACCGACCAGTACGCTCCCACAGAGAGGGGCTCCTCAGGATTCTGTTGGCCAAACAATGTTGGCTGGCAGCCCCCAGGGGGAGAGCTTTCTCTGTGGGGGCACCGACCCTCTGGTACGAGTTGCCCCCGGAGATACGGCGGATCCCGTATCTGCGCACTTTCCACCATGCCTTAAAGACGTTTTTGTTTCATCAAGCTGAGCTGACCTGACCATATTTTTTAAGTTGTTTTAATTTTAAATTGCTAAATTAGGGTTTTTTTTAATATGGGGGTGTTTTAACTGTGGGTTAAATTAATTTAATTGGTTTTTAATATTGTTTTAATTTTTGTATTTTCTGTATTTTATCTGCTGGCTGTTCACCACCCCGAGTCCTTTGGGAGAAGAGCGGTATACAAAATAAATAATAAAAAAAATTGAATAACCTGACTATTAATATCATTTATAGCTTCATGATATTTTAAAGACTATACTAGGATATATCAGAATAGAAATATAGCTACTAGATAAGAAAAAAATACTCTTAAGTAAATGCCATGTAATTTGTGTAACTTATTTCATTGAAAATATGCAGGAATGATCTTGAAGAAATATGGCGTATATTTGTTCTTTTTATCAAAGACTCTTTGACAGAATTGTACTGCTTTACTCAGTAATCTTTAGTTGAAGACAGTAGATATATTGTTTTAAAGGGGTATAATTGACATATTTGGAATTTTGATAAGATATAGGCACAGTAACAAAATGGTTGCTTTGATGGTTGTGACCAGTCATAAATAACCATCTCATAGAAATTGGTAACACTAGAATGCAAGTATTCTGCCCCTGAATTTGAATGTGAAAGAACGGCAGAGCCCCTAAATAAGAAACTATACCTTTGAACTAAAGTTTCAGACTCATTCAGGATCATTCCTCCTAAAATTTATTCTCTTACCCACACAACTCAGCTCAGTCACTAATTTTTCTTTTGAGGTTCCCCCTCCAAACAAGATAACTATTGGTAGGAAAACTATAATCCTCGAATTCCTAATTTATGGTCATTTGAGCCCCCAACTGTAACTATGAAATAAAATAAAATAAAAGATATATATATATGACCTTCCCAGAAGCTTCCGACAAACTTGACCTTCCCAGAAGATTCCAACAAACAAAGTTAATGGGGAAAATTCTTTCATATTGCTCCATTCTTAATTCTCTCTGCTAACTATGTTTGGTGAGCCTTCTGCAGCTTAATTTACCTTCTTGATTCCACTTCAGTAGATTTCTCTGCTGTTCCCATTTTATCAGAGAAAAACTTTATTGTTACTGCCTGTTATAGGAGTAAGGCTTGAAATGAGCAATGAAGAGGAAGAATTGAGAGCGGGGGGGGGGGGGAATGAAGATTCTCTGAATATTTAATCTAGTTTCAGAAAATAATAAGAGAAATTCCAAGGAAGACAGTAGTGGAGTTCCTTTATTTCTGTTCTAGGCCATTTCATTCAGATTTACTTCTGTGAGAGAAATTAGAGGCAAAATTGGATTAACTCTTCACAAATTCTCAAGGAATTCTTTCATTCTCAACTTTTAAAAAGTTATGGTTGCAACTTCTGGTCATATTAGTATTAATAAATTATATATTTAGTTTGATTGTGGTAAATACAGAGGCCAGAGATGTGAAATGTAGTTTGTGAGTTGAAGACAATAATGCATTGGGAAGAATATCAGAAAGTTACAGTGAAAAATGAGATTGGCAAACTACTCAGAAACTAGAAATACTGCTATCAATTATAAATTAGAAATACAAAAAGCACATTTATTCTTAAAACTATTTGGAAGAAAACAACTGGTTATATTTAAGTGAAATAATGGATCAAGAAGCTATCTCTGCATGTTTTACAAAATCTAGTCTGCCCAAAAAAGGAAAAGATGAAAGGACATTTTTGCTTGGAATAGAGCCAGTCTTCCAAAAGAGTATAACTGTTTTTGCATGCTTCCAAGTTTTATCAGTGTGTGTGTGTGTGTGTGTGTGTGTGTGTGTGTGTGAGAGAGAGAGAGAGAGAGAGAGAGAGAGAGAGAGAGAGAGAGAGGACACACAAAAGATCAAAAAGCTGAATTGAAATAATTACATTCAGTTTTACTAAAATTTCACTTTTGTTATTAAGAATAAAACATTTTATAAGTTTTTTTATTGTATTTGTGATGTTTATATCTATTGCATAAAGCTACTTATCTTAGAAAACATTCTTGTATTTGATTTTTCTTGCATTTTAAATTAGCTTTGTGCATGTCTAGATTTTGAATTGATGGCAGTAAGAAAAATATTGCTTAGTATTCCATATGTGATGATTCCCGAACCAGTAGAATCTGCTTTATTAGCATAAGGGAAATAGCCTATTACTACTCATACCATAGAGACTCAGTGGCTAAGATGCTGAGCTTGTCAATCAGAAAGGTCAGCAGTTCGGCAGTTCGAATCCCTAGCGCTGTTTAACAGAGTGAGATCCCGTTATTTGTCCTAGCTTCTGCCAATCTAGCAGTTCGAAAGCATGTAAAAATGCAAGTAGAAAAAAAGGAATCACTTTTGATGGGAAGGTAACAGCGTTCTGTGTGCTTTTGGCATTTAGTCATGCCGACCACATGACCATGGAGACGTCTTCGGACAGCACTGGTTCTTCGGCTTTGAAATGGAGATGAGCACTGCCCCTTAGAGTTGGGAACAACTAACACATATGTGTGAGGGGAACCTTTATCTTTACTCATACCGTAGTTCAGTGGTGGCTAATGTTTTTGCCATCACGTGCCAAAAGCGGGGGGGGGGGGCGCAGGGGGAATTGCGTGTGTGTGGGTGCCCACACCCATAATTCTATGCGGCCCGCCCCAGCACATGTATGTGTGACACACACACACACCCGCGCTTCCCTCGCTTTTGGCATGTGATGGCCCATTTTTTGCCCTCCCCAGGCTCCAGAGCCTTTCTAGGAGCCTGGGGAGGGCGAAAATGACCTTCTCCACCTCCCTGGAGGCTCTCCAGAGGCTGGAAATGGCCTGTTTGCCGATTTCCAGTGGGCCCGGAAGGCCTGAAAATCAGCTGGCCGGTGCGCGCATGTGTGCCAGAGCTGAGCTCGCGTGCCCACCGATAGGGCTCCGTGTGCCACCTGTGGCATGCATGCCATAGGTTCGCCATCACGGCCACAGTTAATAGCCTGATTTATCTGTTGCAATATTTTATATGAGGCTTCACTTAAGGAGCGGCAGTTCGATTCTCACCAACTCAAGGTTGACTTAGACTTTGATTCTTCTGAGATTGGTAAAATGAAGACTCAGATTGTTGGGGGCAATATGCTGTCTCTGTAAACCGCTTAGAGAGTGCTGTAAAGTGTGAAGTGGTATATAAGTCTAAGTGATATTGCTATTGCTAAAAGTATCAGTTGATATAAACCATACAGGAAATCAACATAACAGGAGCAATTACACTTCGATGGAAGATTTGTACTGATTTTCTAAGCACGTGTTGCTAGTTTTTTTTTTTTTTTTAAAGTATGCAGTGTCTTGGCTTCATTTGTTTGAGGAATTGCTTTCTTAGAGATTGTTAAAGATAAATCATCAAAAGTATCCACATTCAGAGTTCATTTTTCAAGCATATAGTAGAAGATGAAAACAGGCCTAAAGACTTGGCTGTTTCAACAAATGGGCTGATTCTGATTATTGGGTTTTATTTTATTTGTTCCTTGTTTTAATTGGTTTTAATTAGGATTTTTCTCCATTATTGTATGTTTTTAACTTTTGTTCGCCACCGTGAGTCCTTTGGGAGAAGGGCGGCATATAAATATTTGTAAATAAAATAAATAAATAAATAAATAAAATAAATAAATAATACCTCTGGAGTTTCACTTAGTCCTTAATTTCTACTTTTTAGAAACAAGTCAAGAGTTTTCTCTATAGTCCATCTTTTTGCTTTGAATAAATTTATAGTTAATTTTAAACATTTTAGTAGAATTTAACTATTTCTTTTATATATTTTTTATGGCTGGGTACTTGAACACTGTCTAGGAAAAAAGGCAGAAATCAATCTCCCTGAAGTAATTACTTCTTTTTTGATGCTCATGTCCAAATTAATATTAGAATATGTTTTATTGCACTATTGGTATGATCCTTTTATAAATTTGCATAAGCATTATTTTTTGTGAGAGAAATGATTCAGAAGATGTTCCTATTTTTAGAGTTCTGTTAATAAGTACTCACAGGAGAGGGCTGCACTTGCTAAGTTGTAAAATATACTCCCTTGAAAATTGCTTTGGTCCTCATAACATTTTCTTTAGAAGAATTACCAATTTCACTATTTAAATGAACAAATACTATGGATTTAAACATTTTTCTATCCATAAACAAAAGGTTTAATATGAATTCTTACATCTAAAATATGTAAGAATTTAGACTAAAATTATGTTAAAATATTTAGTTTAGAGCATGATTAAACAGGCACATTTATGCTTGAGATGTATTTTTTGTAATACTCATTAGTTGTATTCTTTAAAAAATATCTATTTTGTTCTTCAGGATGGATTAGATGCCTTGGTATACGATTTGGATTTTCCTGCTTTGAGGAAAAATAAAAACATAGACACCTTTTTAACCAAATGTAAGTATATTTATATATATTTACACATACACTGTACTGGATTTCTGATTATCTAATCTGTGTACATTTTACTGCTTTAATTTCTTTTATATGTTAATAATACCTGCTATATTTTTTTCAGGGGAAGAGAAATTGAAAGTTTTTGGAGTTGTATTCATAACAATTTAAGATTGATGCTTAAGCTTGATAGTAAGATTAATTAAATAGAAGGATGCGTAGATAGTAGCTGTGGACTGAGAACTGTGGAGTACACTTGTAGCCCAATGTGCTTAGCACAGGACCTGATGATGATTTTATGCATTCTTTTTCAACTAATCTATAATAATAATAATGATGATGATGATGATGATGATGATGCAGGCTGTGAAAACAGAGAACATTATAAAAACAAGAGAAACAGAGGCAGAATATAAGGAAAAACAGCTGGATGACAGATTAAATAGATGGAAAACCAAAGTTTTGCAAACCCAAACATCCATACAACAGACCAAGTAATACTGTCCAAGAGCTCACTGATATTATATAATATCTGATTATATAAAGTTATAATAAAAAGGTATACCAAGGATGCTTTCTAAGGTTCTTGAAAAAAAAGCAAAATAAAAATAATAAAGTTGTGAAAAGAGAAACATTTTTTATGAGTTAATGCTGTGGTTATCTTTAGAAGCAGCATTATTGCTATGTAGTATTTATTGTTCTGATAATAAATGACAAGAAAATTTAGAGAGGATAGGACTTTGAGGATGAAGGTAGGTATATATCTTTCGAGTAAGATGATAACAAAAATTGACATTTGTGTAAAAAGTCAGTTTTCTTGTATTCCAAATGTATAAATATAACCTTGTAATGTAGCCTGTATAAAATGTTCATATTCAGAAATGTTAATAATAAAAATAAACCTATATGACAGCAAGATAAAACAAAATGCTGGAAAATGCAGAACAAATATTAGAATTTATAATTTCATTCATCCCTGCGATTTGAAAGAATTTATATATAGATTGGGAATTAGTTTCACTACATAGCTCAATATGGATTGAACATACTTGGTGATCATGGAACACCGGATAACCTCCGGGAGAGGAATGAAAAGTTAAATAGGATTACAATATGGAACATAAGTACTTAGAGACTCTGGAAAAGGTAGTGCAGATTTCAGCATTGAACCTTACATTTTGTAAATTTGTGAAAGCAATCAGGCAATTAAAACATTGTTACTGCATTTTTATGATAATTTGCAGTAGAAGTCAACATTCTGTAATAATCCTTTCTAAGACTCTCACTGATTTGAGTTTTCAATACATTGATACTATTCCTTTGAATTTTGCATTAGAAAAAGTTATATCAGCAATTTCAGTCTATATCCCCTGAACTGAAATGTTAATTTTTTGGGTATAATCTCATGCCAGTGTTGACCCATGTAGATTAAAATAGCATGTTACCAAATTTGGAGTTAGAGTAACAGTCAGCTGGGAATTTAAATTATTATAGTTTGTTTCCTCCTAGTAGTGCTTTAAAAATGCAGAGCCTCTAGCTTATATTTTCATGGTAATTAAAAAAAATAACATGAACATTAGTGAAAACTAAACACTAGAAACTCATTTTATGTTTCAACCAAATCTTTTGTAGAGCATTGTGAATAATTATTTGATGAGAATAGCAAAATGTTATAATAATTTTTTTCTTTTAACTTTTTTAAACTTTTAACTTCTTTTAACCATTATTAAAGTTCCGTCTTTAGTGAAGTTATATTTGGCATTTGAATGTTGCTATGGGAATGAAAAGCAATAAAGCAATGAGATTCAAAGAAGATGTTTATAGACTGGTTAAGGCTGGGAAATTGTTTATTTAAACAATTTCTTATTTACACAAGAAGTGACCAACAAATGGAATATCATTGCTATATGACACTGCCATATGACATTGCCATAGGTGTATGCTATAGGCCAATCAACCAACCAACCAAACAAAAGAGGAAATAGATGAAATTTGCTAGTCAGTTAACTAAGGTAGGTAGGAAGCACATCACAATAATAATGGGGGACTTTAACTATCTTGACATCAACTGGGAGACAAACTCTGCACCGAGTGAAAGATCAAATAGGTTCCTGACAAACCTAGCAGACAACTTTGTCTCCCAAAAAGTAAAGAATGGAACTAGGGGATCAGCCATTTTGGACTTAATTCTCACTAAAAAAGATGAAATGATAGAAGGTGTTGAAGCTACAGGAACCTTGGGGTCTGTGTGTGAGTGATAATGTAATATTGGAATTCAGCATTATGCAAGCACAAGCAATAGAAAAAAGTCAAACTAGAGTCTTGGACTTTAAGAGAGCTAATTTCAATAAACTTAGAGCTTGGGAAGGATTCCATGGATGAGAATCCTCAAGGGGAAAACAACTCAAGAAACTTGGGAAATTTTGAAAAATGAAATTATAAAAGCCCAATCTGAAGAAGAAAAAATACAGCTCCCAAAAGAAACCAGCATGGCTGCATAAAGAACTCTCTGATAAATTGAAAGACACAAAGGACAAGTATAAAAGTTGGAAAGAGGGGCACATAACTAGGGCAGAATATCAGCAAACAGCCCGAGCCTGCAAAGATGAAGTGAGGAATGCTAAGGCTCACAATGAACAAAGGATTGCGACAAATGTCAAAAACAACAAAAAAAGCTTTTTTCAATATGCTAAAACAAGAAAAAAGTCAAGGAAACAATTGGTCCATTGGTGGGAGAAAGTGACAAGAAGGTAACAAGCAGGGAGAAAGCAGAACTACTTCACTCTTTTTTTGCATCTTCTTTACACAAAGGGAAAAAAACAGTCCAACCTATCAAAAACAGCACCATTTAAAAACAGATTAGGAACACAACTTAAAATAGGGAAGAAAATGGTAAATGAGCAACTGTCCACCCTAGAGGAATTAAAATCACCAGGACCAGATGGATTACATCCCAAGATTCTGAAGGAACTGGCAAACATGATCTCAGAACCACTGAACTATATCTTTCAAAGATCCTGGAGCATTGGGGAACTGCCAGACTGGAAAAGAGCTGATATAGTTCCCATCTTCAAAAAAGGGGAAAAAATAGATCCAGGAAATTACAGACCAATCAGCCTGACCTCAATACCTGGGAAGATTCTGGAAAAGATAATCAAGCAATGAATTAGCGAACACCCAGAGGCAAACAAAGTAATAACCAAAAGCCAACATGGGTTTGTCAAAAACAGATCACGCCAGACAAATCTTATTGTAGTCTTTGACAAAGTGACAAAATTAGTGGACCAGAGGAATGCTATTTACTTGGATTTCAGTAAGGCATTTGATAAAATAGACCATAATCGACTACTTAATAAATAGAAAAATGTGGGTTAGACAGCATTACCATCAGATGGATTCATAACTGTCTGACCAACTGCACTCAGTGTGTAGTCCTCAATGGAACTGCATCTACATGGAGAGAAGTATGCAGTGGGGTACCCCAAGGCTCTGTTTTAGGCCCAGTACTCTTCAACATTATTAACGATTTGGACAAGGGGATAGATGGGGAACTCATCAAATTTGCAGATGACACCAAGCTAGCAGTAATAGCCAATAGTCCAGAAGATAGACTTAAGATACAGAAGGATCTTGACAAACTTGAACTTTGGCCGCTATCTAACAAAATGAAATTCAGTGGTGAAAAAAGTAAGGTTCTACATTTAGGCAAGAAAAACAAAATGCACTGGTACAGTATATGAGGTACCTTGCTCAATAGTAGTAACTATGAGAGGAATCTTAGAGTCCTAGTGGACGACCATTTAAATATGAGTCAGCAGTGTGCTGCAACTGCCAAAAGAGCCAATAGGCTGCATTAACAGAGGGATAGAATCAAGATCACGTGAAGTGTTAATACCACTTTATAATGCCTTGGTAAGGCCACACTTGGAATATTGCATTCAGTTTTGGTCGCCACGATGTAAAAAAGATGTTGAGACTCTAGAAAGAGTGCAGAGAAGAGCAGCAAAGATGATTAGGGGACTGGAGGCTAAAACATAAAGGTGCTGGAATTGGATATATCTAGTTTAATGAAAAGAAGGACTAGGTATGACATATAGCAGTGTTCCAATATCTCAGAGGTTGGCTCAAAGAAAAGGGGATTAATCTATTCTCCAAAGCACCTGAGGGAAGGACAAAACTCAATGGATGGAAACTAATCAAGGAGAGAAGCAACCTAGAACTAAGAAGAAATTTCCTGACAGAACAATTAATCAGTGGAACAACTTGCCTCCAGAAGTTGTGAATGCTCCAACAATGGAAGTTTTTAAGAAGTGATTGGACAACCATTTGACTGAAATGGTATAGGGTTTTCTGCCTAGGCAGGGGGTTGGACTTGAAGAACTCCAAGGTCCCTTCCAACTAACTCCAAGGTCTAGTCCTATTCTATTCTATTCTATTCTATTCTATTCTATTCTATTCTATTCTATTCTATTCTATTCTATTCTATTCTATTCTATTCTATTCTATTCTATTCTATTCTATTCTATTCTATTCTATTCCATTCCATTCCATTCCATTCCATTCCATTCCATTCCATTCCATTCCATTCCATTCCATTCCATTCCATTCCATTCCATTCCATTCCTATTCCTATTCCTATTCCTATTCCTATTCCTATTCCTATTCCTATTCCTATTCCTATTCTATATTCTATATTCTATTTGAATATAATTGAAATCATAATGTATATTTTTATATGTAAATTTATTTCAAAGACCATGAACATTCTTTTTATAATGAACCTATTATTACAGTATTATTTCAAAGACCATGAACATTCTTTTTATAATGAACCTATTATTACAGTATTTTTTTAAATATTTTCTTCACAGACAAAGACACAATAAATAAAGTAAGAGATCTCCGTATGAAAGCTGAAGATTATGAAGTAGTAAAAGTGATTGGTAGAGGAGCATTTGGAGAAGTTCAATTGGTAGGTTATTCTATGTATGGAGATTTTACAACTAAGACTTCAGTTTTATTTTAAAATAGCAATTTCCAATGAACACACATGTCAGTTTCTCTGCTGCCAAAATCTGGGAAATTGAAAATAAATATTTGCTTTGTATAGTTGGACCTTGCTCCTGTCTTATTAATACTTTCTTAAGTGCATCTTTTTCTGAGTGAGTATTGAAAAAAAGTGTGGTTTCTTCTAAGAGCAATTGGAAATACAACAATTCTACCATTAGTTTTCAGTACATTATTTGTGAAAATTGTCATTGAATAAACTGACTAGTTTTATGGCAGTAAATAATAGTCTAAACTGACATTTTCTTACCAATTAGTTATTGTAGGGTGACATGATTTGTGCATGGAAATATAATTTGATTATTGGCTCATTCTTGCCTAATTTTTGTGCCCTGTATAAACTTGTAAGCAAAATAGACATGATTAGTTCAACTGAAAAAAGAGCAACAAAATTACCAAATAAACCACAACTATTTTGTCTGCAAAATAATGTGTCTCCTCCTTAACTATAAATCAACCAAATTATAGTTAAAGTAGACTATTGTTTAGCATGCTCTGTGAATTATATATAACAAGCAAGATTTATTCCATCTTTAAATATATACTGTGGAAGAATAATTTTTGGTTATTATGTTTGTTTCCATTCTATTTTAATTAAGCTATTGTTACAGTATAATATACAGAACAAACTACTATGTTCTAATGTTGCTAATTGTAGAGATACCTTTTAGCAAGTCATATTGTAATTTTTAATGTAAATATCTGAAGTTCTTATCTGAGATGAGAGATTACATTTCCAGTCTGTACTGCAAGTAGAGATTCATTATTTTCAGTGGTTTTATTTTAAAACCTTAATTGCTGTGAGAGGTACACTTTCCTGGAGGAAAGTTTTCCTCTTGGTTATGCCTTTCTCTCCTTAATGTATAATCTACATAAATAATGGCTTCATGCTCTTCCATCAGTGTTTTAAAATCACTGACGTTAGCAACTATTTTAAAATCTAATTATAGTGTTGGGAAATAAGGCATTTTGTGAATAGACAATAATAGTACATACCTTTAGTGAAAAAAACACTTGAAAGTTGTATACCCATAATTGGTTGCCCTATCTACTTTTAGTGTTCATGCCTTCTGCATTACTTACTACCATTGGATTGAAATAGGTTATTCTATTTCTTTCACCTTAATAGGTCTTTAATATATGCAGTAATAAGCAATATATCAAATTAAATTTGAAGGTACTTATTTTGCATGGTATGTATCATTTTATAATTTTGTTATGGTTGCTATAAATAAAATTAAAATATTTTGTGGAATGAAGGATTTGGATTTTGTTGCAGTAGTGCTAGAATAATGCAATGTAGTTAATTCTCAAATATATTTATTAATACAACTTATCTCATTTACTCTCTCTAAAATAAATTGGGAAATTGTTTAAACCTTAGACATTTTTGATATTCCAGATGTAATAAATACAGAGAAAACTACAAATTAGCTCTATAGATAGGGACCGTAAAATAATCCAGTTATGAATGAATTTAAATATAAGCATTAAATTTTTAAACTTAATGCCAAACTCATATGTAGGAAATGTTATACTGGTCAGTTATAAAAATTTCATGGCTACCTTTACAAGTAGAAACAGTTTCGGCCAACAACATTTCAAAGTATTTAGTTGTAGAATATCTATCCTTGAAATGACAACATTCAATAGCATTGATCTTTTCTAGACCTGTGGAGTGTGGGACAGTTTCGCAGAAATAAGTAAATCAATAATGCTAGAGAAGAAGAGCTAAGACAACAACAGTGTTCCATGAAATGCGAAAGAGCTTTCCTTTTAGGATGATGACTAGGTACATAACCCTAATCTTTTAACATAGTTAATGGAAATAGAATGCACTCATACTGTTTCATACTTATATTATTTTTTTCATATTATTTGTTTTAAAGGTAAGACACAAGTCATCACGAAAGGTCTATGCCATGAAACTTCTCAGCAAATTTGAGATGATAAAAAGATCAGATTCTGCATTCTTTTGGGAAGAAAGAGATATCATGGCATTTGCAAATAGCCCTTGGGTTGTTCAGGTGACTTTTATTTGAATTCACGTTGGTCAAGAATTATAACATTTGTCTTGAATAAGTGTCTAGAATTTTGTATAGATCATATATAATTTAATGCCATGCTAATTTACTGACCTACAATTTTAAAACTCTCCTTAAATATATTTGTATTTGAATAATTATTCATTCCAATAATTAGGATAACTTCAGTGCAAATATTTTGCAGTTGTAGTTTGAAAACAAAAAAATAATTATGCATAATGCTAATTGATAAGTAATTATAAAAAATACTCTGCTTAGTTGTTCATATGAGTCATTTCTCTTATGCTTCTGCTGAATTATGTAACAATAGGTTCAGTATTTGGCCTGGTTTAAAGTCATATCCCAATTTGTTCAAACAAAATACACATGAATACGCAGCCCTTTTCATCTCTTTGCAGTTAAAAATTTTATAACAACAATTTTTTGTTTTATTCATGTTAAAAAGTTATGCTTACCAAATCTGGATTCAGATAGTCTTTTAATTTATCTATTAAGTAAATTAATATTTATTAATATTTTAAGTTAAGTATTAAGTTAGTATCTATGACTTTCATTGCTGTGGTTAATTATGGACTTTGCTGGTTAAAATTACAATCTGTGCAAAGGGAAGAGTTAATAAGTTGCATGTGAGAGATACAATTACCTGAATGCAGACTGTAGTTGGGTATCTTTGCTTCCCTATAGCAAACTTATTATGTGATAGTGAAATCCAGTTCTTGCCTGCAAATGCACACACACACACACACACACACACACACACACACACACACACAGTTCTCGACTTATAACCATGTGTTTAGTAGCCATTTGAAGTTACAATGGCACTGAAAAAAGACATTACAGTTTTTCACACTATATTATTGCAGTAATTCGGACCCTTGGCAACTGGCATGCATTTATGATGATTGCTGTGTCCAAGTGTTATGTGATCACACTGTTCAACCTTCTGACAAGTCAAGTCGATTGTGAAACTAGAGTCACTTCACAACAATATTACTAACTTAACAACTGCAATGATTTACTTAACTGTGGCAAGAAATGTAAAATGAGGAAAAATTCACTTAACAAATATGGAAATTTTGGGCTCAATTGTGGTTGTAAGTTGAGGACTACCTATCCATATTACAGGTGAAACTCGAAAAATTAGAATATCGTGCAAAAGTTCATTTATTTCAGTAATGCAACTTAAAAGATGAAACTAATATATGAGATAGACTCATTACATACAAAGCGAGATGGTTCAAGCCTTGATTTGTCATAATTTTGATGATTATGGTTTACAGCTCATGAAAACCCCAAATTCACAATCTCAAAAAATTAGAATATTGTGAAAAGGTTCAATATTCTTGGCTCAAAGTGTCCCACTCTAATCAGCTAATTAAGCCATAACATCTGCAAAGTTTCCTGAGCCTTTAAATAGTCTCTCAGTCTGGTTCAGTAGGAATCACAATCATGGGAAAGACTGCTGACCTGACAGTTGTGCAGAAAACCATCATTGACACCCTCATAAGGAGGGAAAGCCTCAAAAGGTAATTGTAAAAGAAGTTGGATGTTCCCAAAGTGCTGTATCAAAGCACATTAATAGAAAGTTATGTGGAAGGGAAAAGTGTGGAAAAAAAAGGTGCACAAGCAGCAGGGATGATCGCAGTCTGAAGAGGATTGTCAGGAAAAGGCCATTCAAAAGTGTTGGGGACTTTCACAAGGAGTGGACTGAGGCTGGAGTCAGTGCATCAAGAGCCACCACACACAGATGGATCCTGGACACGGGCTTCAAATGTCATATTCCTCTTGTCAAGCCACTCCTGAACAACAAACAACGTCAGAAGCGTTTTACCTGGGCTAAAGAAAAAAAGAGCTGATCTGTTGCTCAGTGGTCCAAAGTCCTTTTTTCTGATGAGATCAACTTTTGCATCTCATTTGGAAACCAAGGACCCAGAGTCTGGAGGAAGAATGGAGAGGCACACACTGCAAGATGCTTGAACAGTGTGAAGTTTCCACAGTCTGTGTTCATTTGGGGAGCCATGTCATCTGCTGGTGTTGGTCCACTGTGCTTCATTAAGTCCAGGGTCAACACAGCCATCTACCAGGAGATTTTGGAGCATGTCATGCTTCCTTCCGCCGACGAGCTTTATGGGGATACTGACTTCATTTTCCAGCAGGACACACTGCCAAAAGTACCAAAACCTGGTTCAATGACCATGGGATTACTATGCTTGATTGGCCAGCAAACTCGCCTGACCTGAACCCCATAGAGAATCTATGGGGCATTGTCGAGAGAAAGATGAGAGACATGAGACCGAACAATGCAGAAGAGCTGAAGGCCGCTATTGAAGCATCCTGGTCTTCCATAACACCTCAGCAGTGCCACAGGCTGATAGCATCCATGCCAAGCCGCATTGAGGCAGTAATTGATGCAAAGGGGCCCAAGCCAAGTACTGAGTACACATGCATGCTTATACTCTTCAGAGGTCCAATGTTGTTCTATGTACAATCCTTGTTTTATTGATTTCATGTAATCTAATTTTCTGAGATTGTGAATTTGGGGTTTTCAAGAGCTGTAAGCCATAATCGTCAAAATTATGACAAATCAAGGCTTGAACTATCTCATTACTTTGTATGTAATGAGTCTATCTCATATATTAGTTTCACCTTTTAAGCTGCATTACTGAAATAAATGAACTTTTGCACGATATTCTAATTTTTCGAGTTTCATCTGTAGTTTTTTATCAGTTGATATATTATAAATATAAACTCTACATTTACCTGTAACTTCCTTTTTCAAAAAGAAAATAGCAGTTGATAGGAATGCAGCACACAGTGATTCTAGTCTATTATCTTTCATAGTTGTTTTATGCGTTCCAAGATGATCGTTACCTTTATATGGTGATGGAATATATGCCTGGTGGGGATCTGGTAAATTTAATGAGCAACTACGATGTCCCTGAAAAATGGGCAAGATTTTATACAGCAGAAGTTGTTCTTGCATTAGATGCTATTCACTCCATGGGTTTTATTCACAGGTAAGTGTCTTTTAAATAGCGATATTCTCAATATTTAAATTGTATTAAACATAAGAATATTTTGAAATTTTAATTTATACTATTGGACTATTTACAATGTCAAACTTGAGCAGATTTGAGGTAATCGGCACAAAATTAAATTGTTTCATCCTTTCTGCAATACATTTGAAAAAAGAACGAGTCTTACTATATGTAATTTATAAATCTTGTTTTGAGGGCCACATAATCACAATTAAAGGAAAGCAATGTAAAGGCACTTATAATTCAGAATTGACTCATTTTCATAGCCATAGCTTATTTCTGTTCTTCATTTGAGATGAGGCTCAGTGATGTTCTTGTTTAATAAATAAAAGTTGGTCTGATAATATTTCTTTTACTGTTTTCAGAGATGTAAAGCCTGATAATATGCTGCTTGACAAATCTGGTCATTTAAAACTAGCAGATTTTGGTACCTGTATGAAAATGAATAAGGTTAGTAGATAAAAACTACTAATTAGCTTTTAGCTTGTGAAAAATCATGGTACTCTGAAAAACAGACATCAGTGTTTGTTTAAATTAAGAATTTTAACTGGAGTTCATACTTAATTTTAAATTTTATTTTTCGAAAAGATCTAAGAAATCATTTTGCTTCATATACTTTTAAACAATCTTTCCTTTTTTTATAGGAAGGTATGGTACGATGTGATACAGCTGTTGGAACTCCAGATTATATATCCCCAGAAGTATTAAAATCACAGGGTGGTGATGGTTATTATGGACGAGAATGTGACTGGTGGTCAGTTGGTGTTTTTTTGTATGAAATGCTTGTGGGTGAGTATCAGAAAAATATTGTGTAAATTAATTACATTACAAAATAAACTACCTTGTTTTTATTGTCATTAATAATAATTTTAATTACTGTGTATGACAGTAGAGACCAGTCCTAATAAGATTATTTGAATCAAATCTCATTGACTTCTGTGATTCTATTGTCTCTTTTTTTTCAAAATTCTGTGACTGTTGAATTTCATTTGCTGTTTATTCATCTGGGATTGTTAAAATTACATCATCTGCAGTCCCTTGTGAGTAGCTAGAAGATGTTTCTATTAGAACAGATTTCAGAGCCAATTGTATCTTTTAAGAAAAAAAAACTTACTTGAATCATCTATTTTACCCGTGTGTCATCCTTATTTTCCTCATTTTTTCCACTACATCTATTACCCCAGTTTCTTTTTGTAGCTCTTAGAATGATAACATTTAAATGGTTTTTAGAGAAGTGGGCATGGGGTAATCTTGGGAAATACAGAATATTTCTTTTCAATTGCAGAATATCTTTTCCTTTTTGTGATTTTGATATGATAATACTATTTTGAGCTCTTAAAATAAGCATAAAAAACCACTTTTTCTGGCTGAATAGTATTGAAATGTTGCCAGATTGTGCAATCTAGCTATCTTATTTTATTAGTTTTAACAATCAGTTGTGTGACTTATAATTTTTTCTTTCTTATTTTAGGGGATACACCTTTTTATGCAGATTCTTTGGTTGGAACATATAGTAAAATTATGAACCATAAGAATTCTCTTAGCTTCCCTGATGATAATGATATTTCTAAAGATGCAAAAAATCTTATTTGTGGCTTTCTAACAGACAGGTAATATATTTAGAATTATTCATCATCATATAAAATACAGGCGATGTTCCTGTAACATATCAAAAATTGTTTTAACCACAAGTTTTGTAGACATTATAGTCAATGCTATTTCTTATTTTGTTTTCTTTCTTTGAGGTACTTATTCGGTATTTCTGTAGATTGGATCAAGTTTTGATATAATGGAATAATTTAACTATAAATTGTTCTTCGTGTATTAACTAAATCATAATCACATTAGATTAGCAACAAATGAGCTTCAAATAGGGTGTATTGTTTTAAAACAAGTCATAATTAAATTTCTACAGATACTTTATTATTGTTATCTACAGGTTGTTCAGCTTTCTGTGCAAGATCTTAAATGATTTTTCCTCTGGAATTCCTATCTTGAGTATTTATACTTTAGACCTGTAACATTTTTATTTACTTTTCCTGCCTTCCACCAAACTTTATCCCCTGCTCTGATTCTTAAAATACACCAGAAATTTTTCCAATAATTTGAAAGATTTGGAAAGAAATGTTTTATAGCTATGACATGCTCAGCCAAATGCAGATATAAATAATGATGTATTTATTACTGATTACCTGGAAAAATTGTTTTGATTAAAGTCAGATAAAAAGTTAGTGGAGGATTTGTATAATTCTATATAAACATTTGCAATTCCTGTAGTATCAAATAAATGTTTCCGATAGCAAACATGCTTTTTACTACTGAGAATGGGGGAAACTTTTCCATTCCATATTTACAGCAAAGAAACTGCTAATGTTGAAATAAATGATCTTTTTGCTTTAAAATGGGCTTTGAGTTACATTTCATTTGTTTACAAATTATTTTCATGTGTATGCAACATGTGTAATATAATTTTAAAATTATTTCACTTATACAGGGAAGTTAGATTAGGAAGAAATGGTGTGGAAGAAATCAAGCGACATCCATTTTTCAAAAATGATCAGTGGTCTTGGGAAAACCTTAGAGACAGTGAGTAATTTACTATATAAAATCATCTTTTCTTGTAATATAATTTTCATGTGTTAGATTTTCTTTCTAAATGTTGAAGGAATATAATTTTCTACATTACAAACAGATAAAGAAAAACAGTTGCTGACCTGCTTATTCAAAAGGCCAAAGTTCACACAACATTCACAAGGTTCACACTGTTTTACTCTAGAAAGTTTATGTACATCCAATGAGATCTTGCATACCTTTTGTCTTCCTCCCTCTTCAATTTCTAAATATGTTTTCCAAATATTTGTTTGTTTGCCTGTTTATCATATTTCTGAATCTCCATCTCCCTCAAAGAGAGACTTATGGGGTACTGTGATATGGGGTATTGTGGGCTGCTATTGAGGAACCTTAGCTGAGCTGGGCATTTAAAATTTATTGTGTAGTTCTTTAAACAGTGGCTCCGAACCTTTTGGACACCAGGGACCGGTTCCATGGAGAAAGGTATTTCCCCAAACTGGAGGCGCGTGATTTTGCATGCTGCCTGCATACCGCAGATGGGATTTCGCTTGTTTGCGTGGCTCGGTTGCTGGCATGCCGCATACATGGCCTGGAGTTTGGGGACTCCTGCTTTAAAATATACAAAAAATATAAGTACTTGTCATAACAAACCCTATAAAACATTTTAAAATATTAAAAATAACAAAGACAAAGAACTTTTATTTATTAAACATAGAATACATCTGAAACATTTGATTCAGGATAACTGTTTCTAACCTAGTGGTTAATATTAAATCAACTTATCAATTTCATAAAATTGTTTTGATTTTTATTTAACAATAATTACAAAATAATTTTTAACCATTCTGAGTTTTTCCTTTGATTTTCTATTATCTCAAAGTTTATGCAGTACATTGCAGTATTATAATTAAAATAGAAACATTTAGTATTTTGAGATAATGGGACAAAATCAGTAATTGCGACTATTTTAAACAATAATATATATGACATCTATAATTTATCTTTGCTCTTTAATTAATAAAACAGTAGTAAAATCTTTTACGTTTTATAGAAAATACCACTATTATATATGAAAATAACTGCTTTGATAAGTCAGTTTATAATAGTTCTCCTGTCCCAGCTAATATCTAAAATACTAGAAATATTTGGCAGAATTGAGATACTCAGATCAGTAGTTTGTTATGAGCTACTGTGGAACAGTTTGTGCCTCTTAATGTTACATAATTTTTGAAACTTTTTAAGTTTCTGGGGAATTTATGCACATACTGCTCAAAATATAATAAGGATTTCAGCATTGTATGATCTTGTAAACCAACTTTTTTTCATATCTTCATTCCATGTATACATGTTAATATACACATTTTTATACAATTATTAATCTTTGTTCTTTTGGGGGGTTTTTGGGGTAGCTGTAGCACCTGTTGTGCCTGATTTAAGTAGTGATATTGACACTAGTAACTTTGATGATCTGGAGGAAGACAAAGGTGAAGAAGAAACATTTCCTATACCAAAAGCTTTTGTTGGCAACCAGCTACCTTTTGTAGGATTTACTTACTATAGTAATCATCAGTAAGTATATGTAGATTTAATATATTGGCTTGTCAGTAAAAGTCATGAGGATATTTATAACAGGAATATAGCAAATATAACTAAATTACTGCAGTCATTAAAAACTGCCTTGTGTTAGCATATTGATACTGGAAACATTTACCATATTGCAGCTGTATTTAGTTTAGAGGGTTATTATCCATTCTGTAGAGATTATTTTTGCTTCTGGTAACCTGACTACATTTTGCTTTGTGTGGGTATTTTCAATGAAATAAGACAGAATATTCAGGTAATAGTTGTTCTTATATTGCAGTCTAAAAAACACCTACCAGAATCAAAGCTATGTTTGGTAAATGCAACAAAAACTAATAAAGAAAGAAAAAAAATTAAAGAAGGTATCTGCTTATTTGGAAAATCAAGTTGCATGTGTTTTAGTAATGCTGGAATGATCCCTAATTCACTTCAGAAGAATACTTTGGAGCACAGATGTAGCACTGTCTGCACTCTAAAGCACCTGCATTTTTTCCTAAAATTATGCAGCAACTATAGAGGGCATCCATATTTAAGAAAACATGAGGACAACACATTTCCCAGGTTCACAAATAAGCATATAAGAACATGATATTACTATAAAATCAATAGTATGATTTTTAGAAACAGCTCAATCATACGTTATCTGTAATAGTAACCTCTTCAATACTGTATATTACTTTAAGCCAGGATATTGTGACTGGTATAAAATGCTTCAGTTTTAAAGTGCACAGTACAGAGAAATTGTAAATAAATAAATTGAAAAACAACAATGGAAGAGAGCTTTTGTCTTTTGAATGTTACATGGTGAATGTAGTCTAATTCTAGTATAAATAATGGCAGAGAAACAACACACTTACACTCACGTAGTACACAGCTACAAAGAAGACTTTATGATTTGTATAATAATAATATAGGACAAAGAGACATTTTTCATTGATTGCTGACAGTCTTTGCATTGTTAATTGTCTAGTATAGAATCTTCTGAGCTTCATAGTAAATAGAATTCTATAGTTTTTTAAGCTTTGGAAAAACAAAGGTATTTTTTTTATTAAGGATGTTCTATTTTTTGTGAATAAATATTTATATTTCTTTTTGTGTCTTTCTAAAACTTCTAAAATTGTGTTTGTAGGTATTTATCCACCTGCACAGCTAATTCGAATGACAACAGAACGAGCACCAACGTAGATAAAAACTTGGTACATTTATTTTTTTTAAAAAAAATATTTTTTCATTGGTTAAATTTATTCTACAAGTTTTTTATGTTCTGAGAAATGTCCTATTTTAAATTAGATATAATTATATAATATGACTTAAACAATAAAAATGAAATTCATTTAAATGTTAAAATTAGGTACTTAAATTGTGTGGGTTTTTTTTTGTTTTACATAAATATTATAATTTGGCTAAACTAAAATTCATTTTCTTTAATACTTGCCATAAATTGAAATATGTTGAATAAAGTTTACACTATTACTCACAAATTACTCACTTTCACAAATTAAATTCCCAACTTTCATTTCAAAATATGGCTGTTTCCTTTGACAGCCATCAAATTGATTAGTGTAATAAGAGGTTCTTATGTTCACTTCCTGTTTCTTAAATAATAAGAATTTTATAAAAATTATGGAATTTAAAAGACCCAACTTTTAAATAATGTATGAAGTTCAAACCATGTGTGAAAATTAAAATTCAAAAATGAGGATGTTGTTTTTCCAACCATGGTTTCTCTGTGAGTATTGAAATGCAATTGGTTTTAGTAGTTTCATGCACTCTTTGGATAGTGCTGGAGGGCACAATAACAACTGATTATCTTTTCCCGCACTGAAGAAACCAAACTTCAAATATTCACTAAAATAAATATGCACCCAAGAAATTTGTACTTGACTCTACATCATTTGAACATTATTTTTCAAATAATAACAAAATTATTATTTTTTCCAGAAATTTTTTTCAAACAGGTTTCTGTATTCAAAACAAATGAATATTTAATTTTTACAAATAAAATCTTAAATAAACATAAAAATAAAAGTGACCCTCATTATCAGCATTGTTGGATAACCTTGGTTTTAGCTCTTTTAAATATTTTAGGGATACATAAAATGTTAGGTGGACTTTTTTATGTGTATAAAGGCACTATTAAAGCTGACATTGTTCAGTCACAAGCCTTTTAATCAGAGGCAATGTCTCTGTTCCTTTTTCTGTCCAATTCCCAATGCTGGTAAGATCATAAATTATCTGGTTGGAAAAGAAAAAAATGAAACTTCACAATCCTCTTTTGGCTTTTTCAAGAGTATTGGTAGAGAAAATCATTCTTTTGACATATTCTAAAGACAAGGTTTGAGGCTTTTCCCCCCTTTTCATTAGGATCAGTACCAACCTGCACTCTGTGCTTTGGAAAATTAATTAGATGTGTTTCTCCTTTACCAAGACTTTTTAACATACAAGTATCGGAAAACCATTCCAAAACTGTTGTGCCTTACATATTTAACTAGTTCTATAAAAGTATAACATTTATAATTCATTTTGTATTTTGTACTTATAGCTGGAATCTTTGCAAAAAAATGTTTATCAACTTGAAGAACAGCTACATAATGAAATGCAGCTAAAAGATGAAATGGAACAAAAATTCAGGTAATATATTTCATTTCTTTCAGAATATCAAACATAATTTTTATGAAATATCACTTGTATGACACGGTAATAGCATTCAACATGTTCATGTATGTCAGCAAACATGCAACAGCTGTGAGGAATTTGCCAAACTACAGACTGTATTTTTGTCATTTCTTGTTCCCACAGGAATTATTGACTTTAGATCTATTTAAGAGCAATAATTTGAAAACAATATTATAAAAATTGCTTATGATAGCACAGACTCTTACCTACTAATATTAAGAAGGATATTAAAAGGAACTTTGTGGCATTTTGGTGGCATTAGCATTTTTGGTATTAAAATTTTAATGGTTTGATAGGTATTTGATGTTTTGACTATATTGATCAGCTGCATATGAAATATTTTGTCTTAGAGGCAGTAAGTAAAATTCAGCTCTTACATTTTTTATAGAACATCAAATATTAAACTAGACAAGATAATGAAGGAACTAGATGAAGAGGTAAGTGTTTGAATTATTAGTCTTTCCTTACTGATTTTGTAAGAATCAAAATCAAATCAAAAAGAAATTACATTATACTTAGAAGAGTTGAGAAGAGATTGTCAATACAGTGGTCCTCAACTAGTCTGGCACCAGGGACTGGTTTTGGAAGAAAAATTGTCTTTCATGGACCGGGCAGGGATAGTGGTTTCACAAACAACCTAGATCTAATGCATGGGCAGATAAAACTTTGCTTGCTCGCCCGCCGCTGTGTGGCCTGGTTTCATGGCCTGGGGGTTGGGGATCCCTTTGCTAATAAGTATTTAGGAAAAACATATCAGCCTAAATTAGACTATCTATCAAGACACAAATGGGCCTTGATTTTTCCTAGACTGGCACATTCAACTTCCTTCTTATGCTCCATAATCAAAATCTAATGCTTCAGTCACATTTTTTGCTGTTTAGTATAAACAGCATAGAAATAGCTAGTTTTAAAAATCATCTAAGTTTAGGTTTTAGGTTTTATTTTATTTATATACCGCCCTACTCCCGAAGGACTCAGGGTGGTGAACAGCAACAAGATAAAACACATAAATACAAAATTTAAAAGCAAAATAAAACCGAATTAAACAATTTGGCCCAAGACAGATTTAATACACCCCAATAATTAAGAACAGATTAAAATTTACATTTTAAAAGGGAAAAGGGAAAGTTAGGCCAGGCCAGCCTGATGGAATTAAAAGGTCTTGAGAGCACGGCGGAAGGTGCGTAGATCCGGGATTCTCCGTATCTCCGGGGGGAGTTCATTCCAGTTGGTAGGTGCCCCCACAGAGAAGGCTCTCCCGCTGGGGGCCGCCAGCCGACATTGTTTGGCCGACGGCACCCGGAGGAGCCCCTCTCTATGAGAGCGTACCGGCCGGTGGGAGGCTACTGGTGGCAGCAGGCGGTCCCGTAGATAACCAGGTCCTAAGCCATGGAGCGCTCTAAAGGTGGTAACCAAAACCTTGAAGCACACATGGAAGACCACTGGGAGCCAGTGCAGCTCGTGCAGGAGAGGTGTTACATGGGAACGCTGTGTCGCTCCCATAATCACCTGCGCAGCCGCACTCTGTGCCAGTTGGAGCCTCCGGGTGCTCCTCAAGGGGAGCCCCATGTAGAGACCGTTACAGTAGTCCAGGCAGGAAGTGACGAGGGCATGAGTGACCGTGCGTAAGGAGTCCCAATCCAGAAAGGGACACAACTGGCGAATCAGGTGAACCTGATGAAAAATCCTCCCGGTCACGGCTGTCAAGTGCTCTTCTAAAGACGGCCGTGAATCCAGGAGGATGCCCAAGTTGCGAGCCCTCTCCGTGGGGGCCAGCCCCCAATAGTCAGTGATGGCACCAACTGACTATATCGGGACATCGGAAACCACAGCCACTTGGTCTTGGATGGGTTGAGCCTGAGCCTGTTTCTCCCCATCCAGATCCTCACGACCTCCAGGCACCGGGACATCACTTCAAGGGCATTGTTGGGGTGGTTCGGGGTGGAGATGTACGGCTGAGTGTCATCAGCGTACTGATGGTACTCCACTCCGAAATCATGGATGATCTCGCCCAACAGCTTTACATAAATGTTGAACAGAAGGGATGCCCCACATATGAGGCGCCTCGGGGTCGACTTCTGCCCCCCTGCCAACACAGACTGCAACCGGTCGGAGAGAAGGAGGAGAACCACCGCAAAACAGTGCCCCCTACCCCTAACTCTTCCAACTAGTGCAGCATGATACCATGGTCGATGGTATCAAAAGCCACTGAGAGATCTAATAGGACCAGGACAGAGGAACAACCTCTGTCCCGAGCCCTCCAGAGATCATCAACCAACGCGACCAATGCCGTTTCCATGCTGGACCCAGGCCTGAAACCCAACTGGAACGGATCCAGATATACCGTTTCATCCAGGTGCTGGGGGAGCTGTCGCGCAACCACACTCTCAACAACCTTCACCACAAAGCGAAGGTTGGAGACCGAACGATAATTTGACAACACTGCCGGGTCCAGAGAAGGCTTCTTGAGGAGAGGCCTCACCACCGCCTCTTTCAAGGCAGCGGGAAAGTCACCCTCACCCAATGAAGCATTTATAATCCCCTGGAGCCAGCCTCGCGTCAGCACTAACCAGGAGGAACATGGGTCCAACAAACATGTGGTCGTGTTCAGTCTACCCAGAATCCTGTCCACGTCATCAGGAGTCAGAGGATCAAACTCATCCCAGATAACATTCTCAAGACCTGCCTCAGTAATCCCCCCTGAAACTACCCAGTCGGAGTCCAGGTCTTCCCGAATCTGAGTGATTTTGTCATGCAGATACTGTACAAAGTCCTCAGCTCTACCCTCCAAGGGGTCCTCCCGCACTCCCTGGTGGAGCAAGGAGCGGGTCACCCTAAACAGGGCGGCTGGGCGGTTATCTGATGACGCAATAAGAGCGGCAAAATAATTACACTTTGCTGCTTTTATCGCCACTAGGTAATTCTTAATATGAGATCTTACCAGTGTCTGGTCAGATTCAGAAAGGCTGGCCCTCCAACTGCTCGCTAGGCGTCTTTTCTGGAGCTTCATCTCCCTTAGCTCCTCAATAAACCAAGGAGCCAGATGAGAGCGGCGCCGGGTCAGAGGCCGCAAAGGCACGACCCGATCCAGAGCTCCAGCGGCCACCCTATCCAGGCGGCCACTAGGTCTCCAGTCGAAGCGTGAGCCAGAGCCTCAGGGAATGGCCCAAGCTCCATCTGGAACCTATCAGGCTCCATCAGGCGCCTGGGGTGGAACCATCTTACCGGCTCCGCCTCCCTGCGGCGAGGTGCAGCGGTTCGAAGGTCAAGACAAAGGAGAGAGTGATCTGACCATGACAAGGGCTCGGTGACTATATCTCCTATCTCAAGATCACTCAACCACTGTCCAGAGACAAAAACCAGGTCCAGCATGTTTCCCCCCCCCCCCCCCGTGTAGGGAGGGCCATGAATTAGCTGGGTCAGGTCCATAGCTGTCATGGAAGCCATGAACTCCCGAGCCACCTCAGACGTCTCACCCACGGATGGCAGGTTGAAATCCCCCATGACCATAAGTCTAGGGGTGTCAACCGCCACCGCTGCAATGATGTTGAGTAGCTCGGGCAGGGCTGCTGCCACGTGGCAGGGAGCCAGGTACGTGATCAGCAAACCCATCTGTACCCCATGACCCCACTTCACAAGGAGGGACTCACAGCCGTCTGAGGAACAGCGGCCTCCCTCGGTCTAAGACCTTCTTTAATAATAACCGCTACCCCCCCCGCCCCTCCCCTGTGACCTTGGCTGATGGAATGCATGGAAACCTGGTGAGCACATTTCAACGAGGGGAACCCCCCCCTCCTGGCCCAACCAGGTCTCTTTAATACCTGCCAGGTCCGCTCCCCCCCTGAACAAGATCACAAATGAAGGGGGCTTTATTTACTACAGACCTGGCATTGCACAACATCAGCCGAAGGCCCGGGCCCTGAGGGTCTGTGCAACCTGGGGAACGAGTGGAGCCTTGGGGGCCGGAGCGCGACACTGCTCGTAAACAGTGCGCGCGTGCTCCCCTGACACGATATGGCCCCCTGCTCCCTCCATATCTGCCCCTCCGACCCATAGTATTGATGTTAGAAACACTATCTGGATAAGCTCTAACCCCCCCCTCGACCCCGGGTCCCCCACCAAGTGCTGGTTTAAAGATGTTTTATTTTAAACAAAATGTAATTTACAGTAGGTTAGTACTGCAAAAAACAAAAAACAAAAAAAAAACCCTATTTTCAGCATGATGGAATATTGGTTGTGATTCTCACAGCCCCCAGAATGTGAGAGTCAACATTTTATTTGTGGATTTTGATGGATTTTAAGGTGCAAATTAAGTATTTTAAACCTTATTCAGGCTTAAGATACCTTTTGTAGCATTGAAATTTCTAATCGCCCTTCAGAACTATTTTTTTGATACATTTTCAAAGTGATCATAGTTATTATATAAAAACTAATACTAAATTGTCTATATATCAGTTTATTATAATTTAAAGTAGCAAATGTATTTCATTGTGTTTTATTTATTGTAAAAATCTTTTGATTAAAATAATCGCAATTCTATATTGTAAATATTCAGATGAATGCTTAGCTGTAGAGTTTTATTGCTAAATATAACTTACAGGGAAATCAGAAAAAAAATTTGGAATCAACAGTTACTCAAGTAGAGAAGGAAAAGATGCTCTTGCAACATAGAATTAATGAATATCAAAGAAAAGCTGAACAGGAGAATGAAAAACGTCGAAATGCAGAAAATGAAGGTAAGCTGTATTTTATTTTGTATATTACAGTAAGAAAACTTCATACAATCATAGAGACTTCGGAGGTATTCTAGTCCAATATCCTGTCCAGGATAGACTTTCACTATAATAAATTTCCATATTGTATAGTCAAGGTTGATATATAATGAATTTGCATTTCTTTTGTTAGGCATGGTCAAATTTTGTCTTACCAGTACTGGTTGTCCTTGACTTACGACCACAATTGAGCCCAAAATTTCTATTGCTAAGCAAGACACTTGTTAAGTGAGTTTTGCTCCATTTTACATCCTTTCTTGCTACTCTTGTTAATTGAATCACTGCAGTTCTTAAGTTAGTAACACAGTTATAAAGTGAATCTGGCTTCCCCATAGACTTTGGTCGTCAAAAGGTTGCAGAAGAAGATATTGTGACCCTGAGATACTGTAACCATCATGAATACATACCAGTTGCCAAGCATCCAAATTTTGATCATGTGGCCATTAGGATGCTGCAATGATTATAAATGTGAAAAATGGTCATGTGCCATTATAACTTCAAAAAGTTACCAAATGAGTTGTGTAAGTCAAGGACTACATGTACATACCCCAATCTTGGATTCCCTCCCACCAAATTTCAGCAATATCAACGATGTCATATTTGCAACATATCCCCTCCTCCCCCCTTCTACCTTGGTACTGAGATTTCATCTTCTCTATTTTCTTCCCCATTCTCTGAGTATTAGGTTACAGTCATTTGAGCCCTTTAGTACTGTCTTTCTTAGGGTTTGCCTGCTTAACTTCTGATGCATTTCTATGGCCCCCTTCTTATCACTTCCTTTCTTGTTATAAGGCTTACTGTTTTGAGTGTAGTTCTGGGTATTGGTCTTTTACCCCTCCATGGTTAATTTAAAGTCTGCCTGATGACCAATGTCAGTAAAATGCCTTTGAAACACGTTTTTCTCAATCTTTGTGAGGTAAAGCATATCTTTTACAAAAGCCTTTTAGTAGATAATATATCCTGGTTCAGGAATCTATGGTTTTGTTGATGACACAATTCCTTGGACTAACGTTTCAACTGCAGAATCCTCTGTTCTTTCCTCAGACCATAATCATCAATAGAAGGCATGATTGAAATTGTTTTTTTTAATAAAATGGAAAGTGTTTGCATTTTGAACATTTTATTTCTGCAATTTACCTGAAAATATTAAAATGTATGTTTAAAATGTCTTTCTTTGCTTTTAGCGTCAACATTAAAAGATCAGCTGGAAGACTTAAAAAAAATTAGTCAACACTCACATATTACAAATGAAAAAATTACACAGTTGCAAAAGCAAGTAAGTAATTTTGCATATATTAATTCCTCCTGGTTTGCATACTGCTGTCCTTCACAAAAGCCCTAAAGATCTAGAAATAGTAGTGGAAGCTTGGAACCAACTTCTAGTAGAGGTAGTGGATCAATCATCAATAACTGAGTTTAAACATGCTTGGAATAAATATATGTCCATTGTCTGACTAATTTTTTTTTTTTTTTAATTAAAACTGAAACGACAGACTTGACGGACCACTAGGTCATTTTCTGCCATCAGTTAAATGTGTTTCTATTTTCAAGAGACCCTGGACCTTAGGATTTTATGATGTTACTAGTTTGTTATGATTGTTTTAATTATTTTAATGATTAATTATTCCTAGACAGTTGTTTTTCTATTTTGTTCTTCTGTTATTATACTATGATTTTAGCTTGTCCTATGCGTTACATTGAGTTGCCTGATTGTACTGTTGTTGAAATTCATTTTTTCTCATTAATCTATACTCGCTACCCCATAGTGATAAAGTCTGTAAATTTATTAAAAAGAAAAAACTGAAATATCACATTGGCATAAGTATTCAGTTCCTTTGCAACAACACTTGAAATTTAGCTCAGGTGCCTCCATTTCTCTTGATTGTTGATTACATGTTTCTACACCTTGATTGGAGTCAACCTATGGTAAATTGATAGGACATGATTTGAAAAGGCACACATCTCTCTATAGAAGGCCTCAAGCTGACAATGCATATTGTAGCATAGCAAAAGTCATGAGGTCAAAGGAATGGCCTGAAGAGTTCAGAGACTCTGAATTATTGGATTCAGGATTATTGGAAGACACAGATTTGGGGAAGGCTACAATAAAATTTCTGCTGCATTGAAGGTTCTTAAGAACACAGTGGCTTCCATAATTCTCAAATGGAAGAAGTTTGGTACAACTTGTCAAACTGAGCAATCAGGGAGAAAGGCCTTAGTAAGAGAGGTGACCAAGAACCCGATGGGCTGAGCTCCAGAGATCTTATGATTGGATAGAGTTCCAGAAGAACAACCATCACTGCACCCCTCCACTAATCTGGGCTTTATGGCAGAGTGCCTAGATGGAATCCTCTCCTCAGTGCAAACACATGAAAACCCAGTTGGAGTTTTCAAAAAAGCACCTGAAGGACTCATGCTGTGAGGAACAAGATTCTCTGGTCTGATGAAACCAGGATTGAACTGTTTGGCCTCAGTTGTAAACATTATGTCTGGAAGAAACCAGGCACCACTCATCACCTGCCCAATATCATCCTAACTGTGAATCATGGTGATGGGAACATCATGCTGTGGGGGTGTTTTTCAGCAGTAGGGATTGGGAGACAGGTCAGGGTTGAAAGAAAGCTGACGGGAGCAAAGTACAGGGATATCCTCAATGAAAGCCTGTTCCACAGTGCTCAGGAACTGAGACTGGGCCAAAGGTTCACTTTCCAACATGACAATGATCAATCAAGATAACACAGTCAAGATAGGAGTGGCTTAGGGACAACTTTGTGAATGTCCTAGGGTTGGCCTAGCCAGAACCCTGACTTGAACCCTATTGAACATCTCTGGAAGAACCTGAAAGTCGCCACCATCCAATCTGGTGAGATTGAGATTGAGAGGATTTGCAAGGAAGAATGGCAGAAAATCTCCTAATCCAGGTGTGCCAAGCTTGTTGCAACATACTTGAAAAGACTCGAGGTTGTAATTGCTGCCAAAGACGCTTCAACAAAGTACCAAGTGAAGGGTCTGAATACTTATGCTAATGTTTAAGTTTTTTATTTTTAATAAAATTATAAACATTTCACTTTGTCATTATAGAGTAGCGAGTGTAAATTAATGAGAAAAAAATGATTTTCAACAACTATAGAATCAGGCTGAAGCATAACAATTAACAAAAGTGAAAGAGGTCTGAATACATTCTGAAGGCACTGTAACTAAATCTCTTTTTTTAGGGTAAATATGAGCCATGCTCATTTTAGACTAACCTCTATTTTTTTTCCTAACTCCATTGCTCATACAGCTTGAAGAGGCCAATGATTTGCTGAGAACAGAGTCAGATACTGCAGCAAGATTAAGGAAAAGTCATACAGAAATGAGCAAGTCAATAAGTCAATTTGAATCATTAAATAGGGAATTGCAGGAAAGATGCAGAATTCTGGAAAACACAAAATTACAGGTGGAAAAGGATTATTTCCAGCTACAAGGAGCACTGGAAGTAGAACGAAGAGATAGGAGTCATGGATCAGAAATTATTGGAGAGCTACAAGGTAATAATTTTACCATAGTGTAATTATAAAATGTAAAGTTTTTTTTCTCTGATAGCTTGAAATATAAATAACAATTTCAGACTGAGTTACGTTTATGAATGGTGAAAGCTAAATAAATATAAATGCTCTTATACAAGTGTAAAGACTGCATATGTTATGTAAAACTAAGAATTTGTAGTAGCTGTTTTTTTTTTGCAGAATTTCAATACATAATGGACAAATAATATGATCTCATTCTTTGTTTTCATATCTGGAAAATAAGATATTAATTAATTAATTAATTAATTAATTAATTAATTAATTAAATTTATATGCCATCTCACCATCAAAGGATTCTGGTCAGTTTACAATGACATAAATAACTATAAAACAACTGGGTTTAGGGTTAAAAACATAAAACATTGAGGATTGAATAGAAATAGCATTACTGTACAAAAGAATTTATCATGCCAATTATATGCATCCTATGTTACAGACATATTAGACATGAATTGTTGCAATAAGTTACAATATAGCAGCATAAAATAGAGAATCCAGTCTGGCCTTTGGATATGTGTAGAATGCATCCAAATGTCCCTATAGAGACAAAACTGAAAGAAAAGATATATGCTATTAGAACCATGTGGCTGTATCACTTGCAATTTGACTTTAGATTATATTATGGCCATCTAGAAGTACAGAAATCAACTGTACAACATAATAGAAAGTTGGAGGAGGAAAAGAGAAATTATTGTAATGTTTTTGTTTAAGAAATGAAAGTCTACTTCCCCAAAGAACTCTGTGATTAAGTTTTAAATCCCATGGGAAAAAAAATCAAACAAAAATGGTACTATTTATTTTTTTATAGCTCCCTATAATAATATGAAAAATTGTACTTGAGTTTAACATAATATATTGTTCTTTACTCATTTATTTTTTGGAACAAACTCAGACTCAACCCATCCAAGACCGAGTGACTGTGGCTTCCGTTCGTCCCGATATAGTCAGTTGGCGCCATCTCTGACTATTGGGGGCGAGTCGTTGGCCCCCACAGATGGGGTTCGCAACTTGGGCATCCTCCTGGACTCACGGCTGTCTTTTGAAGAGCATATGACGGCCGTAGCCAGGAGGACTTTTTATTAGGTTCGCCTGATTCGCCAGTTGCATCCTTTTCTGGATCGGGACTCGTTACGCACGGTCACTCACGCCCTTGTCACCTCACGCCTGGATTATTGTAATGCTCTCTACATGGGGCTCCCCTTGAGAAGCACCCGAAGGCTCCAACTGGTCCAGAATGCGGCCGCACGGGTGGTAATGGGAGCAATGTGGCGCTCTCATGTAACCCCCCTCCTGCGCGAGCTGCACTGGCTCCCAGTGGTCTTCCGGGTGCGCTTCAAGGTTTTGGTTACTATCTTTAGAGCGCTCCATGGCTCAGGACCAGGGTACTTACGAGACCGCCTCCTGCCACCAATAGCCTCTCACCGACCAGTTCGCTCCCATAGAGAGGGACTCCTCAGGGTGCCGTCGGCCAAACAATGTCGACTGACGGCCCCCAGGGGGAGAGCCTTTTCTGTGGGGGCACCTACCATCTGGAACGGGCTTCCCCCAGAGTTACGAAACATCCAAGACTTACGCATATTCCGCCGAGCCCTGAAAACATTTCTATTCCAACAAGCTGGTCTGGCCTAACTCTCCCTTTTTAATTGGCTTTTAAACTGCCTTTTAAATTGGGTTTTAAACCTCTTTAGATAAATTTGGATGTTTTTAAATCTTTGAACCTAAATTACTTAATCTGTTTCTTAATAGTTTTTAACTTCTATATGTATTTGTATTTATTATGGCTGTTCACCGCCCTGAGTCCTTCGGGAGTAGGGCGGTATACAAATATGAAAAAAATAAAAATAAAAATAAATAAATATTTTTTTTTTTCAATAAGACAGTATTTTATCCTCCAGAGGACATCTTGGCCATGTTAACTTTAAAAAAAAATTAAAAGCACCTACCATTTTGCAAAACAAAACTATATCCCTTGCATTGTATTTAGTTACAAAAATCTTTGTGAATCCTCATGGGAAGGTAGAGAACATCCTTGAAACTATCTTAAAATATGTGCAGTAAAACTAGATAAAATATGTTTGTTTATGATTCTAAAGAGTTTCCACATCAGGCAGGTTATGAATGAGTCCACTGTCCCAATTTCAGATGTGTTTCTGGCTAGAAAAAAAAATGTAGCCTGAGCTTTCTTTGAAGCATTTCTGGCTTATATAGTTTGGGTTTTGAACATGCAAAATTGATTTATCTAAAGCTTTTATATTTTTGTACACTGCTTAGAATCCCACAATATAAAAAGAATGTTCAGAAAAAAAATGGTATTTCTACTAATAATGATCATAGTGTGAGAATAAATACTTTCTCTCTTATCCTGCCTTAACTACTCTTGGATCTTTTTATCTTGTACAAATAGTTAAGAAAATCTATTTTTGAACAGAACCTAAATCATAGAATTAAATCCTATGATTTCATTTTTCACAGATATTAAATATTCATCATAAATACTTTTTACTGAGGGTGAACAATAGATAGTGGGTTAAAATAGCTTTCTGAGGAATAGGTACTTAATGTCTTTCTAAAAAAACCTTTTACTTGTGCTACTCTACAAATGTGTTGGGAAATTTGTGAATGTAATCTATTTGCATCAATAAATATAAATTCTTCAAATTTATAAAGACTAGCATTATAAAGACTAGCAAATGTGAATATTCCATATCTGCCAATTTAATTAAATGTGGTCACTTAGACTTTCTTGCATACATTTCATTTTCAATAGTTATTTGCATATATGTGTACCCATATGAAAATATATGTTTACAAATTTTCAGTTTAATACTTTAATGAAAGTTGAGAGCATAGATGGTAAACAATTTTTGTCCATCTAAAGTCATAGATACAGTTAAATATATTTAATTAATTCTGTAGCTCGGATTACATCTTTACAAGAAGAAATCAAAGGTGTGAAAAATAATCTTGAGCGAGTAGAAGAAGAAAGAAAAAAGGCCCAAGACATGCTTAATCATTCTGAAAAGGTAAGGTAACTAAGTAATGAGGCACAAAGTCTTATGTATCTTGGAATAGAATTGTATATTTAGAATAAAAAAATATATCTGTGTATTTTTAGAACTAAAGGTAAATGTACATTTGAAAATATACAAATAGTAAAATTCAGTAAGGCAATGGAAGAAGGGAGAACCAGAAATCAATTTGAGACCTGCTGTTAAATTATAATTATTACTAAATGGTAAGCCATGCAACACTTTGGATTTGTGGGAAAGATAGTTGTAGTATATTGGAAATGGACATAGTACCCACTTGCACCTTATTGAAGCAAGTATGTCTGCAATTGTATAGTCCGAGAAAAGAGAGTAGCTGCCATAAAGTGTAACCACCCCTCTGAACTTCCGTTTTGGTTGGCAAAGTGCTGGGTGAGCCCACCCCTCCGAACCTCTGTTTTGGCTGGCAAAGTGCAGAGTGGAGCGGAATAGGCAGAAATATTCCAGAGCCTCTGCGGTTTTTCCTAAGGGTGAACAAAATATAAGAGTGGTGCAACATTCGTAGTTTCGGAACTAGTTCATAAACACTAGTTCATAAACTAGTTCATAAACACTAGGGGGCGCTTATCAGTTAACTTTGAACGTTTGCTAAGGGAACGCTTGTAACCCAGGGATTACCTATATTCTTTTTAAGTAACTCATACTACATTCAATTTAAAATCATGTTTTTCTTGACATACCTAAGTTTTGCTTTCATTTAAAGTGGGCAGAAGCAGGCTCTTACAGCCATTTTACTTCTTTTGGAAGGTGATCCTGAGCTATATTTTAGCTCGTTTATTCATAATTGACCCTACATCCTTACTTCTCTGCATCTGTTGAACAGACTGCACCATTTTTATTCAGATCTATTTCATCTTTCTTCTCTTAGTCTCACAGACATGCATTTTTTCCATTTTCTTTCATATTGTTTACCATTTATGCATCTTATATTTCAATTCATAGCTTTCCATATGACACAGTCATCACCCAGTGATCCTATACATATTGACCTCTTCTATCCACCGTGGCTTTTATTATTTAGCAATCTAGACAAATCTTATCTATTGCATCTGTGCCAAATGCAATATTACCTATTAACAGGATAATCCTGGTCCCTTTGACATATTTTAGTTAATATACTATAAGCAAAATCAACACATAATTTTACTCCAAGTACATTTCACTCTATGCATGCTAGAGTTTAAAAACTATCATTCAAATTAGTATATTATTGCCCATATCCCACAGGCATTTTACTGATACAGACTCAGGATCCAGTAGATTTGTATCAAATAAAAATGTATGTAGGAAGAAGAAAGGTACTGGAAAGTAATGATAAAATATGAATACTTGTCATATTTTGTATATCTTACACCATTTTATACAAAATATCTTGCAGGAGAAGAATAACTTAGAAATAGATCTAAACTACAAACTTAAAACGATACAACAACGTTTAGAGCAAGAAATAAATGAACATAACATAAACAAAGCTCGGTTAACTGACAAGCATCAGTCAATAGAAGAGGCCAAATCTGTTGCTATGTATGGTAAGTTCTTAAAGAATTAGCAAGAATTAATTTATATATTAATATATAATTAGTGTTTATATATTTCTCTCTTTAAATAATTGGTTGCATATTCCTTTCAAATCTGTGTAGTTTCCTTGGCAACCATCTAGTTTGCCACCACCTTCTTTTGGGATTTCCCCTCCCCCCTTCCCCCCCAATTCCCTATCTGGCCTGAAGACCTTTGGTTTTCTGATGATTTCCCATTAGAGCAGGGTTAACAAACTCGCGGCCCACAGGCCAGATGCATCATGTGCTGGCCCTGCCCAGTTTAGCGAAGGGGAAAATAGTCCTGATATGTCACATGATGCCGCTGTGACAATGTGAGTTTGACAGCCCTGCATTAGAGACTAAGCCAGGGGTGTCAAACTTGCGGCCTTCAGGCTGGATGTGTCATGAGCTGGCCACCCCCACCCCCGGTTTAACAAAAGGGAAAGTTGTGATACGTCATGTGACAACGTATCATCACGAGTTTGACATCCCTGGACTAAGCAGTCTAAGCTGCATACTTTTCTGGGCTTGCTGTAAATTTGGGAAATTTCTTTTAGGAAATGGGATACTGGGGGTGTCAAATTAACTTTCAGCATGATTCATCATAGTTCTGGAAATGCAGTAGATTTCTACAGAATATTAATCTACTATTGTAGGAAAGTCTCTTTTACCAGAAACGTGGCTTGGTGTAATGACATTGGGAGATGGAGCGAAGAGACGCTGCTTAGGGAATGATTAGATAAGAGAGGCCATAGCACGCATCTATATAATGGGCAGAGAAAGAAACTTGGAAAGGAACCTTACCTTCTCGGGATGTAAACGAGACAGCAGAAGATTTGTATTATCATTCTGACAAAATTTTGTTAATGTAGCCTTACAACAAAGTAGAGTTAAAGTGCCTGGTCATATTTTCTATTTGTCTACCTGGGAAAGCTGATCCCTGCTGAGATGTGGAGTAGTTATTTTCTGTTATTTAATATAAAAAAATCTAGGTACCAGTCTCTGTTTCTCATATCATTAATAAGTTAATGATATGAGATAATAACAAGAGAGAACAGCTGGCCATCATTCATGTATTATTTCACCGTATGTAATCTATATGAATTAGGTATATCATTATAGTACAGGTAACAATTCTAGGAGATTTTTACTCTAGATATTAATATAGCTATTCCAAATTCTTAATATTTTCTCTCACCTCTCAGTAGGATATCTGAAAGAGCTCATGAATACATTCTTTTTTGCTTTTCTAATGCACTTTAAGGTATTTCTCACTTAGCAATCACTTGTTCGGCAATTATTCAAAGTTAAGACGACTCTGAAAATGTTACAACTGGTCTTCAAAGTTATGGCTCTATTCCTGTAATCTACATGATCATAATTCGGGCGCTTGGTAACCAATGCACATTTATGACAGTTGTAGTATTCCATGGGCCACGATTGCCATTTGTGATCTTCACAGCCAGCTTCCAACAAGCAAATTGGGAAGCTGGCAGAAAATCTGTAGTTAAGTGACATCACATTTAATGATCCACAGTTATTTGCTTAACAATTGAGCCAGAAATGAATTGATATTGTGACTTAGGCTTAGCGACACATTGGTACTAAATGCAGTAAGTGAGGACTACCTATATTTAGTTTTTGTTGTCTGTCTTTTCCCCTCATAGAAATTGAAAAAAAGGTAAAGGAAGAACGAGCAGCAAGAGAGAAGGCAGAAAATAGAATAGTTCAGATTGAAAAACAATGTTCCATGTTAGACTTTGATCTGAAGCAATCACAACAGAAGATTGAGCACCTTACTGAACAGAAAGAGAGACTGGAAGATGATGTAAGACAGTAATTTCTATACTCATGTGAACATTCCTTTTATGCGTACATGAAAAATTACCTTATTTCTATGAACCCAAAAATCTCTGTAGCTTCAAATCCACCACAAAATTAATTTCACAAATTATTTATTTATAAACTTCCCCACACCTAGGGCTCTGGGCATGATATTCTAAAATCTTTCCTGAATCTTAATTAAGCAGTTTTAAATAGAATTGGAAGGCCATTGACAGGTATATGAGACTTCTTATGAAACTACTTGAACCTTTGTTTTGATACATTGTGAAAAAAATAGAAACATTAAAACTTTTTTTAATAATAAGTTCTACATTAACTTTATCATACTGTAAATAACTATCCCACCCAAATCTCAAATTTTGTTCTATTTCTGATAACCTTCTCTTTCTCAGCGTTGGCGCAGTGGTTAGAATGCAGTATTGCAGGCTAACTCTACTCAACTGCCAGGAGTTTGATCCTGAGCAGCTCAAAATTGACTCAGCCATCCATCCTTCCAAGATCTGTAAAATGAGAATCCAGATTGCTGATCCTTGAGCTGGTCAGGATCTTGGCAGTCAGCAGAATTAGCATGCAATATGCATTCTAACCAGTGCACCACTATGGCTCTTACAGAATAGAGTTCATTGTAATTTGGAGGAGTTGTGAAAGTTCATCCAGAAAGTATTTGTTATAAAAAATGGTAATCCATCTGGTCTGTTTAATTTTCCTGGTTAATCAGATGCGTTGTTTTCATACTTCCTCCTTTATCTGGATCAGAGGAAGTTTGGCTTCAGGCATTAGCTTCTGGGCTCCAATCTCATCTGTGATGTTGTCTTCCCTGAAGACAAATAGAACTAAACTACCATTAATTTTCACCAGAAGTCTCAAAATATTAAAACTTTGGAACCTATTAAGGCAAGCCCTTGTTGCTGTATATTACATATTCATATAGAATAGAACTCAAAAGGACCACATAATTTTCAGATGTTGACCATTTCAGGCCAGAATTCCAGATGTCTGAAGGCAAAATGCCTTTAAAATTTATTTTTAAGCATATTTTGATTGAGATAATTTAATGCAAAGAAAAAAATGCCATAAGTATTGTTTTTGATCTCAGATATATATGCAGCAATCCAAAGCTTAAAATAATGTTTCGGAATAGGCATGGATTGTGCCTGCCAGCAACTTTTTAAAAATACTACCATCTTTTCCTGGGCTCACATGGTAGCCATGGAAGAAAATACATGCTTAAGTTAAGGGAGTGCCAGAAGGATACTACAAGGTGCTTCAAAGTAGTTTTAAGTGTTAGCACCTCCTTAATTCAAATATATATTTTCCTGGAATTGTACATTTACAGTGTTAACCCAGGAACCCAGTTGTTAACTCCGACACCTGCTTCAAAACCCTTTTCACTTCAGATTCAAATGCTGCCCATCCTTATATAAGTGAATTTAATATAAGGAGTAGAAGTTTGTTAATAATTAAAACATTTTCATTCTTGGCCTGAAATTGGATAATGCCAAAATAAGTATGTAGAAATAAATACATTTTTATTGTGTTTTTAGGTTAAGAATCTGACACATCAATTGGAACACGAGATAAATAAAAGAGTGATGACACAGAATGAACTGAAGATGCATGCTATAGAAGCAGATAGTTTAAAGAGTTCTGAGAAACAGCTAAAACAGGAGATCAATGCATTGTTGGAAGCAAAACGATTAGCAGAATTTGAGTTGGCTCAGCTGGCTAAGTAAATTACATTTTTTATTATCAAAAAGAACTATATTGTAAAGGACTGCTTTTAGTAATGTGGTTTGTGCTATGTTTTATTGACGTTTGACTTCACTATTTATAATTATGCAAATATCTCATGTAAACTATCCATGAAAAACAAATGGCATAAATATTTTAAACTTGTAGACTTCTTAAGTTGCCTGTGTTCTATTCAAATAATACTTTTATTACTTGATCTACTGAACACCTAATGACTAAGAGTTCAGAATAGAAATTCCTTTACTTTTTTTTCCCTCAAAGGCAATACAGAGGGAACGAAGGCCAAATGCGTGAACTACAAGATCAGCTAGAAGCTGAACAATATTTTTCTGTAAGTGTTCTTTATATTGCACAAGCATTTAATTATGTTATGTACAATTTGCATTAATCTATTAATAATGACCTTCACTTTTAGATAATGGGAAAAGTAATAAATGGGGTAGGAAGAACAAACACAGCTGTTTTTTAATTACTGTTTGACATTAACTTTTTTGTCTGTTGTCAAGCAAAAAAAAAATGGTAAAATTCATTTTTTTTCCAGTCTTTTAACCATTCTGGACTTGCCCTTGTTGACATTTTGGACACATGTATTAGATTAGGCTCAATAGTATACCTGGCTTGACTTTCTGTGCCTAAAACCCCACCTTGCTATATTGGCACCTGTATTTTAGATTTCCAATGTCTCTCTTTCAAGAGACAGGTTTGTTTAAAGAATTGCTGTAATAAATCATTTTTTTCACTAAATATCCAAGAAATGACTTTTATAAATGCCTTCTTCCACTTTCATTATTATTTTTAAACAACTGGCACTCTCAAGAGAAAGGCTTATTGTGATTGATTAGCTTATGTCTGGCCTATATATCCCAAAAAATCTCCTTAAAAACTCTTCTGAAAATAGAAAATCAGTGCACTAGACAAAGTAGTGAAAAAAGAATCTTATTGTATAGTGTTTTTTTCTTTTTTGGTTTTGTAGAATTTTGATTGTAGAAAAAACAAAATTAGCATTCCCATCAGTGGCTTAAATTGTACATTACATTGCATTTCACTGCACAGAAATATAGCACAGATCTAAGAAGAAGCAGTCCCATAGTTCAACAACTACTATGCCCTGGCCTTGTTTATTATTTGAGATTGGCCTGATCTTTTTTAAATATATGAATGATATTCCCTTAAATGTATCTTGATGAGAGATAGAGAGTGAATTTGTAAAACTAACAGCATTTGCAGTTTATTCTGAAATCTTAATCTTGGTGTAAAAGCTACCCAATTATAAAGTAACTATTCAGCTCTTACTTTATAATAAAAAGAGCCCAAACCGATTAACATATTTATATTAAATCATTGCAATATTTTAATGTGTTAACCCTTCTATATGTCATTTAAATCACAATGCTTTTTTTAAAAAAATCCAATTTGGGAAGGACAGAAAGAAGGCCTAATTAGAAAAGACATTCTATAGATCTTGTTCTTATTTTTTGCTTGACAGCATTGATTAAAACTTCATTAAGGGGTGAAGGAAATATTCAATCCGGCCTTTCCAAATGGAAAGAATTTCTTTTATATCTCTTAGGTATGGAAAACTGTAACAGAGTTTTTGTTTCATCCCACATCTTCAAGCAGGTATAACTGTTTTCAAGCTAGCACTCGTGAATCTCAGATTGACTTAACCGTTATTTTATTCATCTAGATCATTTTCTCCCCCCCCCCACTATAAATGGTTCTTGACTTACGACCACAATTGGGAAGAGAATTTCCATTGTAAGTTGTTGTGGTTGTAAATCAAATCCAGCCTATTACATGACAACTTTTATGTGATCATTAAGTGAATCTAACTTCCCAAATTGGCAAAAAAAAAATCATAAATCTTGTTTATATGAGAGCAGGATGCTACAGTTGGATGTAAATGTGAGCTGGTTGCAGAGGTGGGGCAACAGTTGTAAGTGCAAATATAGGTTTAAGTTGCTTTTTCATAACTTTGAACTGTCCTTAAATTAATTATTGTAAATTGAAGACTGTCTGTACTTGTTTGCTGTACAGGTAGTCCTTGATTTGCAATCACAATTGAGTCCCAAATTTTTGTTACTAAGCAAGACAGTTGTGAAGTGAATTTTGCCCCACTTTACGACCTTTCTTGCCACAGTTTTTAAGTGAATCTCTGCAGTTAAGATAGTAACACGGTTGTTAATTGATTTTGCTTGTCAGAAGGTCAGGATCACATGATCCAGGACACTACAGCCGTCATCAACACCCAGTTGCCAAGTGTCCATATTTTGATCATGTGATCATGGGGATGATGCAACGGTAGTAAGTGTGAAAAAATAGCCACTTTTTCAGTGCTGTTGTAACTTTGAATAGAACTATACGAATGATTGTGAGTTGAGAACTATCTGTACTAGACAGCATGAGAGGAAATACTCTGAGTAAAAATTACAGTTATCTCTTTGTTGCTGGCTTCATTGTACAATTTTTTAACCTCTTTCATTTTTTTCAAAAATGTTGTAAGCTCTTTGAGAGAGTGGTTGTAAAAACTTGATATAAATAATACACAAATATAGATTGAATAATACCGGTATGTAGCTCTTATCATCATCCCAAGTTTGACTAATAAATGGAAATCTCTGGATTGTAACAATGTCTAAATGATGATGGTGCCTTTTTAAAAAATTTCCAGACACTTTATAAAACTCAAGTTAAAGAACTCAAAGAAGAAATTGAGGAAAAAAATAAAGAAATGCAGAAAAAAATACAAGAACTACTAAATGAAAAGTAAGTCACTTTTATGGACAGTGTCCTTCCAAAATTGAGATACTCTAAGCAACATTGATATTGTTGATGGAATACGTATGTATATATGTATTTTTTACATTTTTGAACCACCCATCTCCCAGAAAGAGAAAAATTTTTTTTATCACTTGGAAACAAAAGGAATTTAAATATGATAATTTTGTGGATTGCTGCCTATATTTTAAGAGAAAAAAAGTTCTTAAAACAAAGGATGTCAAGTTAGCACATTTTCAAAACATTAGCTAGAACAAAACATTATCTTATTAAATATAAGTATCTTTTATAATTGGTTGTATTTTAAAATGTGTCTAAAAAGCAGCTTTGTTGGCTATGGAAATGTATGTACAGTATTCAGTGAAAAAAAAGTATAACGATGTTTGTACAAAAGTATGAGATGTTTGTTTGTTTGTTAGTCCCAGCAGAAATAGAAAATTCTGATAATTCAGTATGCAAGGATTTTTTTAATCTTACATATTTTTTCAGTAGCAATAATGATCTCCTCTGGAATCTGATAGGGATTGCAATTTATTCCTGTAATTGCCTTGAACTGAAACATAGTAGTTTGTATAATGTACAAGTCACTGGCCAGGAGCTAAACAATGCTGGGCTCACACCTTATCAATCTGAGTCAAACAATCTCCATTATGGCTTAGCATAATTATCATGATGGATTGTTCACAAATTATGTCTAAAACAAACCATGATCAAACCATCAAGGACTTTATAGCTAAATACGAAATTATATCCTAAGTTGAGCAACTACATTGCATTATTTCTAAAAGAGCAATGTAATATTTTGCATAATTAGTATTTTTAAAAAATAATAATTTTGTGTTGCAGAGAAGCTGTTGTTACACAGTTAGATCTGGCTGAAACAAAAGCTGAATCTGAACAATTAGCCCGAGCTCTCCTTGAAGAACAGTATTTTGAACTAACACAAGAGAGTAAGAAAGCAGCATCACGAAATAGACTAGAAATTACTGATAAGGACAATATTGTCAGTCGGGTAAGGTATATTTATATTTTTTGTATCATGAAGTTAGTTTATTATACTGTGAGAAAGAAATGTATCTTTAGTAATGTCACTACATACTGAGTGATTACTATGATGCATGCTTGTTTTTCTTACAAATCTTCAGTAGCATGATGGATGAATGCATATAGCTAAATAAGGATGAGGTTTCCTTTAATGAAATATGAAACATTTTCCGGCATTAGAAATCACAGAATTATAGGTTAGAAAAGATTTTGAAAATTTTCCAGCCATCTCCCTGTTCAGGGCAAGAATCTCATACCATTTTATATACATCCATCCATTGTTTGAAAACCTCCAGTGATGGAGTCTTAGTAACTACAGAAAGCAGACTATTCTACTGCTTAATAGTTCTTTTAAAGCCCAACATACCCAGTTTGTTTATAACTTTCTTCATAGAATGTTATCTCCAGGGCTCCATCTTTGTCTTCCCCCTATATCCCCCTATATTCTTGTATTTTGGCAACCAGAACTGGACACAATACCCAGGGGCAGTCTGACCAATGCAACATAGAGTGGAACTCTCACTTCCCATGAACTGGAGACTGTATCTCTGTTGATACTGCTTTAGATTCCATTAGCTCTTGAGGTGGCTGTAGCACATTGCTTGTTCATGCTTAATCAGTAGCTATCAAAGCATTTGGATCCTTCACACAAGTACTGGTGCTGAGATAGAAGGTATGGCCAATAATGCATCTGGTTTTCCCTGCTTAAAGTGCAGAAGTCTACATTGCTCACAACTAAACTGTTGTATGTTAAGTAGGGCCAGGTACAAGTCTATCATTTTCTACCTCAAACCTGTTTTCTCCCCACCAAGCTTCCTGTAATCTGCAAATTTAATGAGTATCCATTTGATCCCCTTATCTGTGTCAATTATGAAAATGTTAGAGCACTGGGTTTTGCTCTACAAATCATGAATAATGGCTTAGCAGAATTTGTAAACTGTTAGTGAGTTCATAGCTAAGTAAGAAATTGTCTCCCCAAGCTGAATATTACAATACATTGTACTATTTTCTAGTGTAGTGTTTAAAAAGTAGTTATGACTTGTGAGAAACTGTGTACACAGTTAGCTCTGGTTGAAACAAAATCTGATTTTAAACAGTTATCTTGTGCTTTCCTTGAAGAGTTGAATGTTGAATCTGAATACTCTACTAGATCACTTCCTCATACTGACATAAAACCATTTAGGACCCTAACTGGGTATGGTTTTTCAACTAGCTGCAAATTCATAGCTAGTGGCATCATCCATCCCACATTGTTTTGTTTCATTAAGCAGCTATGGCAAACTTGATCAAATCCTCTGTGAAGTATGAGCGTACTGTTTGATCTGTTAATCTATGCACTTTGTCAAAAGAAAAACATGTTTTCGTGTCCTGTTTTTAACAAACCCACAATGACTTTTCTAAGGGCTTGCAAACTGATCTTTTCTAGAATTTTCCCAGTTGCAATTTCAACATGATTGATCTGGGAGCTTATGGGGTTTGCCTTTTTTTCTTTTTGAAGTTTGATAGAAATTTATTGGTGCATTCATACATACATAAAGATTAGAGGCCTCTTGACTACGAAATAAGATACCCTGGGCAGCTTACAAATAAAAGAGAAAAACAAATGACCCAAAAGAGATCATGAGTGGTCTGAAGAAAAACACATCAGCCAAAAAAACCTCTCATCCAACAGGAGCTCAAGTATCATCTAATCCCAAAGGCTGGGAGAATGGCCAGGCCTTTAATAGGTTCCTGAACAAGATCAGGGTAGGAGCCATTCCAGATGTCATCAGCTCTTTTCCAATCTTTTGGCACTTACCTTGTACTCTTAACAGTTTTCAAAGATTACAGTCAGTGGTACTGAGATAAAATTTGCCAGTTTTTGACAGTTTAAGTCTGATTGGTCCCAAAGATTCAAGTTCATCTAAGCAGCTACTTGTTCTTTCACCCATTCTTTTCCTATTTTGACTTAGATTTCTGTTCTACTTCCCCAGCGAAGTTTCCAGCAACTTGGATTACTATTTTCGTCAGGTGTAAATAGGAATTAAATAATTCAATCTTTCTCTTTCCTTATCACCATATTGCCATTTTCTCCAATTGGTAAACCAACTATTTCTTTAATGTTCTTCCTGGACTCATATGACATCAGCTTGACTGTGCTAATACAGAATGTCATCTTAAATTTAGTATTGGTATTAATATATTTTTGCTAATATCTACATGGGTAAGAGAGATGTTTAAGCTAAGTCAAATTTAAAAATAGGTTATGGAAAGATAAATTGCCATTAGCCATATAGTTATGTCCATTTATTCTTTAATTCCATAATAGAATCAGTATACTTCTATAAAATTTCTATTTCTTTTCCTCAACAATTACTCAAATGCAGCTGTAGTTATTGTTTTATTTTCCTTTAGCTTGAAGAAACAAATAATACATTAACCAAAGATGTGGCCTTTCTAACGAAGGAGAATTCTGAGCTAAATGGAAATATTAAAAAACTTGAAGAAGGTATTTCATATTTTCAGTGACATTGTTTGGAAGAAGGCCAACACCTTTTTAATACTATCTTATACAGTAATAGAAATGGTCTTTCAACAGTGCAGCAGCAGAATATGGTTTGGTATTCTATAGATATTGCTTTATAGATTTGGGGGGGGGGGGATTTGGCCAAAAGATGAAATATTGTTGAACACAGAGAACTAATTCAGATATTTTAAGTGTGATTGTAGTTATACTCAAGAAGTCAGGGTTCGGTCTTTGTAAATTAGGAAAAATGTGAGATAACTTGAAAACACAATGAATTGTTGGAGTATATATATGAGTGATTATCAGAATGTATGAGAAAAGGTATAGGGGGTCTTGTTTAATTTTTTAAAGGTAAAAATAACATTTTAGGGAAGAAATTCATCAGCATTTTAAAATTTCTTTCAGAAAGTGCCTAGTGATTCAGGCAATACTTCTTAATGGGATGGACTCTCATGTTATATAATGGGGGGGGGGAGTGAAAGCAGATGCCTTATTAATTTACTGAATAGCTTGCATTAAACATTAGAATTATGTAAAATCATCTGTGGTTATTTGAAATGGGTGTCATCTTCACATCCACACATGCTCAAATCAGCAAAGGAATATTCTTGAAACAGTTTCACTAACCATTTTGAAGGTTTTGCATCTTCACACTTTGAATAGTGAGTTTAAAGGAGTATTACAAATGGTTGAGATAGCCCTTTTAAAAACAAACCCTCATAATTTGTATTTTTATTTTTCTTGTCTCATTATTTCCACTTTTACTTTGTTTTGTTTTATTAATTTCTAATGGTTTTGATTCCTTTGAGTTATTTTAATAGAAAATGAAATAAAGCTTCTTATAAACAGATTAGATCTCAAACAGAAAACAGAATTTAAGAGTCAATAAAATGATTTATTTTTTCATTGTTTGTCACATTGCATGCACATGCAATTTATACATAATTTTTGAAAACCAAGAATGGCAATACCTTAAGTTTATCAGCTTGGACATTGTGTCAGTTGATATACAGATCTTAATCAGCAAAGAAAGTGATTCTAGTTTTTTGATGAATTGCAAGTAATAATTACATAGTTTAGACATAACTCCAAACTGTAGTTCATTTGCTTTAAATACCATTTTTATGTTTCATGTATCGTACAAAACTAAACACATTACCATCACGGTTGCTAGGTTCACAAAACACAGTGAGTCAAACATTATATTAGGAATTAGCTTAATAAGTCAACCAAGCCTGCCTGTCTATTTAAAAGCTAAGCACTTTCCATCCTGTATAATTCTGGACTGAATATGTAGGGGCAGGACTCTGTTCTGTTTCTATTAAGATTTAACAAAAGAGAGAAAGTGCATGTGATACTAATGCAATAAAAACCCACAAATTCTTAATTTTTTTCAACAAGAGTATATATTGAAAAAAGAAGAGGAATTCAACATAATTAGAACACAGTATGAAAAAAATTTGAACAATGAAAGGACACTTAAAACACAGGTGAGTGTATTTTGGAAAGTTGATGGAGATGTCTATTTTAAAGGACAGCTATTTTAGGTTATTTATTAATTAATAAATTTATATGCAGCCCATCTTGCTATCCAAAGTGACTCTGGGTAACTTACAATAAATATATTACAAATATAAAAACTATTTAAAATTCCAAGAGTTAAACACAGGCTAACAAAAAAACTTAAGGACTCATGCAGAATGGGAGTGGGGCATTCTCTTATCACTACACCAACTACTGCCAGCCTAGTGCACCTCTATTGGGGTCCTAAGTAACAAGCCAGGTTTTAAGGCTCTTCGAGGAGGCCAAAAGAGTGGGGGCGAATCTCACCTCCAGCCCCAGAACGCAGGACCATAATAGAACAGGCTTTTCTCCTGGACTCTGCCAGCCTTGGTTCATGAAATCTGCAGCAGGCCCCTTCTGCCGGAATGAGTGGGGTAGGCTGATCCCATTGGAGCCAGACAGCTCCTCAGATATCCTGGGCCCATGCCATCAACACTTTGAATTGGACCTGGAAGCAGATTGACAACCAGAGCATCTCATGTAACACTGGTATTACATGTGCGACTATAGAGACCTCCTAAACAGTTCATGCTGCCAAATTCTGACTCAGTTGTAGCTTCCGAATATTCTTCAAGGGTAGTCCCATGCAGAGCCAATTGCAGTAATCAAAACAAGAGATGACCAGGGCATAAGTTACTAAGAGCATGTCCGCTAAAATATAGTGCTTTGGTTCTTCATAAAGAATTTTGTTTTTCTGAATTTTAATTCATAGAATAACAGAAAAAACCCTAAATATATTGGTCAGCCTTAGGGAACCTACTACATTTTTTTTAATTGTGATTTCAGAAAATGAGTTTTGCCTTTTTAATGTATTTACAGCCTTCTCATAAGCATTTGCCATCATTCTCAATAATTAAGATACCTGTATAGAAATTTGTGACTCAAAATTAGTAATTAGATCAGTAATGAGTTGTCTTTCATACAGATACATTGTTTTCTGGGTAGTAATACATATGGTTTCTTTACATCAAAGTAAAACTGAGAAATGCTGTTGATAGTCAATGGTATCCGAGATAGTTCAATGGTTGGATGCAGTAAAAGGCAGATTACTACATTTATGAATATTTAGATGACAAACATTTAGAGACACTAATGCTTCCACAAGAGCCAATTTGTTGTAGTGGTTAATACACCAGGCTAAAAATTGGAAAATAGTTAATTCTAGTGATGTTTTAGGTAAAAAGCCAGCTAAATGATTTTGGTCCAATTATTTTCATCTCTAGGAAGAAGGCAGTGGCAAACTACTTCCAAAAATGTTGCCAAGAAAACTTAAGAGAGCTGCCTAGTATTCTCCAGGAATGAATACTGACTCAAAAGACACAAAAAAGTGCTTCCTTAGATAGCTCATGGTTATTCATATGAGTTAGAATAGAACACACTTAGGCCTATAAGTGTGTTCCAGATGGATGTGAGATTTATATTTGTTTAATAACTAAATTTATGTTGTGAAATGTTAACATTTGAAGTTGTTTTACAAAGTAAATGGTGAAACGGCTTCCAAGAGAAGATGTTAATTAACCCAAAGTAAAGCTATTGATTATCTGTTGTGTCTTTAATAGACTAAGCTGAGGATGTTCTTCATAAAATATTCAGGTGGAAAAATAATATTTATTGATATTTATTCTCTAGATAGAAATCTTCTGTACTTACTTTCCAAGGTTAATTTGTTTTAATATGTCTACTTTTATTTTCTCCTATTTAATATGCAATAGGCTGTCAACAAATTGGCTGAGATTATGAATCGAAAAGATTTTAAACTAGATAGGAAGAAAGTAAATATGCAAGATTTCAAGAAAAAAGAGAAGGAAAACCGAAAGTTGCAGTTGGAACTTAACCAGGAAAAGGAGAAATTTAATCATATGGTAATAAAATATCAAAAGGAGCTTAATGAAATGCAAGCGGTAAGACTTTTTAATATAATTATCAAATAGATTCACTCATCATATTCTCTTTGAAGCCCAAATTATATTTCAGATTTAAAAGATGTATAAAATTCAGTTTGTTCAAACATTGTGGTTAATTTTATTATTCACTGAAAGGGACAACATGTGAAAATATAACTTCTGGGTTAATGAATCTATTAAATATTGCAGAATGCCGCAGAGAGAGGAGAACAACCTGAAGGCTGAATATGTTATTGATTGGTGGGCCCCCATTGTTAAATCACTCTTAGGTTGATGTTACTGTAAATAAGATCTAAAAAGAGAAACAATTGGCATTTCCCCAGTACAGTGTTGCTGCTCATAGTCCTAATTTCTTATTTACAGGCTAATATGCTATTGGGGAAAAAAAGACATACAAGAAGAATTGGAACATTCTTCCTTATTGTACAGTCTTCCCCACAACAATTGCAGCAATAAGGGAGAGATGAGTAGTACCAACAGGAAAAGAACAGTGGCTATTCATTTCAGAAAAGGCAGTTTGATAAGGCAACACAAAAATTAAGCATAAGATAAATGTAGAACTTAACAACATTCCACCATTCCAGTGTCATTTCTCTTCTGTTGACAAATTAAAATAGCAAGCTAGATAATTACTCCAGACCTCTACTAATTACCATCTCTTGAATGATTTTCACTTTTTTTTTTGGATTACATTACATAATTTTCTTGTTTAACAATTCTTAAACCATCAATTTGCTTATGTCCATGTATTTGTTGTCCAGCAGATAATTTTTGTTTTCTTCCATTTGTTTGCCTCCATCTCATTGTTCCACTGTTGGACTATGTTTTTATCCTATCCGTCAATGTATTGACTCAACCACTTCTATCCTTTTTCTCTCTTTTTTGTAATCGATTGAAATACATGTTATCATATATTCAGAATAGAAGAAATACTATGCCCAAACTATTTGGAGTCTTTGATTCAGTAGAAGCCTCATACCTGATTCTACTTGAATTGGGTAATCTCTAAGGAATTCCAATTCTACACCAAGTAGAACTTTAAAGGTGACAATAAGCATTGTGAGCTGCATCTGGAAAGTATAAACTGTCAAAGTAGAGATGTCACATGGATAAACTTAAGCATGTACCCAACCAGATTTGGAGTTCAAGGAGAGCCCCTTGTACAATGTCATCAATACAGACATGATTTGATGAGAGGTACCATTATCAAAGTCTTTCATTCCTGGCATACAAAGTTAACTGTCAAGCCTTTGATGGTTATTATTTTCCAACCCTGACTTTCACTAAATCTTATTAAGATTTATTGAGAAGAAAGGGATTGAGTTATAAGAATTGTATCAATTAAACTGTTACCTGTATAAAAGCAGAATGTCCCGAAGTACATTATAGCAGATCTTTCTCTTAATTGTTTTCTAATTTCAATCCTATGGAAACTATTCAAATTATCCATAAGAGCATGCCATGTCCATCAATTTTCCTTGCTAAGTGAAGTCTGTCAACATCGCTGCATGGATGAAGGGCATGATTCATTGCCATTATTTTTCTGGTCTTCCTATCCAGGGATTTAGTTTTGCTTAATTCTAGTTCCATCCCATAACCAAGCTTGAATTCCAACTGAAAAGAGTCTAGATCAAATGTGTCTAGCACACAGACTGCATGCGGTCCTTGACAGCTAGTAATGTGGCCTCAGAAGATAAAAACAGTTTAAAGGAAGTTTGTTATTTATATACATTAATTATATTTATATTTTATGCATGGCCCAAAACAACTCCTCTTCACTCAGTGCGATCAAAACGAACAAAAGGTTGGACACCTTTTGTTTGCTAGATTATCTAGGATCTAGATAATCTTTTTAATCCAGGCCTTCTGTAGATAAAGCCCCATCACTCTCTCAGCTAACTTCCTTAAAAGGGAAGATTGGAAATAGGCCAGCTTCCACAATGGTTTCTTGAGGAGACAGTGTACACTTTAAGGTCCCTTCGTTCAAGATAACTTTCACTAAGCGGATGAGACATACATCTAATCAATATGTGATAGAGCTAACATTGTGAGAAACTTTCCACCCTCAGGATCCACAAGCTCAAATTAACCCCAGTTAATTTCACATGATAATTTTTTGTCATCTCTGCCGACTCTGGGCTTAGTCAGCCAATATCTGAATATGAGCAGTGTTATCCTCCAGATATATGCAAACTTGTCCTAGAAGTTCATTTTCCCACCTAATATTTCCCAGCAGGGACGAAAAAAGCCTTAAACAATAGCTCTACAGCTCTCCATGAAACTGATATAAGTGAAAATTTGTTTATGAATATTGACTTTACTATTAATTATCAGTTGAATAAGTATTAGAAGAATGGTTTATCCCAATTTCTGTTGAATACAGCAACTGGCGGAAGAGTCCACATACAGGAATGAACTTCAGATGCAGCTGGACAGTAAAGAGAGTGATATAGAACAGTTGCGTAGTAAAATTTTAGACTTGCAGCAGGGCATGGACTCTACTAGTGTTGCCAGCCTTCAGGCTGATGAAACAGATGGAAGTGTTACAGGTAAGAGAATAACTCTTCGTAATTCTCCATCATGTTATACCAAAAATACTATCCTGTTTAGATAAGATGTCAACTTTTAAATATTAGTTTTTCTCTATTTATATTTTATACATTTGAATGGTAAACAAAAATAGATTTTATCATCACAAGGATATATGAATTTTTATGTTTACATTAGTATTTTGGACAAACACATACACCTAATAATTATTCTTGGTATCCAGCTTATCACATTCATATCACAGAGCCCTTAGTTCAAAAATAGTAACTTGAATTTGGATATATTGTATGTTTTGATTTTTTTTATTTGAGAATCGAGAATTTCATCAGCTAATACTTAATTTTTAATTAAGCTTCACATCATAAACTTGTTCTTTCATTTTATCATTCTCTTGTCATTTAAAATTGAATAAATTGCTTTTCTCTTATTCTTTATATCTAGCTGATTCTTCCCACATTCCTTATTTATTTCTCTTCTGTTCTTAACTTCTGTGAGTAATGGGACAAATGGGGACTTCTTGCTTGCTCTTTTGCACTTTCATTGTGGCTTTCAATTACTATATATTTATGCAAAATATTTAATTGCTCCCACTCTATTATGAAATTAGGAATATAGTTTTTGTAAAACATCTTTATGCTGAAACAGTTGCCCATTGAGATCCTGTCAACTAAGTTAAAACATATCCATTGAAAGTGTTGGATGTAAGTTTTATAACATCTTTGCAGGTTTTGCGATAGTGCCATGGTAAATGAATTTGTGACTAGGCATGAAAAAAGCTTCAATCCTTGTTCTTGTTTAGCTAAGCTTTCTTGTTGCTATTTTATTAGTCTGTTTGATCATTGCTAATGGCTGCATGAAAGCAAATCCTTCATTATAATTCTCTGTGAATAAAATGTTAACCAGTATATATTGGTTTTTATACAGAATCAAGAATAGAGGGCTGGCTTTCAATACCAAACAAAGGGAATATTAAACGTTATGGGTGGAAGAAGCAGGTACACATTGACTTGCCTTTTATAAGCCAAACCAAGTACTGATTTTTGACTTGAATTAAGATAAAGAAAAATATGTGTTTACAATGGGAATTAATAAATTCAAATTCAGATAGGAAATGTTACAATTGAAGTAAAGAAAAACGAGAAATTATTATATGAAATCTAGCAGCAGTCTGCTGCTAAAATAATTTTATCTACAGTTTATATTTAAATATTTTTATAATTTATATTTATCATACCATGCAGAACATGAAATTATTTAACCCAGATATGAAAATATTTTGATACTAATGTATTAAAAGTGTTACCAAAAGTGTAATATGACTAAATTATTTCATATTATATTATATTTGTATTTGCCTTTCATTATAATATGCAGGTGGTTAGTTTAAGTTTCTATGGATGTTCATATTACCAGACCTCACACCTTCTGTTTGCAGAAAAAATTATATGACTTTTATCACAAGCAAGCATAACATAGGCACTGATAGCATCTTTTCTTTTCCCTTTTTCCCCCCAGTATGTTGTGGTCAGCAGCAGGAAGATTCTATTTTATAATGATGAACAGGATAAAGAACAATCTAACCCATGTATGGTATTGGATATAGAGTACGTTTCCCTAATATCAATTTGAAATATAACTGAAATAATTTTGAAGTCTAAAAAGACTGTAGGTGTAATATTCCTAATAATTTTCCAAATATTGCCTCTAAACATTATCTCTTAACCTTTTTTTGGATTCTGTATAATATTTGTTTCCACATTGTAACAAGATTGTTACTCTTGTTAATCTTGTAATTTATACTTGATTATTTTTGGTTGTATAAACAACTTGAGTCAACTCTTAGGGACTCAACTCTTGAGTCAACTCTTAGGGATTCAAGGTGCTGGTGATTACCTATAAGGCCCTACATGGCTTAGGCCCGGGATATTTGGGGGACCATCTGCAGCCAGCAACAGCTTCCCATCGCCCCGTGCATTCCCAGGGGCCTCCTCAGGGTGCCATCGGCCAGACAGTGTCGGCTGGCGACCCCCAGGGGGAGGGCTTTCTCTGTGGGCGCACCTACCCTTTGGAATCAACTGCCCCTGGAGCTCCGGATGGCCCCCAACCTCCGCTCTTTCTGCCGCGACCTGAAAACATGGCTGTTTTGTTTGGCCGGCCTCGACTGATGGGGTTTTAATTCTAATTTAATTTTAACTTGTTAGTCTTCATTGTACTTTTAACGGTTAAATTATGAGATTTGGATTTAATTTTTTAACTTTTTATTAGATGTTTCTTAACTGTTGTGAGCCGCCCTGAGTCCATTTGGAGATAGGGCGGCATATAAATCTCATTAATAAATAAATAAATATAGTTAGATTTTCTCATGGTTTATATTTCTTGAGCAGAAATAGTGTTTTTAGAAGATGACAGAATATTCTTTTTATAGTATTTTGTGAACAATGAGTAATATAAATAGGTATAAATACATGTAAGTATTTAAGGGTGTATGTGTATATATTATATTATTATATTATATTATATTATATTATATTATATTATATTATATTATATTATATTATATTATATTATATTATATTATATGTATATAAATATATATTAAGGGTGTGTGTGTATATATATATATGTATGTGTGTATGTATATATGTGTGTGTATGTGTGTGTGTGTGTATATATATATATAATGTTCATAAACTTGTAATTGTGAGGTGCAGAAATATAGAGCTTATACAATATCGAATTTATGATTAAAATTTAACTGGTTGTCACAGAAATTATATTGACATTGTAGACATGTCACCAAATGCATTTTATCCAATATCCACTCTACTCTGTTACCAAAATCAGATTGATCATTATTATTGGAATTCTTTTGTTTTAAGAATTCTGTTTGTTTATTTTTTAATAGTCTAGATTTTGTAAAAATCTTCTAAAATTAAAAACTTCAGCTGTATATTTTACTTTAATGCAATATGGTGGGCCACTGCAATTATAATATATATGTTCACAAAATAAATTGTTCAAGAATATAGATTACATAAAGATGTTTACATTCATCACTATAAAAATTTCATTGGCATTCTTTTTCTGGTATTCTAATAGTTATGTATTTTTTTTCATTTATGAATACTATGTGTTGATCAAGCAGTGTGTTGCATGGCATCACCTATTTTTGCAAGGAATATCACATATTAATATGGAATATTAACATTAAATAGTCAATGTTATATTATTAAACTAAATGTTAAATTTGCCTTATACTGAGAATTATTATTAACACTATGTAATTTCATTTTAGTAAATTGTTCCACGTTAGACCAGTTACACAGGGTGATGTTTATAGAGCCGAAACTGAAGAAATACCCAAAATATTCCAGGTAAAGCGTTTGCGTATTTGTTTTTAAATATTTGTTACTGTTTGTTCATTTAGTTAATATGTATTTATATACCCAAGGACTGACACAAACCTTTACATTTTTTTGTTTTGTTTTGCTTTACTCAGATCTTATATGCCAATGAGGGAGAGTGTAGAAAAGACTTGGAAGTAGAACCAGTGCAGCCAGCAGAGAAGACAAATTTTCTGCATCATAAAGGGCATGAATTTGTCCCAACTTTATACCATTTTCCAGCCAATTGTGAGGCTTGTGCCAAGCCTCTATGGCATGTATTTAAGCCACCCCCTGCAGTGGAATGTCGGCGATGCCATGTTAAATGCCACAAAGATCACTTGGATAAAAAAGAAGAATTAATAGCACCATGTAAAGGTATGGCATGATATGATTGTTTTTAACTATTGTTCAATGTGCTTCTAACAGTTTCAATACAAGGTATACATATATGAAGTTCTTGCTGAAATTGTTGACCTAAATCCTGATTAATTTGCTTAATTTGGCTGGAATCTAGTGTGTGTGTGTGTGTGTGTGTGTGTGTGTGTGTGTGTGTGTGTGTGTATGTCTATATAAATCTAATTGAGATAAATCTAATTCAGATAGTGTGCTGTTTGTTTGGATCCAACCCAATTTTTACTTTGCCCCATTTAGATTCCTAAAATCACCTCATATTTCATCTTGGGAACAAATATGTGCAGATTTGGAATATGCATTAAAAGTTAATTGTTGCCTTTAAGGCTGCTATTGTAAATATAGTTACAAGTCCATGAATGTAGTTCAGGGTAATTTGAAATAGACAACCAAACAATTCTTAGAATGAATTAATCTATCTAGAGTCCTCTTGTAGGGGAGATAGCGGCATAATCAATCAATCAATCAATCAATCAATCAATCAATCAATCAATCAGATATATATATGAGTTGGGCCTTTTCTGCTTACCTTCAACACTCCAGTATACTATCCTGATTTCTAGTTAGGTAATTCATTAGCATGACAGAGTAAACTAAATGCATGTTTCAAATGAAACAGAATACAAACGTAAAACTGCAGCTACACAGTTGAAAAAATTTGTTTTGATCCATCATCAAAATAGCATTTTTTTAAAAATAGATTCTGTTGCAGTTTTTTTTCCCAAGGGTAGTCTGTTCATTGTTGTCTCGATCACAACCAAATCCATCATAATTACATTTTAGCTAGCAGACAGTAATACATATCCATATGTCTGCCCTACTTTAATGAGAGGAACTTCTGTGTTTTTTATCCCATTAGATAGCTATCTGCCTAATTGGAATATATTCCTTAGGAATTAAACTGGTCTGTTTCCAAAGGGACAGAGGAGTTGTATGGTTCTAATGACCTTCCGACAAAAGTTTCACATAAACTGTAACCAAATATAACTTTAGCATTTTGAGAAAATGCTGTGCCCGTCTGGAATAGTGAAAGGATTGTATTGCTATTGCTGATCTTTGCACTTGCGAAAAACTACATCCAAATATTTAAAGATTATAACTTGCTCTATTCTCTGATCATTTAACTATCAGGATGAACTCTAAGTTGCTGTGCAAAAATTGAGATCTTGATTTTACTATAATTGATCTTAAGTTCTTCTTTATAACAATACCTACTAGGTAAGTTTCTCAGATGAATCTTAGGCTTTTATGACTCAGCACCAGACTGTTAATGAAAGTCAGTAAGCTTTTTAATAAAATAATTTGTTTTGTCTTTTATATTCTGTGTATTTTAAATGCTGCTTTTGTGCATCACTACAGACTCTCATTGGAAGGAAAAGCAGATAGTGATGATAATTAATATAACTTGCAAGCAAAATGGTCTATATATATTTTTTTCTCAAAACAGTTTGGCTCTGTTTGTTTTCTTCCCAATAGTAAGTTACGACATAACTTCAGCAAGAGACATGTTGTTGTTGGCATCCTGTCAAGAAGATCAGAAGAAATGGGTTTCTCATTTAATAAAGAAGCTCCCCAAAACACCACCATCTAGTTTTGTTCGTGCTTCACCGAGGACTCTTTCCACAAGATCAACAGTGAATCAGTCATTCAGAAAAGTTAAAAATACTTCTGCAAAAGCTAGGTGAGATATAAACAGACTTACATTTTAATCTTTTTCCTAACAAAACCAATTATAAATAGATTTTAATACAAAAATATCAATCAGAATGATAAATATATTAGAACGTTATCCCAGTGATATAGATAAAGTCATGGTCAGTAACAGGAAATATTATAAAACTAAATACATGAAATGTTTCTTCTGTAAATATTTTGCTAAAGATAAATTAAAAACCTATACTGGGAATACAGAGTCTTTTGTGTTTTCATGTGAAACCAGACATTGTGGTTTGTAAATTATAGCTTATAACTTGGGGTGCAATACTCAGTTATTTAAGAATCCATATTAAAATAAATAATGGCTGTACAAGCAATGTGCAGTATACAAACCCAGTCTTGGTATATCTAGTATGCTTTCAATCATATATGTAATACAAATAGTTTTCAACTTTTCAACCACAATTGAGTCCAAACTTTCTGTTGCAGCAAGGCATTAAGTGATTTTTGCCCCATTTTACAACCTTTCTTGCCACAGTTGTTAAATGAATCACTGCAGTTGTTAAGTTAGTAACAGTCATTAAGTGAATCTGGCTTCCCATTGATTTTGCTTGTCAGAAGATCACAAAAGGAGATCACAGGACTCGGGAATACTGCAACTGTCATAAATATGAACCTGTTGCCAAACAGCCAAATTTTGATCACGTGACCAAAGAGATGTTGCAATGGTTGTAAGTGTGAAAAATGGTCATAAGTCCCTTTTTTTTCAGTACTGTTGTAACTTTGAAAGGTCACTAAGTGAAGTGTTGTAAATTGCGGATTACCTCTATAAGGTTTAAATTATTATTTCTATTTATAAATAACGGTTACTCTTACATGGATACATGAATTATGTGAACTGAAATAAGCTCATTCATTCATTCATTCATTCATTCATTCACTCACTCACTCATCCATCATATGTGGCCAAGTCTCTTATACAGAAGATCCTGGATGTACCTGGTTTACATCAAATTGAAACAACTTTATAAAAACCACAAAAAACATGCTACAAAAGGCACATATCCTAGGTCCCATCACTGATGTTTTTTGATAGAATGAACCTGGAACATACTCATCATATCATATCTTGTGGGATAGGCAGCAATAATTGGAAATAGACAGTTTCACAAGTAACCTGTCATGTGTCATTAAGGACTTTATAGGTGATAATCAGCTTGAATTGCATCCAGAAACCTCTGCAGCTTGTGAACCACTGGAATAAATACAATTTCTGCACAAGATGCATGAAGACCCTCCTGAGTATGAGTGCCACCTGCTCTGCTTGAGGATGCAACCCCTTCTAGAACTAATCCCCAGTTCTAGGCGCATTAAAACTCACAGAAAGTCTCTTGATGGATAAACCAAACCCTGTTGTCCCACAGCCTGAGTGAAAACCATATGCTGACAGAAAACCTTGATTGTGTTATTTAATTTAAGAGCCTTGGTAGTACAGTGGTTTAAGGCACCCTGTTATTAAGCTGATTATTAAGACCAGCTGCCTGCAATTACTGCAGGTTCGAATCTCGCCAAGGCTCAAGGTTGACTCAGCCTTCCATCCTTTCTAAGGTAGGTAAATTGAGGACCCAGTTGTGGGGGCAATAAGCTGACTTTGTATAAATATACAAAAGGATGAAGGCTATTGCTGAGCACATTGTAAGCCGCCCTGAGTCTCCGGAGAAGGGCGGCATATAAATCAAATTAAAAAAAAAAATTGGCCAGGAATAGAGACATAGCAGATTATCATCAGCACATTGATGAGACTTAACCTCATTCTGATGGATGGCTTCACCGAATAGATGTCAAATAGATGTGGAAGTGAATAGAACTCTGAGGACATAATGGAAAACAGGGGCTTAAGCCTGGATTTTTCCTTACCCAGAACCAACAGGAATTGGCCTTGGAGAAAGGAGAACTACCACAGTATCATGACTCTCATTCCAAACCCTCTAAACCTATCCAGAATGATACCATAGTAGATGGTATTGAAGATTGCTGATCAAAAAAGATCGTGATGCACCATCCCCATCCCAAACCCACCATAAATCATCAATAAGTGTCATCAGTACTATATTGGTATGATACCTAGGTCCAAAACCCAATTTAGAAGTCTCCAGATAATCTTTTTGTGCAGGACCTCTGAAGCTGCAGCCAACCTTCTGAACAACCACTTTAGAAAGGATAGGTTGGAGATAAAACAAATTTTCTTCAGTACCATTGGATCCAGCAATGGCTCCTAGAGAAGGGGGTGTTCAAATGCTGATTGGATTAGCTTGTCATCCAAAGATTTTATCGCCACATACATCCAACCACGTTTCCAAGGAGGCCTTGGTTAGTCAGGAGGGCCATGGATTTAATACAGAGATTTATAGCCCCAAGAACTCTGTCCACTTTCTTAAGAATAACAATGTCACTCTCTTCCCATATAACTAAGATAGACTGTGCCATAGTCAACTAACTCCATAGGATCTGTCTAGTTGGAGTTTAGTTCAAAGTAAATTTTATCAACCTTGTACTTTGAATAAATCTCAGAAGTTCCTATTGAAATTTCCCTGCCCCCTCTCTTCTCAGGTCCTGGGTCACCTTGAACAGAGCCAATAGCCATCTAATTGCAGGCAGGATAAGAGTGTAAAAATCATTTTTACAGGTAATCCTTAATAAAGGTTTTTACCTGTTTTTGATTAGATTTATTCTTCATCTTCCTCAGGTGGGACTCTAGGCATCTTTTTGGTCATATCACACTTCCTGGGAAATCTAAGGGGCTCTCCAGAATCCACAAACAGGGAGAATAACCTTATTCCACTGTCATCCTCTAATTCCAGGCAGTGACTAAAGCCTCAGTCAAACTGTGCATTCCTCTAAAATGCAGGTACCTAGGGCAATACAATCTCATAGGTTATTCCCCCTCTGGTGGGGAGCAGTTGTGGAGAGTTCGAAGGCAATCGGACCACTCTGACCATGAAGAGACTGATGTTAGCATTCTCCACCTTCAGTTCGCTTCATTACTGTGTTGGACCTGCTTAAAGTCCATTGTTACCATGGTGGCCATGAATTCCCAAACTACTACTGAGTTCACACCAAGAGAAGGCAGATCTAAATCGTCCAGTACCATAATTCTAGGGACCTGCTCTGCCAAATTACCAGCTTAAATATCAAAGCTGCTCTGTTACTAATTATTCTTGCCATAATCTTTTCAGTTTCTTTGAAGTATCATCTCTGCTTTTACAATAACAAGATATACCATCTTTTAAAAGTCATTTTTATTCCATTCTTTGATTCCATCTCTTCCATCATTCTTTTTGCTTCATTTGCACACTGGTGCAGTTTTCATTCAATCATGATTCTTATAATACTGATTCTGAAATCACAGAAGTCATGCAGTTATTTTTATTTCGTTGTGAAGGTTGTGCTAAGGATCAAGTTTCTCAACTTCTTTCTTATAGCACAAATGATTTTACTTTCTTTAGTATTATTTAGTTCTAAGACATTAGTACATACAGTATTCAATTAAACATTCTTCAACTGTAATTTCTGTAACATCCTTGAGATTTAATACTGTAGATTTCGCTGTTTATTATTATTTGTCAGGGAGCAGGACTATTCATAGATGCTTACACTGATATTTTAAAAATTGTCATCTTTAGATATAAAACAACTGAAATAACTAATACTAAACCAAATATTTACTACCTTACTAAAATCATTATTGCTACTTTTAATTCTGATTATTTTAAATAGAATTTGCAGTGTCTTTAGCATTTTCCACCTGTTATTAGGCAGAATTCTCACTGGTTTACCTATCTAATCCTAGACATGATTTTTCATCATATAGAGTGCTATATCACTTGAGATAAGATAGGTGCTATGCATAAATGAAGTTTTGACTGTGGCAAAAATATGTAGAATGAGTGAAAATCTATATGAAATCTGCATGTCTCTCAAACATTCTAAGAGAGTAAGGAAAGGTTTAGGGATAAAAAAGAGCAGAGCAAAACTGAACTTTATTTGGCCAAACATAATTAGACAAACAAGGAATTTGTCTCGGTACATAAGCTCTCAGTGTACATGCAAAACAACAGAGCAATAATAATCATAATCATGATACCAATAAAAGAAGGTCGTAGAAAAGATGAGAAGGATAATTGTAGGATCTAATCTGGGTTGGTCACCAAGCTTTCGAACTCATGCTGGAGCCCATTCACAGGTAACTTCTCTCTGTATCTATAAAATCATCTATACTTTTCTAAAAAAAATACTAACCAGATCTAACAAGATTCTTTGGAAACAATTCATTCTTAGCTCTTTCATCTGCGAATCTCATTATTCCTAGGCATTTTAAAATCTTGATCTTTTAAAATATCTTGTTTCTGCATTATTTACAAAATCTAAAACTTCAGTTTAAAGAGGGATATTTTTTCTTCACTTTGCCAAAACTATTCATTTGTTGTTGTTTCTCTTTCTGCTTTTGTTTCCTACTCCCCATGAATTCATATTTTGGATTGATCTCCCATTTTACTCTGTTTCAACATTCAGATCACTTCTCCTTTTTTCACAAAGCATACAGTTAGCATTCAGGGCATATGGCAATTATCATGAAATGTTAATTTCTAAATTTCAATAGGTCAAAGGAATATGGATCTGTGGGGGACATTACTCATTCAGAGAATTCAAGTTACTGGTGAGTAGCTTTTGCTTTTAAACCCACTGGTACTTGTATCGTGTAACAAAAGTAAGAAAGCAAAATTACTTTCATCAAATAACGAAAAAAGAACTTTCTCAAAGTAAAAAAAAAAAACCACTCTCACCCTAATATTTCTTAGACTCTTGGCGTTGTTTTTAAAGAAATCTATTACTTTTGCTTCCATTGGTCCTTTTATATCATATGCTCAAAATCTTTGGTATGCTATATTCTTTTTTATACTGTTTGAAACAGAACAGTATGTGTATCTTCAAAACAATCTTAATTCTACTGTGTAGAACATGGCATGGTGATGGAATCCTATTTTGTGAAAAGTACATTTCTCTTAGTACTTTTTACTGCTTCTCTATCTTATGGGTAAACGTATCTTTGTTATCCACAACCTTATCTAACATTACAAAAAGTTCATTGTAATTCTGATCAACATACTAAGGGCATTGCTTAAAATCAAATACGTTTCATGGGTAAGATAGAGTTCGAAAAAATATTCCAAGTCGATCAAAGTAGTTTTGATTATGCCAATTTTTTGTAGATAGAAAAGAAAAAAGTCAGTACTATTATATCATTTGAAATTTGAATGTTGGACTTGTTTCTTTTTCCTCAAGAAGTTTAAAGCATTTTACCTGAACTTTCAGATATTTTTCTACTCAGACATTGCTTTTTAAAAACTGTTCAAATATTTTAGTTAGTATAGACTAGGATGCAAATTCATTGAGGCAGGCATTCCAGTTTTATTCAAAGCTTTGTATAATCTTCTTGCACTTAAAATCTAAAAAAATTGTGTCTGAAAACTGAACTATACATCCAGCCATAAATATTTTAAATATTACATTAGAGATGTATTTATTTATTTTTCTTAAAATAATTTTAAGTCTTTCTTGCCCCTTTCTCTTCCCAATTCTGCCAAGAATCATGTTAACCTTCATTTGTTATTCTGAATTGTTTATTAATCCTGGTATTATAAGAGAAGCACAAATTCAGGTATAAAATTAATCTTATTTAAACATTGAAAAGTAAATATCTTTCCATAGAATACCAGGAGTCAAGGTATACTAAGTCAAAATTATACAAGATAATTTTGGTACGTTCTGGTAATTTTAATATGCAAAATTGAAAGAAGGGCCACCTGCCCACAATAATGAAAATACTTTAACATGACGAGAAATAAACACATCTTGCTTTGGCTCAAATAACCCATTGGGACAATTACTAATACTTAAATTTCTGTATTGAAAAGTGCCACCCAATTGGAAGAACATAACCACAATGAAATGGTTTAGAAATGGAATTTAAAAGGGTGTTTTGTTATTTATACAAATAAGCAAAAATAATAAAAAATCTGGCACAACTGTTTGTTCCTCCTTTGAAAAGTTCCTGGGAACAGAAGTTTCAAAGTTTAATATTATTTATAACCCATATTTATTATTTTTTATGAATAACTCAAGGTGGTGAACTACTCTTTCCTCCTCTTTTCCCCCCCATAATCCTATGCGATGGGTTGGGGTGAGAATAACAGAATAACAGAGTTGGAAGGGACCTTGGAGGTCTTCTAGTCCAACAGGAAACCCCATAACACTTCAGACAAATGATTGTCCAGTCTCTTCTTTAAAATATCCAGTGTTGAAGCGCCCACAAACTTCTTAAAGCAAGTCGTTCCATTGATTAATTGTTCTATCAGAAAATTTCTCCATAGAGTTGGTCCCAAGGATTAGTTGTTTAGTTTAATTAGTTTCCATCCATTGGAAGATTGATTTTGGTGCAGTCACCCACCTAGCTTTCATGCCTAAGGCAGACATAGAACTCACAAGTCTCCTGATTTGTAGCCTGATGCCTTAATAAGTTGACAGAACTGGCTTGATCTTAAATATTTGGTAATTTAGTTACTATGCTATGTCACTTCTTTATCAATAATTTTATCAGGTGGGAATCAATAACTTTAAAAACAAGAATGAAGGAATCACAAAATCATGCAAACTCTCTAATTCTCATAACTATTAAGGAAATGCATTAACTATGAAGAGGTTCTGGTTTTCCCAATTACAAATATTGCTCTTATGCTTTAGTTTAAAATGTAAAAAATTTTCATAAATCTATAATGTAATATGAAATGATATAAACATCTGTAATTCTGGTTTTTTGTCTTGTTTATTCCAGTTAACAATACATGCAAGCTTCGTGGATCTGACATGGTGCAGTCTGAGAATGGTGGATTTTTTCACCATATAGAAGTGTTCAGACCGGTGGTTCTTTTTGATACAACTTTCACAAGCTTCAGGGCTAAGACTGCTGTTACTCACTCCTCCTTGCTTTGGCATAAAAAGCTCGCTGAGGGTATCTTATTGCGGGTTTGCCTTAAGGTAGATTAGATTAATTATTACTATGTAATGCAAGTAAAAGCAAATAAAGCTTAGGATTAGTGCTGCCTTTAGAATTCCTGGAAAAAAATAAATGCTTGTCAATCTTAATGGAATGTGGTAAGCTTTTCTCATATCAGTGAGAATGAAAGAACTATTTACCCTATGAGAGGGGTATTTATATTGAGATAAGCACACAGACTCGAATATAGAAAGAAGGTATCTCAAACTGAGAGAAGCTGAAATTTTCATGGAAGACTCGAAGTTGTGCTAAAGCAGCAAAATTTGCTTGAAAACAAAGCCTTATGTAATCACTTGAAATTCAGTGCCTTTTCTGTATTGTTATTAATGCTAATCATTCGTGATAGCTCAAAGTATTACACAGTTTGCTTTACAAAATATTAACTTCACATATTGGTAAAGGAGGAGAAAATGAGTAATTAAGGTAATCTATGCATTATTGCCAAGCCATACAGAATTGTTTTTCAAGTGGCGTTAGAAGTACCATAACTGTTAAAACAACCAAGTTTGGAAGTGTATTTTGGTTCATAATTGTTCCATAATTTGTATAACATGTTTCATTTAACAATTTGAAGTGTGAATCACAGTAAGCATACACATATGTCTATGTATGCTCCGTTTAACATGTAAATTATTGTTAGAATATTTTTATTGGTTGTTGCCCTTTTAGTGCCTTATTCTGAGAATTCTTTTACTGCCATGTCAAATGAGTTTAGAAATTTCAAATACCTATTGCTGTGTCAGTAGTTTTATTGATTGAAGTACTGTAGGCTCTAGATCCATTTTCAGTTGTACAATCTTGAATAAAACTGTTGGTTACCACAAGATAATTTAATCATAATACAAATAGTAATAAAAAATTTTACCGTGAAAACAATTTAAATCTCTGTAACATGTTAAAATTCCAGGTAATACAGGAATTGAATACTTTTTAAATTCTTGTCTTGTAGCAGGAATACTATTATGGTATTAACCGTATGATTTATTTTATTTCTTAACCAAATACCTCTTTAGTAATTTATAATGGCTTTGCAGTTATGTATTAAATAAGAAGCACTGGAAAAATGATTCGTCTCCATGGCGATTTGCATGTTTCAAGTGGTGTTGAAAGCCTTAGTAATAGATATGTAATAAGCATATCTGTTAATACAGCAGTAATGACTTGTGCTCATTTAATACAAAATAAAACTAATTTATGAATAATTATTTTGAAAATGACTGTGGTATTTTTCTCCAGAATACAGTTCCTAGGAAGTTTTGTTATACTTTACAGATGACCAACTGTTAGCATATTTAAATCTGATGCAACTTGATAATTTTTTTAAAAATAAATTTTTATAATGTCATACTACATTTTAATACAGGGTAAAGTAGTAGAAATCGCATAGGATATTAAAGAACTTGTTTTGATAATTAAATTGTTAAATCCATTTACTAGCACATAATGATTTCCATCAGAAGCCTTATACCAGGTACACAGCTCTTACAATATTATATTTCCATGAATTTTAATTTATGCATAAACCATAATTGTTAATAAAAATATGATACATTGACTTCTGCACTCTGAAAATCAGTGATATTGCTCTGTTACTGTATACAAATAATATGGACTCTAGAAAAGCTTAGGTGAGTAATAGAATTGAGAGAAGATTGACAGTGGATGCTGAAAAGTTAAAAGAGGTTAGGAAGTTAAAGTGTAGTTAAAGAAGGCCAGAAGAATTTGATTTTGTCAAAGTGGTGTGAGAAAAGAGGACAGGAATAGGAAGGCAAAAGACTGTGGGATGACTGACATGTAGTGGGAGAAGGCATAAAGATCAGCAAGTGGAAAGAAGGAACAGGGGAAGATACATGTGCTTGAGATAGAGTATAAAGCCAAAGAATGGGACTAACAGGCATAGAAATTTAAAGTTTTGTTAACTGATTCAGAGCTTGGAAAAGGGTCCATAAAGTGCTTAGACAGACTGAAAGGTATAGAGTGAAGAAGAAAGTTACTTTGAGAGGAAACTGAGAAGATAACCTAGGATATGGTTACTGAATTTGATTGTTTCCTGGTTAAAACCAGTGGAGTGAAAAGGTATGGAATTTGAAATATTTTGAGCTTGAAATGCTCTACAATACTCAAAATTGAAAACAGCTGCCCAAGCTCTTGTAGAAGAGTTCTGATCTCTTAAATGGTACCATTTTGAGTTGGAAATATTTTGTCAGAATAATGGCTGAATGCTTCTAATAAGGTTCAGAATAACCCATTTCAATCTTGAATTGTTTTATATTTTAATTAAAACTTTTAAAATTAAGGATTTTAAAAAAGAAAACGTACATACTGTTTCCATGAAGACAGAATAAGTTTGAATTGTTTTTTTTTTTAAAAATAGGTATGAATATTACCTGTAAATGTGCAATTTTCAATGTTCTTACCACTATTAACAATTTCAGTAAATGGGATGAGTGATGCTTAACAGGAAGACAGAAATAATCTAAATTATACCCAAATAGTAGCTTAATAACAGCAGAACTGACATAGAATTATATATTATAGGGAGAGGTATATTGATGCAGAACAATACTAGCCCATCTATGAAATGTTGCCATGCATTCTGGAGAATTATGCCTAAACCCAAAATTTAGGTTACTCAATTTGTTTAATCTCCAGGGGCTATTTTATAATGTTGAAGAATTCATTCCTGTGATGTGTAATTATAAACATCTAATCATGCCTGGTTGTGAATTTGGTGTCCTCCCTGCAGTGTCAGTAAAATATGTGTTTTAATGCAACAATTTTAACTATATAATGTATCAGATTCTGTATTTTTAGTACTGTTAAATTTTCATTTTGATGGTTTGTTCTTTGGTATTCCTCAACCCATATGTATATATTTGCCACTTTATAAATCCATTTCATGAATCATTTGGAGTAGCTGTTGCCTGTAAAACATTATGCTGCAATAAAATAAACCAATGAGTCTTTGAATTGCCAAAAAAGTTGTTTTAGTGCTCCATGGCTGTTTCAGAAGTGTGCTTTCAATAATTAGTGTGGGGGGGGGACTATCCAATATTACACATTTTATCTTGTTAAACAAACACATAGTAGGCATCAAAAACAAAAACCAAATTTATTGAAAGTTTTGTTTTTTTTTAAATTTTTGCAATGGATTTTTTTTTGGGGGGGGGGAGGAAAGGGAATCCAAGATGGCCAGTTGGGGAGCAAAGCTGTTTAAGAACATTCTTTTTTAAAAACAAAAGACAAGGAAACTTTGCATTTGCATTCAACAACCTTTAAAAGGATTTGCTTCTGCAATAGGCACCAGCAATGTGAGATATTTATGTATTTATTTTCCTGTATATTTTATCATATTTATTATTTTTTTCACATTGAGGAGAAACCTGTTTGGGGAAGAGTGAAAGAAGAGTATGTAAGGGTGAATGGAAACATTACTCTCTAAGTCTAGGATATTGGGTATGCTTGATGTTTGAGTTACTTATAAAAATAATAAAGGCAGGATAAATATAACATTTATATAGTTCCTTTTGGGGTTTCCCTACTGTCTCTATTAAAAAATGAAGTAGTGTAGTGTTGATCTGTGATCATATCAAATTGAGTACAATCCTCAACATATTACCACAGTTGGGATCAGAATTTTCATTGCTTAGCAAAGTGGTGGTGAAATGAATTGTGCTCGATTCTGTAACTGGTTTTTGCCACAGTTAAGTGAATTATACGGTCATTAAGCAAATCCATCTCCCCATTGACTCTGCTAGTAAATGACTGGGAAGTCATAAATGATAAATGATTCTATTTCCTTGACATGCTCCAACTGTCGTAGATGCAATGCAAGTGCTTCAATTTTGATCATGACTGTAAGGATGCTGCAAGTCATTTTTTTAATGCTTTTGTAGCTTCAATTGCTAAATTAAGAGTTGTAAATCAAGGATTATCCATACCACAGAAATTACATTCAGCTCTACTGTGGTTGAGACATTTCAACCTTGCCTATACTTGTTTGAATTAAGTGTTACCAGAGTGGTATCCTTTAATGCATTTAATTTTGCAAGCATTTTACTTCAACAAAGTTCTCATTGCAGTGAGATATTCAAACGAAATTTGCAAATCACTGGGGCTATACTGTTTCATAATTAGCATTTTCTAAATTAGTCTAATATAATTGCCAAAGTCTATTGAGATGCCAGATAGCCAAAATGCTATTTTGCATTACAGGCCAGATTTTATAATCTAACAAACAAAAGCCACAGAAATTACAGTCATCAAACACCAGATTTATAAAAGGGTCACTCAGCATGTTGCTATTATGTTCCGTTGCGTAGTTCATGCCGTGTTATGGTCACTAGAAGATACAATAAAAACTTAATTGTAGTTTATGGTAATCTACGAATTGGTTAGATACACAGGAAAAAAAAATCACACAGGATCGATTGATGCTTTGTTTTCATGTAATACCAAGGAAGAACAATTTAAGTTAATTTAGAATCCGTACGATATACGGATATAAAATATAGATTAATAACAATGCAGCTTTTTATGAACTTGCTGGTTCCCGAAGGAGTTGCACTTCAATTCTCATCACCCCCCCCAAACCAGATCGTGAATGTCCCGATAACACCACTATCTTTTTTAAAAGCGGGATAAACTCTTTTAATTTATAATAAATAAATAAATAAATAAATAAATAAATAAATAAATAAATAAATAAATAAATAAAAATTTCTCCGCCCATTTCGCTAGATTAGGCTCTATTCTGTTGTTTTAGTGCAGAGGTCTTCAAACTTGGCAGCTTTAAGACTTGTGGACTTCAACTCCCAGAATTCTCCAGCCAGCTATGCTATTGGCTATGCTGGCTGGAGAATTCTGGGAGTTGAAGTCCACAAGTCTTAAAGCTGCCAAGTTTGGGGACCCCTGTAATTTAGTGGCACCGGTAGCCGGAACCAGTAAAAAGAAAGACTGACAGAGCAGAGGAAAAACAACAACAAACGGGCGGGAGAAGCCTCTGTCTCAAGTGCAACGCAGCCCAGCAGCCTCAGGCCCCATTTCCTTCCTAGTAGGGCTTCCAGCAGCAGAGCCGAGGAGGCGGTGCCTTTTCCGGAGCTGCGTGCGCAGCCCTCCGCGCTTGCAGCGTCATCCTGAGGGGCCGGTTTGAATAAGACCCCGAGGGAGGGAGGGAGGAAGGAAGGTGCCGCGCTGTTATAGCTCCGTCTCGGGTCTTGAGCTCGCTCGTTTCCCCTTGCTTGCTTATCCCGCCAGCCATGCCGCTTTTCACAGGTGAGTCTGGCCAGCCGCCTCTCGCGAATGCGGGATTCATCCCCGCCTTTCCGCCTCCCGAGGGCCTAGCTCGGCTTCCCCCTACTCAGGCCTCCGAAGCTCGAGGGGTCTTTGCGCTCTCCTGCCCTTCGCTGAGGGAGGCGGCGGTGGGGAAGGAACGAGTCCGCCCGACCGGATCCCTCCTCCTGAGCAGAGCTTTGCCGGAGGAAGGCCGGGAGTAAGACGGCGTGCTTTGGTGCCGCCCTGTCAAGGGAAGATTTGCCTTGATAGTAAAAGGTGGAAAACATCGACGGGAAGCAAAGGGCAAGCAGCAAACACGGCAGCCCGAGGCGTGGTTGGTTGGTTTTGTGTGTGTGTGTGTAAGGGCTCCCCCTCTGCAATCGCAACATCGCCCAGGCCTGGATTTTTTCCCCTGGCTGATTTTGAAGAAGTGTAGTCCTCCGTCATATTAGAGCCCGGATTTTCCTTTGGAGAAAACCTGCAAAACTTGAACAGAGTAATTTCTGTTGTTTTTTTTCCCCCATGCTTACAGTTCATTTGAAGATTAGCAAGGGTCGTATATATTTAACAAAATAGGGAATTTGATCTGATGCAAGTCATACAGCAGTGAAAAAAACCTTTAAGTACTTCTGTCATTCAGCTGCCTCAGGGACTTGAGCTCTTGTGGTTCTCATATATTTGTGCTTTTGTCTTGTAAAAGGTAAAGAGGAATTTCTGTAATAAAAATAGCGATGATGCGGTCATTGGGACCTAATGCATTTGTTAATTCTCAAACTACAGGTAGTCCTCAACTTACAGCCATTTGTTTAGTGACCATTTGAAGTTACAGTGGCATTGAAAAAAATGACTTATGACCATTATTCACACCTAGGACCATTGCAGCTTCCCCATGGTCATGTGATCAAAATTCAGATGCTTGGTAGCTGATTCATATTTATGATGATTGCAGTGTCCCAGGTTCGTGTGATCAACTTTTGAGACCTTTTGACAAAAATCAACGGTGAAGCCTGATTCACTTAACATAGTACTCACTTAACAACTCTAGAGATTCACTTAACAACTGTGGCAAGAAAGGTCGTAAAATGGGGTAAACTCACTTAACAGCTGTCTTGTTTAGCAACAAATTCTGGGCTCAATTGTGGTTGTAAGTTGAGGACTACCTGTACTTGTAGATTCCAGTGCTCTAATTCCAATGCTCTAATTTGGTAAAAAGTAGTATGTTACCAGGCATAATAAACCATATAGTCTCCCAGAGAAGGAAGAGTGTAAAGTGAGGGAAGGTTTGTTTAGGGAATTAATACTGTGTATGTCCTGCAATGAATTCTACTACCTATAACAGTGTTGACGAACCTTTTCGGTGCCAGAAACTGGAAGAGCAGCTGCCTGGTGTACATGCACATGCCGGGAAGATGATCTTCCGATTTTTGGTGCTTGCATGTGCACCGGCCACCTGGTCTTCCAGTTTCTGGCATGCATGCGTGCCCACAGACAAGCTGGCCAGTGCACATGCGCATGCCGGAAACCGGAAGATCATCTTCCTGGCATGTGCACGTGCACCGGGCGGCTGATCTTCCGGTTTCCTACACTCCTGCGTGTGTGAAGACCAGCTGGTTGGTGTGCCGGAAGCTGGAAGAGCAACAGGCAACGGCTCGCATGCCCAGAGAAATGGCTCTGCGTGCCCCTTACGACAGAACTGTGTCGGATGAGAATCATAAAAGAAAGAAAAAGGGAATTGTATTCAATCCATGTTATTTCAACTCCTATAATGTAGGAATAGCATATGATGCATGCTTCCTTAGAAATTGGTGTTATCAGTTTTAACAATATGTTGTATGAATGTAAATTTGGTATTCCAGTCAGGACTATGGCCAAAACTGAGGTATAATTTTTAGGAAAGGCATTCTTAATATAAGTTTGTATGACTTTATTGTTTATAATTTATATATCTAATCATTGCTGCCAAATCAGGAGTTCGGTATAACGTCTAATTTTTAGTATTAATTTTATTAGTAGTGTTGGTGTTGGTGTTGTACCTCAAATCCTTGTTTTTCAGTTAATGTAAAATGGGGCAAAGAAAAATTCGATGGAGTGGAGCTGAATACAGATGAGCCTCCAATGGTATTCAAAGCACAGCTTTTTGCTTTGACTGGAGTTCAGCCTGACAGACAGAAAGTGATGGTGAAAGGTGGAACTTTAAAGGTAGAGTTGGATAATATTTTATCACAACTTACTATTGTATGTTTTACACATTTAATGTATCGAGGCAATAATGAAAATACCAGCATAAATTTATATTCTGATAGAATTTATGAATTAAATATAATATCAAATTATTTTTGTACATTTTCTGAGGAATTTTTGGCCCTTGCTATGAGATCTAACTACCTTTGGTGATTTCCTCTTTAGCTGTTGGTGTATTTGTTGAATCTGTTGAGTCATCTTACTATTATTGGGAAACGTTTATGTTTATTTTCTTTCTTTCAAATAGGATGATGATTGGGGTAATATCAAAATAAAAAGTGTAAGTATTACATGGTCGCATTAGATATTTATAATGGCTTGGATGTTTTCTATGCAAAACAGCTTCACAGAGCAGGGTTTACCTCTTCTCTGTGGCCTTAATTGTGAATGATTCAAAGTATGAAGGGATTGGGAATGGAGAACAGTAGAAGGAGGATTCAATTGGCAGATAGTGTCTCACTTTTTAAATTCTAAGCCTACAGTTACAAAGAGTTAAATACTGCTTTTAGTACTGTGATATATTTATATGTATCTAACATCATTTTGGAGACAGTCAAAATTAAAAGTGAGAACCCAAATGTGATTGCTGATATTATTTGATTTTTGTACTAGGGGAAATACTAGAAAAAAGAGGAGTAAGTTTTCAGCAAGTTAAGGGTATAGTAAATACTTTGGTTCCTTAAGGAACAGAAGGGTACATATTAATATTTTGCACTGTTTTTCAAAAGGTAATAAAATAATCATAATTTAAATTTGTATGTGCCACAACTGCTTTTGAACTTTATTTTAAAACTAATTTCTTGAAGACTAATGTATCTGATTATATTTAATTTTTTTAGAGTACCTGCTGATAAAACTTCTTGCACCTTTTCAATAGGGGATGACCTTATTAATGATGGGCTCTGCTGATGCACTTCCTGAAGAACCAGTAGCCCGGCCTGTCTTTGTTGAAGATATGACAGAAGAACAGTTAGCCTCAGCAGTAAGCCTATATTCTCATTATGTTCACAGTTTTGAATGCTGAGAAATGTATGACCTCAAATTTAATGAGAAGTAATATATTATACAGTCAGGTCCAGAAATATTGGGACATCGACACAATTCTAACATCTTTGGCTCTATACACCACCACAATGGAGTTGGAATGAAACAAACACAATGTGCTTTAACTGCAGACTGTCAGCTTTAATTTGAGGGTATGTACACCCAACTCAGGTGAACGGTGTAGGACTTACAGCAGTTTGCATATATAGCCTCCCACTTGTTAAGGGACCAAAGGTAATGGGACAGAATAATAATCATAAATCAAACTTTCCCTTCTTAATACTTGGTTGCAAATCCTTTGCAGTCAATCACAGCCTGAAGTCTGGTACGCATAGACATCACCAGATGCTGGGTTTCATCCCTGGTGATGCTCTGCCAGGCCTCTACTGCAACTGTCTTCAGTTCCTGCTTGTTCTTGGGGCATTTTCCCTTCAGTTTTGTCTTCAGCAAGTGAAATGAATGCTCAATGCATGATTCAGGTCAGGTGATTGATTTGGCCATTGCATAACATTCCACTTCTGTCCCTTCAAAAACTCTTTGGTTGCTTTTGCAGTATGCTTTGGGTCATTGTCCATCTGCACTGTGAAGCGCCGTCCAAAGAGTTCTGCAGCATTTGACTGAATGTGAGCAGATAATATTGCCCGAAACACTTCAGAATTCATCCTGCTGCTTTTGTCAGCAGTCACATCATCAATAAATAGAAGAGAACCAGTTCCATTGGCAGCCATACATGCCCACGCCATGACACTACCACCATCATGCTTCACTGATGAGGTGGTATGCTTAGGATCATGAGCAGTTCCTTTCCTTCTCCATACTCTTCCCATCACTCTGGTACAAGTTGATCTTGGTCTCACCTGTCCATAGGATCTTGTTCCAGAACTGTGAAGGCTTTGTTAGATGTTGTTTGGCAAACTCTAATCTGGCCTTCCTGTTTTTGAGGCTCAGCAATGGTTTACATCTTGTGGTGAACCCTCTGTATTCACTCTGGTGAAGTCTTCTCTTGATTGTTGACTTTGACACACATACACCTACCTTCTGGAGAGTGTTCTTGATCTGGCCAACTGTTGTGAAGGGTGTTTTCTTCACCAGGGAAAGAATTCTTCAGTCATCCACCACAGTTGTTTTCCGTGGTCTCCCAGGTCTTTTGGTGTTGCTGAGCTCACCGGTGCGTTCCTTCTTTTTGAGAATGTTTCAAACAGTTGTTTTGGCCACGCCTAATGTTCTTGCTATCTCTCTGATGGGTTTGTTTTGTTTCTTCAGCCTAATGATGGCTTGCTTCACTGATAGTGACAGCTCTTTGGATCTCATCTTGAGAGTTGACAGCAACAGATTCCAAATGCAAATAGCACACTTGAAATGAACTCTGGGCCTTTTATCTGCACATTGTATTTGGGGTAATGACAGAATATCACACACCTGGCCATGGAACAGCTGAGAAGCCAATTGTTCCATTACCTTTGGTCCCTTAACAAGTGGGAGGCACATATGCAAACTGTTGTAAGTCCTACACTGTTTACCTGAGTTGGATGTACATACCCTCAAATTAAAGCTGACAGTCTGCAGTTAAAGCACATTGTGTTTGTTTCATTCCAACTCCATTGTGGTGGTGTATAGAGCCAAAGATGTTAGAATTGTGTTGATGTCCCAATATTTCTGAACCTGACTATATAATAGAGATCAACTTTGGGGTAGTTGTTCAAGCATCAGGCCAGAACTGTGAGATCCTGAATTCTAGTTTCATCTGAGCATAAAGCCAGCTGGGTGATTTTGGGTCAGTCACTTTCTCTCAGTTCTAAGAAAAAGCAATGGCAAATCACTTCTCAGAAACCTTGCCAAGAAAACTACAGGCAGTCTATGAGAATAAGACATGACTAGGAGGTGGGGAATCTATATTATAAACATACTTAGCTTTGAAACCAGAAACGGGGGTCTTAAATTGAAAAACATTGTTTTTCTCAAAGAGTGCCTGTCTTTGTTTTTTTTGAGTGAACTGAATTGCTTTGAAAGGTGATGGTTGCTCTGTGTTTAAATCATTGCCATTTGGTGAATGTAAGTAAGCCCTTGTAATGTAATTCTTCTGATTTGTACTAAATAGCTTATCTTATGCAAAAACTAGTGTTTCAAAGGAAGTATGATTTTGCTCAAGTAAAAGTTATAAGAAAGTAATTCTTATGGCACTTTTGGAAACAAAAGAGTATTCTCTATATAGCTCCTACTCAGCAGAAAGCAGCTGCAACTAGAAATCCCTTCCCAATCTCCAATTGACGTGCCAGTTGTACATTTTCCTGGATAGGAAGGCCTTACAGCCACTCATATCCTGGTTACTTCACAGCTTATTACTGCATCGCTCTCCAGCAATGAGGGTAGTCATGATCATGTTTCTGTATATCCATCTGACTTCCCTGCTTTGTGAGCTGCATCAGTTGCCAGTTTCCTTTCAGGTGAGATTCAAGATGCTAGGTGTTATAAAGCCCTACATAGCATTGAGCCTGGTTACTGGTGGACCACTTATCTTCCATAGTATCTGCCTTATTGATTCTATCCAATGAGGTGTGCACACTATGGGTTTCTTTGATTACTGTAAATGTTGCTATTTGTTAGGATTTCAAAGTGCTCTTTCTCTGTGCTCCATTGGGGTTGGCTCTCACTCTTGGCATTTAGCAGGGCCAAAGCTTTTTGCCCAGGTTTTTGGCTAGGGTAGTTAAAGCCTTCTTAGTTATATATGTTTTTTTCTTTGTTTTGCTAACTTTTTGATCTAGTTTTTATTGTTTTTATTGTTATGTGGTTTTATTATTTTTCTATCTTTTTGTGAACTGCCCAGTCATTGGGAGGTGTACCCACACACACATCCCATTTGCCCAGTAATTTTAATACTATTTGAAATATAACAATTTAAAATTACTAAACAAAAGAATAGATGGATAACCAAACATTAAAATTCTGAAAGAATAAAGTATTATTTTCCTTTTTCAAAAGGGGATTAATATAGGTGGACAGTGAACAGCAGTTTATTTCTGGAAAACATGATCTTTCAAATATTTCTGGATAGTCTTCAAAGTGTGTTGGAGTCACTGTCATCCAAATTAAATAAAATAATAGTCCAAATGAGATGCAACTAAGGACAGATATCATTGTGGCCAAATGCAGCATTTTTGGAACTGATACAAAATACCTTGTTCAGTAAAGAGATTTCATGCTCAAAAACATTTCTAAAAATATAATATTTAATATAAAACAAACATTTTTAATATTTCTGTGACAGATGGAATTACCGTGTGGCTTAACAAATCTTGGGAATACTTGTTATATGAATGCTACAGTTCAGTGTATTCGCTCTGTGCCAGAATTGAAAGAAGCTCTTAAGAGGTAGGTATCATAACTACAAATAAAATGTTGTTAATTTTTTAAAATATGAAGTAGTATGAATTGTAGCTAGTATTTTTAATAGGAAAGGGAAGCTAGAATAAGTAATAAAGTAGTAAAGTAATAAAATTCATTTTTAATTTTAGATTTCAAATGAAAACAAATTGTTGTGGTAGAACTGTAATAGGAATCTAATATGTGTTGAACTCTATTCTTCAAGTGGAATTGAGAGTTCTGTATTTAGTTCTGTATTTAGAAAAATGCTTCCAGTTCCTATACTATTTATTTCACAAAAGTTTTAACATTTTATTTTGATTGAGTTGATCAGTTTCAAGAAATATTGATACCAGCTCGTTAATTTTAAATGTACCATTGCTGTAGTATACTGGAAAGTGAAGATACTAAAGCATTGGCAAAATTAACCTAGCATATCCTTAAAATTGTTTTTTCATGCTTAATGTTTCTGGTTATTAAGTTTATATGCTGCCCATCACATTCTACCAAGCATCTCTGGGCATAACTATGGTTAACATAGCATCTTTGAAATATAGGAATATCAAGGATTATATATGTAAAAGAGAGGTTTAGAGGTGTTCTCACTTTAAAACATTTTAGATGGGTGAAGAGTTTGGTTAAGCAACCTTTTATGGAATAAATTATCATGGTTTTTATCCAAAAATGCTTCTAAAGAAGCAGAGCATGTTTTTGCTCACACAGTTGGCCTCCCCAGTTCCTACCTTTTCTGTCCTTATATTGCTTTCCCATACATATTTAGTTGTTTCAGAGGATTCCCTGATCTTTAGGGGCAGCATTTTAGGAGCTACAGTGGGCTGCAATGGAAAAGGGAAAAAAAGGAAACCCTCTTTTTTGAATGGAATGTAGATGTAAGCTACTGACTTTGTTTCATGTTTCATGTATATTTACAAATTATTTGAATCCCATCTTTATTATTTTTACAAGTAAATCAAGCATATCCAGCACACCTTTGTCTTTCTATTTTGCCCACAACAACCCTGTGAGGTGGTTGGGCTGAGAGAGAGTGACTGACCCAAGGTCACCCAGCCAACTTTACTGGCTAAGGAGGGACTAGAACTCAGAGTCTCCTGCTTTCTAGCCTGATGCCTTAACCCCTAGACCAAACTGGCTCTAAACATAATATACCGGTAAATTGCTGGGAGGCAGAGGCCAAAGGGTGGCGGCCGATGGGTGGGTGGGGCTTCGGCAACATTTGCTGTATGAGACGCACAGACACTTCCACCCACTTTTTTTGGGTGGGGAGTGCGTCTTATACACCAAAAAATACGGTATATATATCCTGTTTCCCCCAAAATAAGACATCCCCTGATAATAAGCCCAATCAGGCTTTTGAGTGCATGGCAATAAGGCCAAGTGCTTATTTCAGGGTTCAAAAAAATATAAGACAGGATGTTATTTTCGGGGAAACACAGTAATTTTTTTATTTTTTTTTAAATTTTGATTTATATGCCGTCCTTCTCCGGAGACTCAGGGCGGCTTACAATGCGTTAAGCAATAGCCTTCATTCTTTTGTATATTTTATACAAAGTCAGCTTATTGCCCCCACAAACTGGGTCCTCATTTCACCTATCTTAGAAAGGATGGAAGGCTGAGTCAACCTTGAGCCTTGGAGAGATTCGAACCAGCAGAAATTGCAGGCAGCTGTGTTAATAACAGGGTGCACTAAACCACTGTACTATCAAGGCTCTTTTTAATAAAATATACCTAATAGAAACAGTTGAATTTGTCAACCAACAGTAAAAATGGTTTAAAGCTAAATTTTAAGAAACTATCAGTAGAATTAAGAGTTGTATTAGAGATACTGGAGAAGGCAGTAAAATAAGATATACTAGTGGGAAAATGGGTAAGGAATTTTCTCCTTCTTTCAAAATAGTAGATCTTTTTCTTTAAAAATCTAGTATTGGGACAATCTAATTAAATAGTTGATCAGAATTATATTGAAACACACTTCTTCAAAATCATATGGTAAATATGGAATGTGTACAAGATGTAAAGATGGTATCATTTAGATATCTATAATTAGAATTTAGATTTAATTATAAAGGGAGGACAAGGCAGTCAGTAGATACTAGTACAGGTGGCCGTATATTTCCTTTAGTAAAGAAGACAAGATTTATTTCAGTTGCTGGAATATCATATGGAATATGATATCACTATTACAGCCATCTCCACCTCATGAGCTTTCTATGATATATTGTTGACCACTGTAGGAATAGAATAGAATTATAGGCACAGATGGTTTTGGTCTGATCCATACAACTAGTCTTATTTAATGTGTACAAAGTAGTGAGAAGCACACAAGGCTTATTAGGTGCAACCAAATTTCAAGTCACATATTCCTTCTTTTAGAGGTAGTCTTTGACTTATGACCACAATTTCGTCCAACATTTTGAGACAGTTAAGTTAGTTTTGCCCCATTTTATGACCTTTTCTGCCACAGTTGTTAAATGAATCACTGCAGTTAGGTTAATAATATGGTCGTAAAGTGAATCTGGCTTCCCTATTGACTGCTTGTCATAAAGATAATCACATGACCCTGGTATACTGCAACTGGCATAAATATGAACCAGTTGCCAAGTGTCCAAATGTTGATCATATGACCATGGGGATGGTGCAATGGTCATAAGTGTGAAAAATGGTTATAAATCACCTTTTTCAATGCTGTTGTAACTTTGGTGCGCTAAACAAAAAGTTGAGGACTACCTGTACTTTGTGATAATAAATGAATAATTGAACTATTAAAATAATCCTAACTAAATCGTTGAATATGTCATTCCTTATATGAAAGCATGATCTACAGTTAATGCAAAAAATTAGGCATACTTGGTCAATTATATCTTTCAGTGAAACCTTAAAACAACTAAAACTAATATAATCTCTACATGTTTCAAAGTTAATATACCTTCCTCCAAATTTGAATATGCACTTTTTATTTATGTGCTGCTAAAGTGCGCATTCAGTTATGATGGTAACCAGCCTATTTAAGGCTTCCAAACTGTAAGAATTCCAAATCTTCTTGGGAGTCACAACTTAACAACTTTCTTGGTTGTGGTCAAAATCTCACAGATGAATCTCAGTTTCCAGATAAAAGCCATTTTAACTTTATTTCTATATTGTGTTGAATCTAAGACCAAACTAACTATATGTTTTAAACATTTTTAGGTATGCTGGTGCCTTAAGAGCTTCAGGGGAAATGGCTTCTGCTCAGTATATTACTGCAGGTTTGTATTTCAAGAGCAAAGCAGTGTTTTCTGATATTTAGCTACCTCAGATAAAATGGCCAGTATGTTGCTCAGAAGATACTTTGTTTTTTTCCTAGCACAATTTAAAGTATTTGATAGATTTTGAGTTTTAGTTACCACCTTTTGAATTGTAGCCAAATATTGATCACTGTTAAAAAAAAATTTCCTTTTGAAATTTGCAGCTTTTTAAAATCCAGAAATACTTGGAACACTGGAAAATGAGTGCTGCTTGTTTACTTTATTGCCCTTGACCAGGATATTATGATTTATGCCATTTCATTTAAGAAAAAACAAATCAGGAACAGTCAACTATTGAATATGCTGTTATCAGATTTTGGGACGGTATGTTCATTGGCTACTCTGTAGAATTGTTTGTTTCTCCTTATTTGGCACTGCTCTAGCTAGATCACTTGAATGGATGCAGAATATTTGATTAGTTGGTTTGTTAGGTTAATCTTGCCCAATATGTTTGTTTATTCTTTCAGTGTAATGTTAACAAAAATGTGCAGGGAAACATTGTTTTATCTGTTAAGTTATTGAAATTTTGCTACATTACTGTGCAACATTCAGCACAGCCTTAAAGATTCAGAAGTCAGTTGCATGTACAGAACTTATTAGATGATGGGCTGAATGTAATTGCTAACGGGAATATACATAAATTTGTTTTATATATATCATGTTGTGGCCTTATGCTAGATTGAAGAAGAACTAAGTCAGATATGTGATTATAATTAACTTTCTATATTAGTTTTACAGTACATGTAGTTCTCTACTTACGACCGGTCACTGAGCAACTAGTTGAAGTTACAGCAAACCTTGAAAACAGACTTATGTTCTGAATTCAAAATGCTGATGTCTCTTCCCCACCCACCCCTGGAAATCATGTGATCATATTTTGGTCACTTGGCAATCTAGCAATGTGTTTGCTTTATGACTGCCGTGTTCACTTGACCACTGCAAAAAAGATTGTCAAATTGGGCAGGGTCATGTGATGACCTGCTGTATAACCATCACAACTGATGACCACAATTGCAGGCTCAATTATAGTCATAAAGTGTGACTATGTGTACATGGTCATTAGCCTATTAATTGCATTTTGTTCCACTAGAGTCTCACTTTAAAAGTAGATTGACATGACTTACTTTTGTAATGTACAGTTGAAGATGCACCTATTATATGCTGTTGTGGCTTAGTCTTAAATGATTTATATAAAGTAAATGTCAAAGATAAGCAGCAACTGTTCAAATTTGCAGTGATACAGAATAAGAAGGATTTATACTGATCCTTGGAGTTCTGGTCATTGCAACATCCCTGCTGTCATATGATCATGATTTCCGATGTTCCTTGCCGGCTTTCCATGAGGAAAGTCAGTGGGAAAGCCAGCAGGAATTTGGAAGTTGCAATCACTGGAGGTCCATTCTTAGTGGCTTAATGGTCCTCACTTAACGACAACAACCAGGACTGCTGCAATTAACATTGCTAAGCGACATGGTCATGTGACATACTTTTATGACTGCATTGATTAACAACAGCAGTTTCTGTCCCAATAGCTGCACTAACCGGTATAAAACTTCTCCATGCAACAATATAGATTGTTTCACTTGCATGATATAATCAGTTGTACAGTATTTTTTAAATAGACTGATAATGCATTTATATATTTAAATAGCCTTTTGCTACAAAATATAATTGTATTATACATTAGATAAAGAATTTGCATTTGAGGACATTTCTATGAAATTTATTGTTTTTTATTTTATTTTTAAGCTTTAAGAGATTTATTTGATTCTATGGACAAAACTTCCTCCAGTATCCCTCCCATCATTCTTCTCCAGTTTTTACATATGGCCTTTCCTCAGTTTGCAGAGAAAGGAGATCAAGGCCAATATCTTCAACAGGTAGATACTTTTTAATTTCTTTTTTGTAGGCTGCATATTTTATATAAAAATGTATCTCTTGTTTTACCATTTCCATGTGCAGCTAGGACTAGAAGCTGTTAAGGAATCATAAAAATATAGCTATTAATTACCTTATCAGCTTCTAGTCCTAGCTGCTAAAGAAAACATTTTAGAATAAACAAAGTAAGAAAGTGTTTCTCATTTGTTGTTTATATGCACCTGTATACACACACGTGTTCATGTTTTTATATGATGTGCATATGATACATGCTCAACATATATTTTTGTTAGATTTTCATGATCTAATTTTATCTTTATCTTATTCCTTAGGATGCCAATGAATGCTGGGTACAGATGATGCGAGTACTGCAGCAAAAGTTAGAAGGTATAGAAGAAGATGCAGTAATGGAAGTAAGTCTTTACTGGAAATAACTGAGACTAACTTTGGGCTGCAGCTGAGTTTTTATAGTCAATAATGTTAGCAATATGTAACAGCAATAAAAGTATGATTTGATTGCAAGTAAATTGTTGAAAGTGCCTAAATCAGAAGTTAATCTTTTTATCCCATGGACCTTTTTGAGAATCTGAAACCTGTGGATCTCTTCTCTGAAAAAATATATTTAAATTCATAAAAGAAAATCGCATCCAGTCGTAACAACCCTTGACATAACAACCATAACAACTTATTAGGGTCAATAGTTAGTATGCAGTGAGTTGAAATACATATAGATAATATCAGATTATTCAGGGTATGGGAAAACAAGATTGTGAAAAATTCCAAAGGGATCTCTTTAAATTGGGTTAATAGTTAGTCAGATTACGAATCTGGTTCAGTATAAATATAAAATTCCATACTGGGCCAAAATAAGTTCCATACACTAAAAGATTTGAATGTTTGGGACTTTTTCTTAGAAAAAAGATGACCAAGTAAGGAGGTAAGCAAGTTATGTGAAAACCTGCTTGCCATGACAAGAATGGATAGGGAAAAGTTTTTCTTCTTAAAATGCTAGGACTGTGAGTCATCCATGTGGCAAAAAGATTAAGAAGAGGTAAAAAATGCTTATTAATAAAGCATATAATTAATCTGCAATTAATTGGTTAACATGATGCAGACATGGTTGCTTGCTTAAAAGGAAATGGAAAAACTCAGAGGACAGGCCTGTCAGGCGGAATTAGTTTTAAAGATTCAGTATTAGATCCAGGTTAGCATTTGTATGCTTACCAATATAAGCTGCATGGAAACAGCAGGGGAAGAGACATATGGCCATCTCCAGCTTGTTAGAAGTGAAACTTTCTGGTTGGCCATTGTGAGAAACAAAATGCCAGATTAGTTGAGCCGTGGTCTGGTCTAACAAGCTGATCTTTCATTATGTTCTAACGAGTTGCTGATAGGTGCTGCATAGGTCTCTGAAGCAACTTTGGAAATCCAAAATACTGGTTTTATATTGTGCAAGCTACTAATTTGAACTAAAGCTGGTTGGAATATCTACCCAAACGACTTTTTCTAACCAGTTTTGGATTTAGAATGCTTGACGTAGAATTGAACAAGATGTATGTTTCCCAGGTTTTGTTCAAAGTAACCCATTCATATTTTTTCTCTTTGACTACCTTTAGGTCTCTATCTTGTTTTTAAAGTACAACAGACAGATTTGTAAGAGTAAATTATAAACAGTTTGTATTGTTGCTTACATATTTGTTTACTTTTACAGACTGAGACTTCAGTTTCAGAAACGGCAGCAACGGCACCTCCTAAAAAGAAAAGCTTAATTGACCAGTTTTTCAGTATTGAGTTTGAAACTATGTATCCTAAACATTCTGGAATAACAAAGAATGCTCATGATAATGGAATTAGTATATGTAGGATTTGTTTTATACATTTTACTTACTAAAGAGATAATCCTCACTACGAGTGTATTCTGTAATTGGTAGTTAAGTACGTCTATAAATTATATTTAAAGTTATTTTTAAAGAAAGGTTTATGCCAGTTTATAAAAAAATTCAATACTTATCTAAAAAACTGATTAGTGTCATTAAATAATAGGTGCTGATATAAGAACTGTTGTTTTGTTGCAGCAATTTAAGCTTTCTGAAAACAAGATAACTTTTTGCAAATCATTAAGTTCAATGCTTAGTGGTAGTTCAGTACTTTTCATATTTGGTCCTTAATATTTTGTGAAGCATGAAATGCACAGAAGCAGAAGAGGAGGAAGTCACAAAAGGAAGAGAGAATCAACTCCAGCTTAGTTGTTTTATCAATCAGGAAGTTAAATATCTGTTCACGGGTCTTAAATTGGTGAGTTACTCTGGCATCTTTATTCAAGCAGTTTTTGCAGCATTGTATTTAAGGGGGTTTATCTTGGTCCACAAAGAGTTTTCAAGAAGAAAGAGATTTGATCATGAAATTTAAGATTGTTGGACTTTTCTGATATTTCATTTTCTAAGACATTATTTAACAGTGAACATTCATTTAACATATATTTCTTTCATTTTTTGAAAACATGAAGTGTTAAAATAAGAATTAAAAATTGAAACTTGGAATAGTGTTCTAAATATACTTTCCAATTTCCAGTTGTATGTTTCATATATTTTAGAGAAGTAATTAATATATAGTCTCTTTCAAGACAAAAATGTGCTTTAGAATGTGTTTTCAACTCCTTGAATCAAGGTTGTCCTGAAATTGCATTGCTGCTGTGAAAGCAGCTACATAATCCTGGGGAAAAAATAGCAACTGTAAGGACTTCTACACAGCTGCCTTTAAATCCAAACTGTTGCCCCGTGCCATATTCATTTTTTAGTATAGGGAAGAGGAAGATAAAACCTTGCTTCCCCAAATGTTGCTAGACTTACTCTCATTATCCTGGATGATGTGGTCATATTGACTGGAGCTATTGAATTTTGAATCCAACATCCAAATTGTCCATCCCTGCTATATTACTTCTCCTCCTGTCAACTCCCTCCATGTATTTCCTCGTGGAAATACATGTGATAGTTGGCAGCAAAAAGTAATCAAAATTCCACTAGATGAATGCAAGTTGCATAAAAAGCTTTTTGGGTCTATGCTATTGTGTATTCCTTCCCTCATTGCTTGAAAAATGCTTTCAGATTTCAATAAATCTTGGGCATGGTTTTTTATTCTTATTACATTTATCATTTAAAGTGCTGCACAGAATTTTAAAAAGGACGTATGAAATGTCATGCTTAATTCTGCACATCTTCTAATCTTTGTTATCTTCTTCAATATATTTCTCTTATAGCGTCTTCAAGAAGAAATAACTAAATTATCACCAACATTGCAAAGGAATGCCCTTTATTTAAAAACGGTGAGCATACCATTGTAATATCCCTTTATAATGGAACTCTACTTATGATCTGCCATTTTAAGAGTTGGTTATATACAAGTGAAGCAAGATTTAAAATCCCTGAAATAAAAATAGATGGATTTTGTTATGACATAGAGATTGTCATATGGCTTCCTTATTCAAACTTCTTTGTCGTAATCAGTTGGCTACCTAGAATCACTTCATGATTGTGGTGGGGCCGTATTTATATTGATAAATATGTACATATGTAGCAAGTAATGTTTTGTAAATAAAATATATCTCCACAATATATATATATATATATATATATATATGTGTGTGTGTGTGTGTGTGTGTGTGTGTGTGTGTGTGTGTGTGTATAGTTAATATTTCGGGTTTCTTCCCGTGTAATTGTGGATATATCCCTAAAAGGGTAGAAGCGACGTTTCGGCAGAATCCCATCTGCCATCATCAGGCTTATGCCAGTAGTCATTTTGCACTAACTGACGTTGGAATTTCAAATCTGGTGTTGGTATTCTGGGATGGCTCCACCTTTTCATTCTGATTGGTTGGGAGTCCCAGTATGTGTTTATTGGTTTGGCTTCGGGTGTATGGTCGGTTTTTCTCCACTAGGTGGCAGGGCTTCATCTTTGTGGCTGGTTTGAATATGATTTGGTTGGGATTTTTTTGTGCAATGTTTGGTCCATCTTCCACATATGGTGTCAAGATTCGTCTATCTATGAGAGCAGGTTTCCAAATAGTAGGCAGACGTGAAGTGTCATCCCGTTTATTCATGCAATATGGTCTTTTTTCCATTTCTATTGCTTCTCTGATTATCCTGCCATTGAGATGTTCTATTTTTGCAACTGTTTTTGTTTTATTAAAATTAATGTTGTGTCCTGTTGTATTTATATGTTGGACTAATGATGATGTGTGTTCTTGCTTTTGTATTGAGTTTTTGTGTTCCTCGATGCGCACACTCATTCTTCTGTTGGTCTGTCCAATGTATGTTGATGGGCAGGAAGCACATGGGATTTCATATATGCCTTGATCTTCTAATCTTCTACCCTTTTAGGGATATATCCACAATTACACGGGAAGAAACCCGAAATATTAACTATACACACTTACATAAACAAACATATATATATATTGTTTATGCCATTTGGTTTGAAAACCTGTGTACCCCCTGATATTTGTTTTGTCTTTACGATAAACATTTTTTCATGCATTTATGGCTCCTACTTTAAATTGCTGTAGCTTTTCATGTTCACTGATTCTATTGAATGTTTTTCTTTTAGTCCAAGATAAGTCGCTTGCCTGCATACCTTACTATTCAAATGGTTCGGTTTTTTTACAAAGAGAAAGAATCTGTGAATGCCAAAGTTCTCAAAGTAAGTACATTTGATGCTAAGTTTTGCACCTGATCTATGTAGTATAAATGCTCTATTTTATACATTTAACAATCAAGGTTTAACTGAGTAAAATGTATTTGAATAAGATAAATTGTATAAGTTATGATATGGCCAATTCTCTATTCATAAAATATGTGTTTGAATGTAGGGGGGGGGGAAAGCAATAAAACTTTATTTAAAAAAACAACAATCAAGATTTGATATTCAGCTGCAGCATAATTTAAATTAAAATATGCTGATTTACTTCTTTATCCTATGAATGGAAATGAAAACAGAATCAGTCCAATTGCATTATATGCATTCATGTTGCTTTTGCTAAAGCATTCTAAAGATGCTTTAGCTTTAGAATAAAGTGCATAGGACACTGGAAAATATTACATAATCTGGGTTTTTCTTTTTTTAAATTTCCTATTTATGGCTATGTAAAAGTAAGCACAGAGCTCATGTTTTACAGTTTAAGCGTCTATATAAGTGGGAGTTGAGAAATTCCTGAGAGATAGTGCTAATAGTACAATTCTGAACTAGATGAATTCATGGTCAGATATGAAATGGAGCAGTTTTCCTTATTCCTGAGGCATTTAAAATATTAAATACTGAGCCTTAGTGTACATACTTCGTTGAAAATCTTAGATTATTGCCAGTATTATTTTAAACTGAGTGGAATTAAGATCTAAGACAGCTGATTTGCTTCGTATGATGATTTACATGATCATGAAACTCTTTTAAATTGCTATAGGATGTTAAATTTCCACTTATGTTGGATGTATATGAACTATGTACGCCAGGCCTTCAAGAAAAGATGGTCTCATATCGATCAAAATTCAAAGACCTGGAAGATAAAAAAGTAAACCAGCAACCAAATAATGTAAGTAACCCATTAACTTTGATTAATCTTTAAATTTCATTTAACAATATATGCGTTTTCTTTACAGGTAGACCTTAAGTCAGGTCCAGTATTATGAAGCTTAAACTTATAGCCAAACATCATTAAGACTGCTAATAATCATGTTTTTAATAATATTTGTAGTAAAAAGACTGACATGGAATGTAAAGAATTATTGAACTGTATCTTTTTAAAGAGTCCATGGTCTAATAAATTATTGCATCTGCATTTTCATTCGTAAATTTTCTAAAGTTCACTGGATATAATTATTATTTTTAAGTTAATGTTAATTGTTAAGAGAAGAACAATTAGATATATGTACTCTAGTAATGTCTTTGATGTTATTTTTTAATCTGGAAATTTGGAAGTCTATTTGGGTTGCAGCCTTTTTCGGCAGGGCAAAACAGGCCCTTTATATTTTGGCCTTTTGTGAAGAAATTCCATGGGGATGATGGTGAAAGCTATTCTTGCCAGACCAAACTGTGCAGCCAGCATCACCCTCAGAGTTGAGGTGGGAATCCCTTCAACAGATATTATAGTTGGGAGGCTGATGATCTGTTATTGACTAAAGGATTCAGTTCCTCCACTCTGGCCTATTATCCCTTGTATTGGCAGAGGACATTTTCCTATTTGGAGGGATGCTTTACAGTCCAAGCTAGCATGTTACTAATCCTCAGATGCATTGCTTCATACTCTGGGTTCTGAAAAAGCCAGTCGTGCTTTTTTTAAAAGATAGTTGATAGGTAGAATCAACTGGGGAACAATAAAATACTACATAACAGCAAAACCTGAATTTCAAGGGGACCTTGAGTATTGGCTAGATATTTACCATCTCTCATTTTCCATAAGATAAAGGAGAACTTCTTTCAGGCATAGCATGTCTTAGTGCTCCTACTGGGCAGACATTCCAAAATCCCCTTATCTGAATGAGATTACTTTTATGGTGCAAAACTTAAACCTTTGTCCATGTACCTCTGTATTGTAATTTCTATAGGAACATGAATAATTCTCCTATTTTGCTTCTTCTGCAGCATTGTCCAGAGTAAACACATATTTCACATAAAGTTCCTACTTTCTGATATATTAATGGTTGTGTTATCAACTATCAAATACTGCATCCCTAATTTTTATGTTTTCATGGTTTTTATTGGATCATTATTATAAGAATAAAGTATATATGAAAAACCTGTGCCACACAGAAAGAAAACATGATTTTCTTTTCTTGTGATCCCCTTTCTCTTGGTATTCCACATTTTCTGATTCATATATGGTAGCACTTAAAGTAACAGAGCAGCCACCACCACTACCTGAGCCTTAAACCTTTAGCTTTTCATTTTACGAATCATTTCTGAATAATATATTAAAATTGTCTTAGAATTTTGCTTATTTTTAATGCTATATTTATTAGTTACAAAATTAACTCAAACCAACTTCTTCTGTTTTATTTTCAAGTCTAGTAAAGGTGATGGCTCACAGAAGGAGATTAAGTATGAACCATTTTCCTTTTCTGAGGGTAAGTAGAAAGACATTTAAAAACAGTAGATATTTTTACTCTGCTTTATCTTAAAAATTGAAAGCAGATATATTATTTAGGAATACCAATTAGTGAATATCTGAAACTATGATTGAAATCAGTATGAAGATAAATTATATGCTATAGTACTTTGAATAGTACATTGTTACAGCTAATAAAAGACAGCTAAATCTAAAAGAATAAGCTACTGGCTATAGAACACAGAAGTTAGCAAATTAGGTATAATTTTCATGTTAAGTAAACCAGAAGACTCAGTAGCTGAAGAAGAAAAAATGAGTTGTCTACAATGTACACTGACAGGATTGTAACAGCCACTATGTAGGGCAGACAGGCAGAAAAGTAACAGCACTTCTATGAACACAAACTAGTGGACAGTCAGAAGATACTATGAAAATTGCTTAATTTCACAACAGATGGTCAGATTCAATCAACATTTTAACTGAGAAGCTATGAACATCCTTGATCAAGCTAAATTAAAAAAAAAAAAACACTAGGGAATTCCTGGAAGCTTGACACACTGACAAAACAGTCATAAGTAAACACTCAGAGGTAAACCATACCATGGTTTACATACCATTTAAAAGAGACCATAAAAAAACCAAGAAGCGAACAAAAAAACTACAATAAATCCCTCTCCAGCAACCAACACTCAGATAAGCAGGGATTAACACTTGACAAACAAACAAGCAAAAGAGAATACCCTAATTTAAAGGACTACCAAGGTTAAAAAAGGCCCACCAAAACTGTATATAAATAGGAACAAATCCCATCTTAAGAGCATTGATGCTGTCAGGTAATGAAACATCTGCAAGAAAACAACCAAATTCAAGAAAACACCAAGGACCCTACAGTTCATTCCTGAGCTACATATATATTCTATTGATTAAGAGACCACAAGTTGTAATTTTTCATGTTTAGTATAGAAATAATGCATTATTGTAATTCAGCAAGCTTTTAACTTCAAATTAATTTTGAATCTCAAAAATGGCTAATATAAAATGATGGATTAAAATAAATGTAATGCTTCTATTTTATAAAAATTCAGGGTTGAATAAAATTATTACATTTATTTTAATCTACCTTGAAATGTTTGTGTCTTAAATGTTTCATATTTAATCTGTAGTCAGCTGCAGGTGGTGGATCTGAAGAAAAAATGATAAAAGTAGCAATGCTAGTATTTTGTCAATTCTGTTCTATGCAGTTGTACAACTTTTAACACCAAGCACTCTGATTAACTCTGTACCTATAGGGCTGATACCTATAAATATCTATTATGAATTTATTTCAATGGCTTCTCTCATCTCTAGTGTCTGATTACACTGAAATACATGGAAGCAGGCCATTCACTGATTGTTTGCTATTTAATTTGTTGGAGATAATGAATGTTTTGGAAGCAATGATCTGCTTAAGCAGTGAGACTTTGGGACTACTTAGAGTTTAAAAAAATTAAAAGCATCCAGCAATCTTTCGAAAACCAAATGCACAGGTATGGTATAGGTGGTACCTGGTTTAGTAGTAGTAGTAATTGAGAGAGTGATTTTGGAGTCCTAGTGGACAATCACCTAAACAAGAGCCAGCAGTGTGCTGCAGCTGCCAGTCCTAGGCTGCATTAACAGAGATAGAATTAAAATCATGTGAAGTATTAGTACCACTTTTAAAAGCTTTAGTAAGACCATACCTGGAATGCTGCATCCAGTTTTGGTCACCACATTACAAAAAAGATGTTTGGAAAAAGTGCAAAGAAGAGCAACTCAGATAATTAACCTGGAGATACAAACATATGAAGAATGGTTGCAAGAATTGGATATGGCCATTCTGGAGAAAAGAAGGACTAGGGGTGCTTGAGCAGGGGGTTGGATTAGAAATCCTCCAAGGTCCCTTCCAGCTCTATTCTGATTAATTGATAGAATCAAGATCACATGAAGGGCTGATAGCACTTTGTAATGCCTTGATAAGACCAAACTTGGAATACTGCATCAAGTTTTGGTCGCCACAATGTAAAAAAGATGTTGAGACTCTAGAAAGAGTGCAGAGAAGAATAAGATGAAGATGATTAAGAAGATGATTAGGTGACTGGAAGCTAAAATATATAAAGAATTGGGTATGCTGGAATTGAGTATGTCTAGTGTAATGAAAAGAAGGACTAGGAATGACATCATAGCAGAGTTCTAAGGGGTCACCACAAAGTCAACCAATTCTCCAAAGCACCTGAAGGCAGGAGAAGCAGCAACGGATGGAAACTAATCAAGGAGAGAAGCAGCCTAGAACTAAGGAGAAATTTCTTGACAGAACAATTAATTGGTGGAACAACTTACCTCCAGATGTTGTGAATGCTTTCAACACGAAGTTTTTAAGAAGAGATTGGACAACCATTTGTTTGAAATGGTATAGGGCTTCCTGTCTGAACAGGGGAGAGGGTTGGACTAGAAGACCTCTGAGATCCCTTCCAACTGTTATTCTGTATTCTGAAATGGGGATTGGAACATGCAAAGTTGAGAATACATTTTATTGATGGATAGAAATCATTGTCCCAAGTGTATTTTGTGAGATTAATCTGCTTCTCATGTTCTGATTTTGAAGGTGAGAGCTTCAAAATAAACAAATAGGCTGAGACTGATTCCGGGCTTTATTATTTACTATTAATTAATTATTTGGATTAAATTATGATTTTATTGTACTTGTTTCTTAACTTGTGTTCGCCGCCCTGAGTCCTTCGGGAGAATGGCGGCATATAAATACATGTAATAAATAAATAAATAAAAGGATAACAATATGTAAAGTATTTACTATTATATCACATTGTACCATCTTCTTTGCCTTCTCAGATATTGGTTCCAATAATTGTGGTTATTATGAGCTACAGGCAGTGCTAACTCATCAAGGACGATCTAGTTCTTCTGGACACTATGTATCTTGGGTTAAAAGAAAACAAGGTATTGTAGCAATTTTAGAAAATAACCAAGCGATAGGATGAATTACTTGGCAGCCTTCCTTGAAAAATTAATTCTGCACTGTTGATTATTTTATCCTGCCTTTTTAATATATAAATCAAGGTGGAGACATATCTAAGACTTCCCCCTTTAATTTCTCCACAACCTTTTAAGTGGATTGGGTTGTGAGAGAATAACATGCCAAAGGTCACCCAACACTTTCATGCCCAAGCCACTTCGCGGCTTTCATGCCCACTAGAACTCAGAGTCTCCTCCTTTCTAGGCCAGCATCTTCACCACACTGGCTCTCACATTAATGTCATTTAAAGTGTTATTGACTATGGTTTTTTTTCTCCCACAGATGAATGGATTAAATTTGATGATGACAAAGTCAGCATTGTTACCCCTGAAGATATTTTGAGGTTATCGGGCGGTGGAGACTGGCATATAGCTTATGTTCTACTTTATGGGCCACGCAGAATTGAAGTAGTGGAAGATGAATCTCAACAGTAGACTTCCTATATACATCTGTAAGGTGTGAAATAAATGTCTTAATTCCAGACTCACAGAAACTGCAAAATTGGATCACTAAAATACTGCCATTTGGTGCAAAAAGACAGCAAAACATGTTTAAAACTAAGGCCAATAGCAAACAGCCACTTACTAGGGGTAGGTTGATAACATTTGAAAATAATTTTAATACTGTTTTGCAAAAGTTGATATTTAAAACAATGTTAACTATTAATGAAATTAAGTGAGCCTCCTGCTCGTCTAATTTTTTAGGAAGATATTTATTGCACACCTATTCATACCTTTGTTAACTCCTGCATGGTTTCTACCAGTTCAGTAGCTGTCCATCCTTTTTATTGTGTCAGAAAGATAAAACTCAATTGTTGCCTCAACATGTAACTCAGTGCTGCTGCTCATAGCCTGTGGAAATATGGCTACAATCACGTATTTGTCCAGCCTGATGTGCCAACTCAGTCTGCTCTGTTGCTGGCATTTTTGACTCCAAATAAAAAGTGATCAGTAATGATGGTGCTTCTTACATAAATATGGTTGGCATTTGTGTTCTATCTAAAACTTGTGTCTGTCTCCTTCCATTCAGGTACCATACTTTCAAATGCATGGTGATCTGGCAATCAAAGAGTTGAGAGTTACAGGAATTAGCATCTGACTATTGGACATTAAAATTTTGCCATCTAGGCAGGGTACTGAAGTTGGCCAATAATGATAAGTGATTATCTAGAGGAAGATACAGAAATCTTAAAATATAAAACAAACCAATATTTTAAAAAGTGTTACATTGAAAATGCCTATTGAATATGAAGGAATAGAACTTAAAAGATTTCAGTTGCATTAAGCATATCTTTGCTTAATGATATGAACTGGAGCTAATTTATATTAAATAAACCAAATAAATGCAAATTTTAGTAAGTTTGAAAAGATAATCCTGTTAAAAACTTCCCTTTCTGTACAGCAAATTAAATAGTTATATTTTTCTTAAAGCAGATGTAGTCTGTTGAGCTGTTCTAGGTAAAAGGTTTGAAAACATATACCCCTTAAATTCATAGTTCCAATCTTGCTCTGTTCCTATGGGAAATTTTCACTAATGTGTAATCTGATTCTGTTTTGTTCCACTGTTTTGCTCAGAGGAAAGACAGGGAGTAAAAGAAAGCATTGCAACTGAGCTGAAACCTCTACAAATAAACCTGTTTATAAGTAATGTTATCAGCATACCTGCGTTGTATGCTGATAACATTGAGAAATTACAACTGAACACAAATAAATTAGAAAGTTGTAAAGTTTGGTATATCAGCTAAACTGTTTTCATCCAGATATAAAGAGAGAATCTGCAATTTCCAGCTGAATCTTTAAATAGTCTTTTTGTAGAATTTCCATAAGCACTTACTAAATGATGTTTATAAATTGAGCCAATGAAGGAAAGTCACTGAAATGAATGGTCCTTGCTAAAGATGGCTACAAACAAAAAGGCTGTGCCCAGAAACTGAAGATACTGATTTATATACTGCTCAAAAAAATAAAGGGAACACAAGCAGAAGATATCCGAGATCTGAATGAATGCAATATTCTTATTAAATACTTTGTAACGAACAAAGTATTTAATAAGGCTATTGCATTCATTCAGATCTCGGATATCTTCTGCTTGTGTTCCCTTTATTTTTTTGAGCAGTGTATATTAAATCTCAAAAAACAAACAAACAACAACCCTACCCAGTCTAGGCTTGCTGACTTTTTTCTCAAGAAATGAATCCTAATTCCAGTGACCAGAGTTAGTGACACAAAAGGAAAACGTATGAATGGTCTCTTGATCCTTATCACTCTTGGACTAATATTAACCACACACATAATAGGACCACAAATATTGGAAAGAATGCAAGAGAGAAAATAACTATTGCTTACATACAAAAAAACATATGGGCACTAGCACACTTGTGGTACAACCAAATACAACAAGAACTGTAACCAAGTTTCCTTAAGGCAAGTTTCAACTCCTCCAAGCCAAATGGCTTGGGATTTTTTTACTGGCAAATGAAGCAAATGGTTTAAGGGGTTCAGGATTTCTATTTGAAGACTCTAGAAGCCTTGGAAGAACAACAGATGGTGATGAAGGTGATAGTATAAATGGTTTAACAATGTAAATACCTTTTTAGGCAAGAGGGCTTAGGGGAATTAGATGTTTTCACGATATTTTTAAACTACTTTAGATAAACCACATTATTTGATAGTAAACAGGAATGTTTTAGCTGAAGAAATATAGATTAGAAATATTTTTAATGAATGGAACAAAACTAATACCTGAACTGTCTTGGTTAAGAAAAGAGTTGCTTAATAAACTGTTATATCTAACTTCACTCTTAACCTCAAAAGCCTTGAAAAGGAGAGAGCAATTCATGAGACTGGGAATACAAAAGTGGAGAACAAAGACAAGCCTCATATGGGAAAAGGCAGCCAAAAATGCCATGATTATCCTATCCTATCCACACAAAAAATAATATACATCAGAGTTTCTCAACTTCAGCTATTTTGAGATGTGTTGACTTGAACTCCCACAATTCTCACAACCAGCATGCTGGGTTGAGGTTTAGAAATACTGATTTGGATCTTACAATTTTGACTGGAAAACAGGTTCATGAATAGCAAGATGAAAGCCATTAATATGCCCCCAAACTTCTGAGGGACAGCATACAGCACGGGTGTCCAAGTCAATCACGTCACGTGATGTATCGTGAATTGTTTTGCCTTTGCAGAGCTGGGGTGGGTGTGGCCTATGCATGACTCATCCAGCCCGCAGGCCATCAGGTTAACAGGCCTGGCATACAATATCATACCACCTCCTCACCATCTAAATCTAGAGATCCAAACCACTAGCATTTAATTTTTTAAGATCCAATTACAATGTCATCCAGCAGACATTTACCAAAATAATGGTTCTAAAAGATAGTACAGTTGCCATCAACAGATATAGTATGTTATAACCAAAGCACTGAAAGAAGAGGGCTTTTTGCAGTGTGTTCTTTATACTGAATTTCTTTGCATCAGCATTACCTACTTCAGCAGTTAACCAGGGTAGTAGACAGAAGTTATCCTTCCAGAAGTTGAACAAATTGAAATATACACTGAATTAAGTTTATAAAAAAAGCCACAGAATTCTGTGAATTAAGTAGGATGTAATTGGTCTTTCTTCAGCATCGAGATGCTTACATTAGGGTGAAAAGTTGAGTGCTTTTACAGCTCATTTCACTTAAACACAAGGCCAAACTAGAACACCTAGAAATATTTTCCTCCAACAAAATGCTTTTTAAACAGATTTACCTGAACACTTGACATAAGTGATAGGTTCACTACTCCTGAGTTTCAGGGAGTTCTATCAAAAAACAGCACAATTTGCCACATGAGAAGAATATCAGTGTCCTCTTCAATACGCCACTTTTTTAAAAAACTACAAAACATTAGAATCAGAATCCCAATGTTAACCAATTTACCAATTTGCTTTTTCATTTCAAATCAGCATTGTGCCTGATTTTTTAAAAAAAGCCTGACCCAGAATGATCAAAACTAAATATTAGTTGCAGTTCTGCTATCAACATCATTTGGAGGTACTCCATTATAACAGACTATATGAAAATCATAGCCTAACTGTAATGTAGTCCTTGTTGATTTTCTATATACAAAGCTTGTTAGCAAACAAACAGCAATTGCCTTTGCCAGCTCTTCAGTAAAGAAATTGAGTGTGTGCTTGAATGTAATTTGAGATTGACCCCTTAAAACACGCTCAGTTATATTAAAGAAATCTCTTTTATAGCACACACATGAATATATATTTTCTACTTTTCCACATCTTAAGGATTTCAGAGGAATGTTTGTTTAGTACTAATTCTTTGCAGAATTTTAGACAATTATGTAATTAAAAGATTTATTGTTCATCAAATTAAACTGCCCTATCAAATATTACATTCAGGAACAATAGCCATTGTTTTAAATAAAAAGCCATTTTCAAATTAGCTGTTTTCACTGTCATTGGATAAGCTTTCAGAAAGGTCATTCAGCCCAGCTTTGTTCAATGCAGTAATCAAATTTTCCATAGTAGCGTGGATTCCTTCTTGATCTTGCCAGGTAACAAGCAACTGCTTAGCTCTCATCTTCAGATCTTCACTATCTGATTCAATCTGCCTTATATCAGAGTCTTTCATTTCCAAGTATGGAGCCAGGACTTTCCAATATTCACCAAGTCTGTTAGCAAATAATTCTATTTGTTCTCCTGTTACAAGCTTATCCCGTTGAACATCTGGACCTAAAACAAAAATGAGCAAGATTTAGACAATGGTGTTCAATAACTGGGCAGTAAACTAAGTTGTTCCTTGAAACTGACCATTTTTCATTGGAAGTTCAAGATAATAGCGAAAGTTTATCTGAGCATGAGTAAATGGCAAAGTTTTATTTACCGTATTTTTCACACTATAAGATGCTCTGGACCATAAGACGCATAAGCTTTTGGGGAAGGGGAAAAAAAAAAATCTGCCTCTGCCTCCCAGCAGCAAACAGCAAACAGTTTGGTCAGTTTCAGCACAGCCTGATTTAGCACAAACAGCTGATTAGTGGTTGGACTGGCCTCCCAGAATACCGCCGATCAACTGTACCAGGCTGCAGGGAACGCCGCCGCCCATCGTCACCTCTATGTGCCCCATTTTCAGCCTCCGCGCGTCCTATTTTTAGCCTGTTCTAGGCGGGGAGGGTTGCCGCCACCTCCGCCTATCGCCTGGAACGGGCCAAAAATGGGATGCACGGAGGCCAAAAACAGGACAAGTGGAGGCCAAAAATGGGACGCATGGAGGTGGCGATAGGTGGTAGCGATGGGCGGCGGCAGTGGCAATCCCCGCAGCCTGGAACAGCTGATCGGCAGTATTCTGGGAGGCTGATCCAACCACCAATCAGCTGTTCATGCTAAATCAGGCTGTGCTGAAGTTGACCAGGCTGTTTGCTGTTTGCTGCAAGAGGCAAACTGCTGGGAGGCAGAAGCCAAAGGGTGGGGGCCGGCGAGTGGGTGGGGCTTCGGCAACATTCGCTCTGTAAGACGCAGACATTTCTACCCACTTTTGGGGGGGGGGAAGCACATCTTATAGACCGAAAAATAAGGTACATTCTAATGCATATAAAATGTTTTCTGAAAACATGCTTAAGAAATATCTGACTCTTAAATCTACTGCAGGAAAACAAAGATATTAACAATTAGTTTATTTTTATTTATTACATTTAGGAACTGCCCAGGTCTCTCACAGTATTAATTAAATTAATTAATTAAATTAATTAACTAATACTACTAAACTATATTTCAAGATAATACAAAAAATAATGCATCCAATTTTTAGCAAACACATTGTCAGTAATTTGAAAATAAGTTGTCTATATGAACACTGAAGATGTTTTCCTCAAATATATAATGTATTAAGATATTTCAACAACAAAAAAAGAGACAAAAAAGGTAGTGGGGAATTGGCCCCTGGCTTGCTTAGGACTGAATGTGTTCATTTATAATTCATTTTAGAAATAACTAATAAATAAAATTGAACAGTAGACAGAGAAGTCATTTCTAAAATAGATGTTACTGATAAGGGACCGTACTGAAAACCAAACCTAATTAACTCAGGTCTATTCAAATGTAAGAGGGACTGAGATGCAGAGGAGAAAAATTTCAGTTGGACTAAGCTAGAGAATATGGCTATTCAAATTAGTAATAAGAAAATATAGAGTGCCAAAATTTAAAAATGCAATAGAGCAAATGTGCAGCTAAGCTACTGAAGAAAATGTGAATAATGAAACATTAATTACATTTATACACTCACTAAAAACTGAACATAAATTGAATATAAAATAATCACATGAGAAACAGGGAAGGAAGGAGTCATGCAAATCAATTTCAGCAATAGGAATACATGGCTTAAAAACAACATAAAGATAACAGGTACCCGTTTCTCAGATTGGGAAGGAGAAAAAAATTGAAAGTTTGAAGGTGTTCCTATGATATTTGCTCTATGTCATGATGAACCATAACATTTTATTTTATTACTGAATCCTTAAAATGGAAATTAATTTTCAAAGATGATGCAACTGCTCTTAAAGGAATGCCATTTTAAAAAATAATAAAAAAAAGTTACAGGTAGTCCTCAACATTTGTTTAACAATCATTTGAAATTACAACCATGCTGAAAAAATTAGTTAAGACCAGCCCTCATACTTCTGACCATAACTTCCCCCAGTCACATTATCAAAATTCAGGTGTTGGCAGCTGGCATATATTTATGATGGTTGCAGCATCCTAGAGTCATGGGATAGCCAGTTGTGACTTTCCAGGCGGCTTTCAACAAGCAAAACCAATGGGATCAACCATTTTTGCTTAATGATCCTGCGATTCACTCAACAGCAGCAGCAAAATCAAACGACTCAATGACTGCATTGCTTAGTGATGGAGGTTCCAGTTCCATCTGTGGTCATAAATTGAGGACTACCTCTATATTAAATCTGAAAAGTGTTTCAAAGAAGAAAGCATTATGAATATTTGAGAATGTGCCATGTGTTAGCCAACAGTAATTGCTGGATGAAATGTCAATCCCAGAGGTCATCCTCAAAAGAAGCTATGAAGATGCAGCACAGCACATATCTTTTCTGCTTCTAAGATACATAAATGTGGGACTCTTTATTTTGAATTGCAATTCAGAGCATAAATAGGAACTTGGGGAGAATGTTCTGTTCACACACTCCTTTTTGTTTTTCAATGGATGTCAAAGGAAACAGTGAGAAGCCCAAGAATCCAGCCTTACTTTCATTGTTTTCTTTTAATAAAGCATCATTATCTTCCTCATCTTCATCCTCGCCTGTTTTAATTTCTTCAGAAGGAGGCTATAATGAGAGAATTGAATATCATTGTTATGTGCAGGGTGGATAAAAATCAATGATTTTTTTAAAAAAAATCAGATTTTTTTGATTTAAATCGGATTTTTTTGATTTTTATTGAATTTATTTTAATAAAAAACTTTTGGGGTAAAAATCTATTGTAAGATAGTTTTCTATTTAAGATACATAAATAATTTCGTTTATTCAGCATGAAATGGAGCTTAGTTATGTAGCATGAGGCTGTACATTCTGCAACACTGGGACTATTGGTGAGTCAACAGTGGGTCAAAGGAGTAGCAGAGATGACAGTTGCTCTTTAAAAATTATGATTTAAATCGAGTTGATTTAAATCAAGCCTTTTTACTAGTGATTTAAATCATGATTTAAATTGTGATTTAAATCAACTCGATTTAAATCAAATCCACCCTGGTTATGTGTTTAGTCAAAAAAATGTTGCATGGTGAAAGGAAGTTCTGAAAACATTTGGAAATATTTCCCATTCCCTCCCCACCCCCCGTTTCCCCTTTATACTTTATACATTCACTTTGGACAAGTGAATGTCCAAATGATCTTTTCATGAAAAAACAAGAAATGGGGGAGGAAGGGCAAACTTTTAGTGAAGTACAATATATAATCTTAAAAGATTATCACCATTATCTAAGGAAAAAGATAAATAAAACTACTTATTTTGTACTCTTCTGCAGAGCTCTCTATTCACAAACAAAACTTGACAATTGTATGGAAAATTAATGAAATTGCAGGCAAAAAACCCTATCACAAAATATGGTCCCAATATTCTTGTTACTTCTTTAAGTGTCAGATGAATAGTTGATGAAAAGAGATATCCAGCACTAAATTTTGGTCATTTATACCATTTGGAATAGGATAGATTTGGGGGGAGGGGATGAAGTAAAGGAGAAAAAGTAAAGGATAAAGGAACTTCCTAAAGCAGTGATCCCCAACCTTTCTAACACCAGAGACTGGTTTCATGGAAGACAATTTTTCCATGGACTGAGGAGGCAATGGTTTCGTGCGCAACCTAGATCCCACGCATGCACAGCTGAAGTTTTGCTCGCTCGCCCAGTGCTTTCCCAGTCTAATTCCCAATAGGCCATGGACCAGTACCAGTCTGCGGCCCAGATGTTGAAGACCCCTGTCCTAAAATATTTCATTTTCCAGAGTACTAAGTCACATCAAAATGCAAAAGCCTTCATGTAGTCTTTCTCGTAATATAAATTTTCCTCTTGTTTTCTTCTAAGATAGCTAGTATGTTAATATATATATTTCATGCATCAGATGAACAGCAAAGTTGAGCAATGTTAAGTTGAAACAGATAGCAGAACTTAAATAGAATATGCTTTGTTGACTTTCTTAATCATGGTCACTAGACTATTCTGAATTTATTAAATCTACTATGAATGTTTATATGATTAATTACAGAATGAGAGTGTAATCTATCCGAATCTGGAAGTTAAGCCACTGAATTCAATGGAATTTACTTCTGAGTGGATAGATTTACAGCAACAATTCATGTTAGGAAATTAATTATTTCAGTAACAAAAAGAGAGATACTATGTCTTTCTAAACTTTAGAAAGTTTATAGAACTGTTTTGCTTCTACTTTAAAAGCATATACAAAAAATAAAAATAGAATTTTTTTTTACAGACATCATAGCTATTTTTATATTTTTATATATTAATTTTTAAAATTACAACAACACATATATGCATTAGACAATATTACTTACAGGTAATTCTTTAGCTAATTTGATGACCATATTTTCAAGATATTCCGGTAAACTTTTAAACTGTTGATTGGTTGGTTGAAAAAAGTGAGGACTTCTTCTTGCTAATAGTCTTAATGCTCTCCAGCCATAGTTAGAATTATTCACAACCCTATGTTACAAAATCAGAATTAGATTATTTGATAATTAGAAAAAAAATATTTTATTACATCAAAATACAGGTAGTCCTTGTCCAAAATATCTGTTGCTAAGTGAAACATTTGTTAAATGAACTTTGCCGATCTTTCGTAAGTGAATCAAAGCAGTTGTTGAGTTAGTAACATGGTTACTAAGTGAATCTGGCTTCCCTATTGACTTCATTTGTCAGAATGTCGTAAAAAGTGACCCCAAGACATAAATAAGAGTCAGTTGCCAAGCATCTGAATTTTGATCACATGACCATGGTGATGCTGCAATGATCCTGTGAAAAATAGTCATAAGTCAGTTTTTTCAGTGCCATTGTAACTTCAAATGGTCACTAAATGAAGTGTTGTAAGACAAGGACTACCTGTATGTTTTGAATATATGCCTGAACAAGCGGAATTATGAAAAAAATGATTTGTGGAACATACTTAAATTCTTTATCAACCATGTTTTCAGGATCTGCCTGTTCTATAGCTTCTTCAAAAAACTCTTCCAATGTTGGCATATATTCTCTAGAAAATAAAGGCAAAGTAAGTGCTTTATTTGGAAGGAAGGAGTGTTTATTAAAACTATTACCCTCTCTCTAAAATAGCAATTAAACTGTTAATTTTTCTGCCTCAACTTCTTTATGTTTAGAGTGAGAAATCCTTTGCATGAGCAATTCAATAAGTTCAAATCAATAAACCAATTTAATATTGAGATTATTCCTTTTACACTATGTAGCCTATCATAAGCCACATACATTCATTTGGGAAAAAAACATTTCATTCAGATTAAATTATCAAAGATAGCAGAATTAATTACATTAGAGTAAAATTAGTGCAAGTTGGAGAACCAATCCAATTTCCAGGTAGCCCCGTTACTGGACAGAAGCTATGTCCAACACTGTTTTCTCTGTCAGGAGATCAGAGGGGAAATGTCTCTTTAAAAGAGGCTCTTCTTTGACAGTGAAAGGCAATTCACGCAAGAAAATAATGAACAATCACTTCCTGCCTCATCCTACATAGACTTCCTGTCAGCTGCGATTGGAATCTAATCCTTGCTGGGCTTGGGCCTTCCTCTACCTTTTTCTAAAAGAGAAAGTTACAGGACAGCTGAAGTGTAATGCTAAATGCAGGTATATCAAATGCTGACACTAAAAAAACAATTCAAATTACACAGAAGGAATTTGAAAAAGTTGTGCAAATGCCTTGCATAAGAATCTGTGGGCTAGAGATACTCTACCTTTAATCTAGCAAGTTATGAAACTTGACATAACGATTGCAAAAAAACCCAAACCCTATTGATAGATTGAATTAGCATTTGTCTATTTTCAGATAAGTACCAGGCTACAAACCAGGAAATCATGACTTCCTTAACAGATCCCACAGGGTTGTTTTGGGGAAAATAGGAGCAGGAAGGAGTATTGATTATGCTTACCACCTTGAGTTATTTATAAGTACAATAAAGCCAAGATATAAATAAATATGCTACGTCTTGCATTGTATTACATACTTTTTCCCAAGAAGCAACCTTTGTTGATATATAAATAACCCAACCACCATGAAAAATATAGATGGGAACTCGAATCAATTACATATGTCTAGGTCTTGACAGAATCCAAAAGATTAAAAAAGAAAATCCTTCACATAATATGCAGTATTTCATCCATGGGGAAGAGAGATAAAATTGCAATTATCCCATCCTGATAGTTATTCAAGTGCCATTCAAGTGTCACACCCAATAAAAAGGGGAGAAAAGTACAAAATAAAAAATAAACAAAAAAAAACCATAAGTGATCTTTGGGGATTTCCTGTTTCCTTTGATTGTGGTACAAGAGCATATCTATTTTTTTAGCAGGATCCCCAATTTACAAATCAGTTTTGAGGAGCTGTAACATGATTAGCAAAATCATCTGCCAATCCCAGAGATCTAGGGATTAATGTTCCTAGAATATTAGTTTAGGAAGCACCAGTGTTACAAGAACTACAACTACTCACCGATTCTCAGATTTACACGCTTCCATGTTATCAGGGCATAAATTCCAGAGGCGAGTTAATTCTTCGCTATAAACCAAAACACATAGCATATTACTATTTCTTATATTTTGTGATTCATATGCCAATTATTTCTGAAGACAACTACTCTTCAACAAAAGGCATAGGCCTATGTATGTGTTTGTGTGCCCAGATATGAGAGATTTTATACCACTAACATTAGCCTAATCAACGTATAACTATACTGTTATTCAAAACTTTCTATATAACAACTAGCTTAGCACAGACAAGTTTTTAATTCAATGCTTTCACATGTTTCTAAAATATGATTTAACAAGCAATTCTAATATTGATAAAGTAAAAATAAATCTGTGTGAGATTTATTTTTATTCGTACATTTCTATCCCGATTATCATTAAAAGTAATCAAAAACAGGTACAATTTATTTTAAGCAGTACTCCCAGCCTTACAATGTCACTTTGCATCATTTAATTTACAATACAAAAGTAGAAATAAATTAATAAAGGACTGAACATACTTTCCCATTAGAATTTTTTTGTTAGGTCCTTTCCCTAAGAAATCTTCAGGAGCTGGTCTCTTTCGCACAAAAGGTCTCACTGGCTTGGAATCACTCTGTCTATAAAACAAGAAGATATTGGAGTTAAGAACTACCGTAAGTGTAGTGTTTATACAGGTGGTCCTCGAGATATGACTGTAATGGAGTCTGCAGGTCATTAAGTGGAAAGGGGTGATTCATGGATGGAGGAGGCCCTTGGAGGCCTAATGTAGGCCCAGTCTTCAAAGCCCCTTGAGACCCTGCAGGTTTTAGACCTGAATCCCACCCCTCCAGGTCCCACACCCTCCTCTTCACTAGGCTGTGTGGCAGCCTCACAGAAGCAGCTATCATTTTGGCATGCACCCCATGAATGTGCCAAAATGGCTGCCACTTGTGCATTTCTATACAGTTTGTGTCAAGGAACTGTAGGCACCTTGAAAATGAGGTAGCTGCTGCACAGCCCAAAGATACATAGTGTGCCATCCTTTCCCAACATGAGGTATGGGAGATCTTCAAAAGTTAAGTGTGTAATGGATCATGGGCATGTGGTGAGTAGGTCCAAGGCCTGCGAGGTCAAGAAGCAGGGTGAGGGGGAAGGGGTCATAGAGAGGACCATAGAGCCATTACAGATAATCTTTGACTTACACAATTGGGACCAGAATTTCCTTTGCTAGCATGTTAAGTGATTTTATGACCTTTCTTGCTACAGCTGTTAAGCAAATCCAGCTCTCCCATTGACTTTGCTTGTCAGAAGCTTGGGAAAACAGGCACAGAATATGTATAGGAACAGGGAAGTCTGGATAGGAGGACACTGATGGGTGCATGTGCAAGAGCAGGAAAGCTGGGGAAAGAAGTTGTGGGGTGTGAGCAAGAGCAGGGAGGCTGGGAAGGAGGGCCCTGGTAGCCAAGTACATGTATACAAGCAGAGGAAAGCTAGGGAAAGAGGCTGTGAAGCAGGGGTGAAATCCAGCAGGTTCTGACAGGTTCTGGAGAACTGGTAGCGGAAATTTTGAGTAGTTTGGAGAACTGGCAAATACCACCTCTGGCTGGCCCCAGAGTGGAGTGGGAATGGAGATTTTACAATATCCTTCCCCCAGGAGTGGGGAGGGAATGGGGATTTTGCAGTATCCTTCCCCTGAAATGAGGTGGAAATGGAGATTTTGCAGTATCCTTCCCATGCCACGCCCACCAAGCCACACCACACCCACCAGGCCACGCCCACGGAACTGGTAGTAAAAAAATTTGGATTTCACCACTGGTGTGAAGTGTGTGTAAGAGCAGGGAGATCTGAGAAGGATGACATTGGGGGACACATGAGCTAATGAAGGGGGGAAGAACAGCACTGGTGGGTGTGTATTACTGAGCAAAGGGGGGAAGAAAAGTACAATGCAAGAGAGCAAAGTGCAGAAGGAGAGTGCATGGTGTGTGGGAACGAAAGAGGAGGGCGTGGTGTGTACAAGTGAGTGAAGAAAGTCTGGGATGGGTGCAGGAGATTTACCCAAGTGACTTGTGACCTCCCCTGCAAGCTTTCCCACTGACTGTGCTTGAGGGAAGGTAGCAGGGACTGCCAACAAATAGCAGAGGTGCTGGAACAGCCATAACTTGGGGCACCAGTCATAAATGCCTTCCTTTAGCACTATTATAGCTTAGAATAATACTAAATGAATGGTCATAACTCAGAAACTACCTGCAATGTTGATTAAAAAGAAATGTTTATATACACAACCTTTCTTTGACAAAGCTTGGACAGCCCTCATTTTTCCATGAATTCCAATTTTCTTCTGTGTTTAATATATGCTGTAAAAACAAAAGTAAAATCAGTAAGAAAAAGGGATTTTTAGAGGCAGAAAATGAGAGTTAGCAAAAAATGTAGCTTTTCTATCTTGCTGTACAGTAGAAATGCTCCACTAAATGTAAAATAAATGTTAAAATAATTAAATATATAAAGATATTTTAAAAATTCAGAATTAAAAAAGAACCCAGTGGGAGAACTGAATTCAGGGATCTCAAAAGCATGAATTTATTTTTAAATGGTTACTGTGAGTAGGAGACCTGGTGCCAAAGAGACCAGATTTACTTTAGAGGAATTATTACAATTTATGGTGCTTATCTAAAGTCTGACAGCCAGTCTGGTGTAGCAGCTAAGGCTTCAGGTTAGAAACTGGAAACCATGAGTTCTAATCCCACCTTGGGCACAAAGCCATCTGGGTGATGCTGGACTAGACTTTCTCTCAGTCCTAGGAAAGAGGCAATGGCAAATCACTTCTGAAAAACCAATGCCAAGAAAACTGTAGGGACTTGTCAAGGCAGTCTCTGAGAATTGAACATAATTGAACAGAAGAAAGAAAAACCTAAATGTAATTGAAATTTTGAACAAGGCACTTACCTCTACCATTTTGGAGAACCTTTTTCCATCAGGTGGGTTTTCTGATAGAAGCTGTAATTAGAAAAGCCACAAAAATCAAACGTTGCAGCAGAGCAGCTAAAAATGTGATGCTCAGCAATAAAGCTAGAATATAATATGGAATGTGTTCAAAATAAAATGTATGAAAAATTTATTCCTAAAAGCACTATTGTAAAATTAGATGCACAAGATGATTAATTAATCTGACCTGGTAAACTTGTTTTGTGGTAGCTTCAATCCACAGGGACTGTTCATCAGTCAGAATAAAGTTTGAACTAGGAAATAAGACACATATAAGTCAAAACATGCAGAGTGCATTTGATCCAGATTTTTCTTAAGTAGCAGCAGCAATAGCCTCAATTGAGCAGAGTTCTATACAAATACTCTCATGAGGGAATTAGCAAGAAATTTCACTAATTACTTTACTGCATCACAGCCAAGCAACACTCTGTGTAATTTTACGAGGTGTGGATGAGGGATGAATCAATGAAATTTGCTGCCTTCCTGCTATTGATACAGGACTGAAGTCTTATCTGTAGGAGGCATTTTGCTAAGTCTACTGATAATTAGTTGTTGTTTTTTTTAAAATGATTGTATACCAGTAGCTTCTGTTTCTCTCTGAAAGACAAAAAATATGATGCTTGATGCAACCAAAACTAAGAAAATACTAACCTCACTGGTTTTAATGGAACATATTTAATTATTTAATTTTAGGCTGAAGATGTATGCTCTTTTTCACATTTTCCTGGTTCTTAAAGCAAAATAAATAATCCTTACTTTAAAATGCCATTCTATATGAGGCTTGTTCATTCCAATCTTTTTCCAGCACCAGAACTTTTATTACAGTAATTTAACTGCTAGATTTGTTAGACTCCTAGGGTTGGAAGGTACTTTGGAGGTCTTCTAGTCCAATCTGCCCCTGCTCAAGGCAGGATACCAGGGATGGGCAATTTACTTTCCCAGAGGGGTTGCGTGAGAAACTGGAACTGTGGCAGAAAGCAGAACTGCAGGGAAGGTTATGTTTTCTTTTTACAACTAGTTATCTCTCACTTGTATTCAGTTACACTTTTAATTTACTGCATTAATTTACTTCTTATTTCTGTGTCCACACCAAGAACATCAATGACCTGAATAAGCAAGATCACATTCAGAGAATAGAATAAGGAGACAGCCCAGGGGTCAAATGTATACAGATTTCTATAAAAGCAGTGCAAATATGAATTTCAAATCATAGTAAGAAGTATTGCAAAGTCTAAAAAATTAAAATACAGTAATTAGTAGATATTTTCCAATGTACAGTATTTAGAAGCAGATTTATACAATCAGACAATGATAGCAGTGAGTTGGATCACATATATTAAAGAAGTAAACAAGTTTAATTAAATGTATTTAAAAGACTTTACCAGCTTACCTTTTAAACTTTACCTGCCCCTTTAAATACTGAAATAATATTAAATACTGCAATAGGATATGGCGGCGAAAATTGCTGTCACTCAACTGTAAATCCATTAACTATTAAAGAGAGAGAAAGAGATAAACACATAGACATTCTTCAGTTTTCTGTTTTTAATAATACAAAAGTAAGTAGAATGAAATTAATGGGATAAGTACCGTGTTTCCCTGAAAATAAGACCCTGTCTTTTATTTTTTTGAACCCTGAAATAAGCGCTTGGCCTTACTGCCATGTGCTCAAAAGACCGATTGGGCTTATTATCAGGGGATGTCTTATTTTGGGGGAAACAGGGTACAATTAAAATGGACGAAATCCATTGGAAGAAATGGAAGAAGTTTGCTGCAGTGTACTGGTTTTTGGAAACAGTACACTGGGTGCATACATAAAATATTAAATTTAAGTATGAAACTTAGATTTTTAAAAATGAACTTTTCCTATCTTGATTTTAAAAGAATAATCAAATGTGAAAAATTTCTTTAACTGATTCTTAAAGGCCACAGTTGTACTTGTGTTAAGCAGCTCACTCTATTAATTTTATTTGTAAAAAAAAAAAAAGTTACGTTATTTCTGGGAAATGAAAGAGCCTTAGCTAAGTACACATTGCTGAATACCTGGGGAAGCCAACAAAACTCCAGGGACACACCTGGCCATCACAGTTATCAATAATCTTAATCCCAATCACGTACTAATCTTGTAGCTAATGGGTCAAGTAGTTTTTGAATAATTTTTTTTCATGCTTTACCCAAAATGACAACTTCCTTCCAGGATGGCTTCTAATTTGCAATATTATATCCAATCAAAATACAGGGGTTCCTTTCTTAACAATCACTTCTTCAGCAACAGTTCACACCTACAATGGTAGTTTTGACCACTCCTCATATCTGTGGCTGTTGCAGCATCCCTGCGTTCATGTGATTGTGATCCACACTCAGCTCACAATTGCAACATCCCAGTCTCATGATTGCCATTCTTTCAATTGCCAGCTTTCCTTTCAGATTCCCACAAGCAAAGTCAATGGGAAACCTGCAGGTTGCAAATGATGACCATGCAATGTTGCACTTAAATGTTGTGGGATTTGCTTAATGATGGCAACTATTAAGTATTGAACTGTTGTTTCTAAGCGGCACAATCATATGACGTTGTGCTTGACTATCACATTGTTAAGCAACAGAAATTCCTGCCTCATGACTGTTAACTGAAGACGACCTGCACTTTCCTTCAGCATTTTTATTCTTCATTGCTAGTTTAGAAATAATAAGTTCTACACTCAATGTCTCTGGAGATTCTCAGTCATCCAGGTCATGGTTTGTCCCAAAGGTACTTTTTTCAAGAGGCAACTGGACTTTTTGGTTTTTCTTTGAAGACGTTCCGCTTCTCATCCAAGAAGCTTCTTCAGCTCTGACTGAGTGATGGGAAATGGAAGAAAAATGGAAGAAATCCTTCCATTTATCACCATCCAGTCAGAGCTGAAGAAGCTTCTTGGATGAGAAGCGGAACGTCTTCAAAGAAAAACCAAAAAGTCCAGTTGCCTCTTGAAAAAAGTACCTTTGGGTTCTACAACTCTAGTAATTTATCTTTCGCCCAACTACTCTGTGCAAGCAGAAAAGCCCAGAGTTCCAAATGTCTGCTCTTTTCCTTCAGCATTTCCTGAGAAACCCAGAGAGACTACTAGCCAAGAGAAATAACAAAATCCTAATAGGTGAAGGGAGTTCAGTGACAAGACAATCAGATAATAATCCATCAATATTTTCTGCCAACTGAAGAACTAATACAGTGGTAACAATTAAGACAAAATTCCTCTTGCAGTAAAATCTAGTTTTAGGGACAGGAAAAATATACCTTTTCACTTGTAAGAAATTTTGCAAAATAAACATGCTCTCCTCCAGTTTTCAGCTCTTCTAATTTTTTTCTTGATGCCTGAGTGTCATCCAACTTGTAGCTCTCAAAGACAGTTAATACTTCTTCTGAGTACTTTTAAAATAGATCACATAAAATGCAACAATCAAATTATAGCCTCAGAACAGAAGTGAGATTTGATGAGATGCAAACGATGCTGGTCTACTCTCTTTTATTCCCATTACCCACTGTCCAAGAATGCATTTTATATACAAGTACATTAACAAATGGCTTCCAGTAAAAGAAGGCTAGAGAGCCATTACAAATAAAATCCCCTCAAATTGTCATTTGCACTGCGTTGTCTCCAATTCTTAATTAATATTCCTTCAATGCATTCTAAAATGTGTATTAATAGGCACTGTATTAAGGCATGAAAGCTGTTGGGTGACTTTGGGTCAATTCCTTTCTTATAGCCCAACTCACATCAAATGGTTGTTGTAGGGAAAATAGGGGGCAGGAGTACTGGATATGTTCAACCTTCTGAGTTATAAAAAAGTGGCTTAAAATAACAATAATTCTTTTGCTTGGAATTTCATAAGTAATACGTATTTATATACCCACAAATAGAAATGAAATATAATAAGCACAATACCTTAAGAAATATTTTCCATGAGACCTTTTCATAGCACTGCACAGGATTTCTGAAATAATCTTGAAGTGACCAAAATTTTCTGTACAGATTATAATCTATTGGAATGGAACTGACAAAAAAAATATTTACAATATATTCATTCATAAATATCTCTGGCTATTATTGAAAATAAATTTGGTACATTTATTATTTAAATACATATATACATACATTTGTTGTCCTATTGATATTACATAAACACAGAAATGAGAACTTGTTCAATCAATAAACATCTTTGGTTCTCAATAAACATGGCTATGACCAATAATTTCCCCTATTTAATAAGATTTTACTAGACTTTCATAAAAATAGTAATCTACACCAAATGTAAAAGTTATAGGCAATCTTTTTAACAGATATAATTCCAATAGATTTTACAACTGGAAATTTAAATTTATCTCTCCTTACCAACTTGTAGGAACTTCATCATCTCCCATTTCACCTTCTTCCACTTCCATTCCTTCCTCTCTCTCCTCTGCATGCTAAAGTCACAGAATTAATTTAACATTAATTTCCATTCCATCTACAAGAGTAGAAAATTTCTATTCATTCAAAACAAAACACTAACATTTTGGGCAGTTACTAATAGAGGAAGAAGCAAATTATATCATGATACTTATTTAAAATTGGAAATGTAAATAATCAGTAATCTGCTGAAAGACTTCAGTGGTCGCTCAAACAGAACAGACCATGAGTATTTTTAAAAGGAACACTGAAATTGATTTCACAAATTGGGAAGTTTTTTTTTCACTTCTGCATCTCCACCAAAATTTGTTCCTTAAGCAACTATTATAATTCATGATTTTGGTGCAATATAAATTAAATAATAGACTGCGATGATACTTTATGCATAAAATCACTTCATGCTCCTTCTTTTGAGAGAATTACAGCCTGCATATTATATCTACACTTTCCAAGTTTTTCACATTGTGTGGATAACAGAGAATAATAATAATAAAAAAAAACCTTCTGTCCAAGGGTGCTGTCTTGCTCACTGGTATTAAAAACTGTGATATTTTCCAAATTAAATTGACTTTGCAAATTAAGCCCTGTAGGGGGAAAAATTTGATCAGGCAAAATAATCTGAAATGATATTTGCAAATATCAGTTTTCTGAGCAGTTTATAAATAACCATACAATATTTCAATTTTTAAAAATGCAGACAATGGTATTTAAGAAAATTTGGAAAAAAACATCCTGTATATGGCAAATTACAGACATAAAATGATATTGTAAAATTAGGACCAAACTGGGTTTGAAATACATGTGATCGGTTAATCTGTTCATTGTATTGCTGTTCATGCTTAAAAAATATTTTAAAAAATATTTAAAAAAGAAACTTACCTGACTTTTCTGAAAGAGGAAATAACCTGGCTAAGAAGAGCTGAATTCTTCCACAAAATACTGTATTTTGTGATTTTGACAGTCTTCTTAAAAGATCTTAATGATATCAAAGAAAAATGTATTTAAGTTTCCAACATTTTAAAAATGTTACAGGGATAGACTCTGGTATCAAACAGACAGCAGTACATATTTTCCACTAATACAATCATGCATTCTCTTTAATATCCGGATTTTTTATTTATTTTCCACATGGAAAGAACTGAACTATCTGGAGTAATCTTTGAATAAATATTCTAAAGATGATGGTGTTACTAAATTGCATATGTACACAGTTCTATATCCTTTTCAGATAGATATATTATAGTTCAAATAAAAATGCAGTTAAGTCAAGCAAAAAGTGCTAAATAAACCAATACAGACAGTCCTCAACTTATGACAATTTATGTTGCTAAGTGATAAACATGTTAAGTGAGTTTTGCCGCATTTTACAAACTTTGTCACATTTGATAAGTGAATCACTGCAGTTGTTAAGTTAGTAACACAGTTATTAAGTGAATCTGGCTTCCCTATTGACTTTGCTTGTCAGAAGATTGCAAAAGGTGATCACATTATTTATTTATTTTATTTTATTTATTATTATATTTCTATACCGCCTTTCTCCCGTAGGACTCAAGGCGGTGTACAGTCAAGAAAAATATAGATACACAAACATCATAAAATTGCTAATTAAAATTATTATTATAACATAGTTTGGCCCAATTAAATAGAACCTAAAATTAGATAACATTTTAAAAACATTCACATGTTCATATGTTTAGCCCCGCCTGTTGGAACATCAGGGTTTTGACAGCATGGCGGAAAGCACGGAGATCAGGGATATTTCGTATCTCAGGGGGCAGTTTATTCCAAAGGGTTGGAGCCCTCACAGAGAAGGCCCTCCCCCTGGGAGTCGCCAGTCGGCCTAATTTGACTGACGGTACTGAGTAATCCCTCCCTGTGAGAACGAACTGGTTGGTGGACGATATTGGTGGCAAAAGACGGTCTCGTAGGTACCCAAGTCCTAAGCCATGGAGCGCTTGGTGACTAACACCTTGAATCGCACCCGGAAGACCACCGGGAGCCAGTGCAGCTCGCGTAGGAGAGGTGTTACATGGGCGCAACAAGCTGCGCCTATAATCACCCCCGTGGTTACATTCTGGACCAGTTGGAGCCTCCGGGTGCTTTTCAAGGGGAGCCCCATGTAGAGAGCATTACAGTAGTCCATACGGGAGGTGACTAGGGCATGAGTGACCATGCGCAAGGCGTCCCGATCCAGAAAGGGACGCAACTGGCAGATCAGGCGAACCTGATAAAAGGCACCCCTGGCAACGGCCGTCAAATGATCTTCTAAAGATAGCCGTGAATCCAGGAGGACACCCAAGGACATTACCCTGGAACATTGCAACCATCATAAATATGAGTCAGTTGCCAAACATCTGAATTTTGATCACGTCACCATGGGGATAATGCAATGGTTGTAAATGTGAAAAATGGTCATAAATCACTTTTCAGTGACATTGTAACTTTGAATGATCACTAAACGAATTGTTATAAATCGAGGACTACATGTAATGTTTCATTACAGAATTATAATGTCAGATCTTGATCAACAACAGTAGGACATTAGTAGAGTTTTAACACGCAGCATTGAAAATTACACTGAAGGCTGCATCTTCATTGGCAATGCTAGAAAAAAGGCTACTCACCATTGCACATTCTCAGTAAATAATTCTTTCCCGCAGAGTAAAACGTGTTCTAAAAATAACATATAATTCAACATAATTAATTGATATTTAAAAAACAGAATGCAGTTAATTACATTAGAAAGATAATCGGAGTAGGATTATAAATAGTCTCTCGTGCTATAAAATATATCTTTCAAGCAAACAGGGAAAAATATGTTCATATTTATTAAATATTTACAATAGGCCTTTGTAGTTACAGTGCAGCAGAAACACTTCACACAAAACCACAGAACAAAATATATCTAAACATTCAGTTTCAAATCAAACTGTAATTTCAAAGCAGAATAAAAATAAAATGCATTGAGATTTTTCTAAATAAGAATAAATCAATTTATTTTTATTGATAATTTTTTAATGAAATACAGACAGAGCAGGAGTTGACATGCATCACACTGAAGTTATACCAATGTTGTGCATCGTGGGCAAAAAATTATTAGCTCAAAACAATGGTTGAAATACAGCAAATCAAATAATGTTCTTTTGGTCAATCACCAAATCACATACTTACATATCAATGGTATTGCCCAACCCTAACCTCACAGAACAAATGTATTCCAACACAGTTAAAAAGACTTAAAAATAGTCTTATGCCAACTATGCATTTTTCTTTTTTAATCTAACAAACTATTATGCAAAATTTGGTTTTCTTTATGTCTCTGTGTCCGCATATTTGTGGAGATGAACTGGCTAACAAAAAAGCAGATTATAACACATCATAATATCAGGATGAGACAATGTGCTTCAGAAAACAGAATTTAGAAGGACATGTTCTTTTGATTCAACTTCCCTAGAAATGCAAAGGCAAATTCTTTTCTTCCAAGGAATTTTCTTCTTCCTGAGTAAGGTATTTTACCAGTAGGAATAACTAAGCTGCAGACAAGAGCGCTTTGTAAAACTTATATCTAATTCACCGTCCCAGCAGTTTTATTTTGGGGAGATAGTCCTTTGGTATCTTTGAAAAATCATTTGTGGTTTTAAATACTAAATTGAATACTTTATACTAAGCTAAAAAGGTTGATAAAGTACCACAGTGAGTTACAAGTATGTTTTAATCCATGAACCAAAAAAATCTTGTTATATTTTTAACCACAATTTTGAGAGATCATCATAGTCCACTTACAACTGTCTAAGAACTTCTCTAAGTTATTTGCTAGTAAAATAAACAGTACTAATGAAAGTCACTCTAAACAACCATTCTGGGTTAAACATCCAAAAAATGTTGGATTTAGGAATGGTATTAAAGCTGTGCATCCAGTGCAGTCACAAGTAATCTCTGGCCAGTGGACTTAATAAAGTTTATGAACGTTCCCAACTTTTATCTCATTTTTTTTCAGAATCCCACCCAGTGCTCAATAATGCTTCGTTCTTAAGTATTTGCACTTCTTTCCTGCAATTGACAAATGACACGATTAAATACTTAATCATTTAATACAGAGTGATCAATTTGTATTATTCAAAACAGCATATCTGTTTGTTTTACATAATTCTTGCATGCTAACCAAATTATTCACCTATTAATCTATTACAAAAATGAACTTTTAAAACTTAACAAATTCCATGATACTTACCGATTTCCACGTGGTAACATTTTTTTCCACAAAGGTGAAAATTCTGTCACACTGATCCAAAGGAAGGCAATCCAAAACATCTCCCAAAAGCACAAAAGGGGTTGATGCAGTACAAATACCTTCATGGGAGAGAATCTGTTTATATGTCTGCCAAAATGATTTCTCTTTATAAAAATTAATGGACATTTTTTCAAGGATCTTGCTCGTTACCAATAATACAGAATTTGATTTTCATTTTATTATAAACTGCCTTTAAAAATAATGTAAAAGTAGTCCTCGATTTACAATTATTCATTCATCACTCATTCAAAATTACAGTGTTGAAAAAATAGACTTTATGACCCATGCTCAAAGTTATGGCCACTATAGCACCCTGTGGCAATGTGATCAAAATAGGTAAGGTGCTTAGTAGCCCACCTTCACTTATGTCTACTGGGCACTACAATTCCTACCTATTCCCTCCCATCTATGCCCTTTTGGCTGCCCTGCATAGTGGCACTCTTCAGCAGCAGCACCAGGGCTGTGGCTGAAGTTGAAGCAGTAGGGAGCCTTCAGCAGTTTCAGCCAGCTGCCATCAGTCCCAGGATTTTACTTTAGCTCCAGTGCTGCCACTGCAACTGAGAAATGGTGCCTTAAGCCCACAGCCAGCCACGCTCCCTTGCGTTCGTGTCGGATGCACCAAGGCACTTCTGGATGGAAAGGATTAGCCAGTGACATCACTGTTGCTCAGGGGACGTTCAATTGGGAGTTCCTTTCATGTTCCTGTTACTGTGACCACCAAAGTGGTATCTGTTTATTTATTTGCGACTGCACACTTTTGAACTATTAGGTTGGCAGGAAATGGAGTGAATGACAGTTGATCACCTCTCAATGCAGCAGCCCTCAGGTCTCAAATGGTGCCAACTGGCTTGACAAAGTGAACTGAATTAATAAAGATATTTTGCATAATATGATATTTATGTACGCTTTGTGTTAAGTAATATAAATAATATGAAACAGTTTTTAATTAATGCACATTCTGTCATGACTTTTGATTTCAAAGCACTTACAAAGAAAAAGAGACTCACCTTCTATGACCCCATTAATAACAAGCGAAATAATAGCCAGGACATTTTCACAAGAAGCTTTATTTATCTAAAACAATATAAAAATAGCCATCAAGAGTGGAATCATATGACACTTGAAACAGAATACAGTGCACTATCTTTATGGTTTGCATTGAAAAGTTGATATCTATTTCCCTTGTGCTCTTCACTAATTCTTGGGAAAAAGTATTTTATTTCCAGGAGTAAAGGTGGTGAGAAATCTTAGGGTCATGTTGGAGTATAGACTAGATTTTGATTACAAGTCTCATGAATTTTTCACTCTTAATAGGATTAATGATATCATTAATGGTATTAATGATAAGAATCAAACAGACTTACCTCAATTTTCCTTTGCTTTACATGATAGAAGCTTATGACTCCAAATCATGTAACCTCAAACAGCGGAGAAAGTTTTCAGAACTCAACTCAAGAGGAAGCTGGGTAAAAGGGCAAATCTTATTGCCCCTTTCCCCCACTCCACTCCCCTTTTGAAATACCCCAGATCTGAGATAATTACAAGATGGGAAATAAAGTTTGTATTTTGTATTTACATTTATTAGAGAGGAAGAATTGTAAGAGATTAACCAGATACATAATAGAAAATACACACTGAAAAGAATGTACTGTGCTAGCTGTTTACTTAGCACTTAGGAGACAAAAAAAAAAAAAAAGAAAAGTATGAAATTGATTAAGGTTTTGTCAATTACAAGTAGCAACTGCCAGCCAGCTAATTAAGGTCACAGAACTGAGTTTGTTAACTTCCCCTTAGGGAAGTGCTGTGAAAAAAAGAGATTGCTTGTTTAGGCATTCTCTCCATTCTATGAGGGGAGAAAAGAAAATAATATAATAGGTCAGGCAAAAGACAACACAAAAGGATTGTAATGGCAAACGTGACTGAGACAAAGACACTGAGAAGGTCATAAATGCAGACATTGGTTACAAATTTACTTTTTCATCATGGTCATAAGTTCAAATTGCTGCTGCCTGAGGCAATCACTATGCAAGGTCTACTTGTATAACATCCTTGATTCCAACTTTAATTTTATGCAAAGTAAATAACATGTATGAACAGTGTTTCTTTGGGCCATAGAATCTGTGCAACTAAATATTCTGAAGCGAGGACCCTTCTACGTATAAAGATATGCATTTAGAGATGTTCTCACCTTGGCTAAAGAAATGGGAAAGTCACAAGTGAAGCAATGTTAAGTTGCTTCATTGTTTGACACAATATAATCTAATAGAATTTAAGGCTTACTGTAGCTAATATAAATGCATGAAAATTATTGATTCAGGAACAAAATGCATTGTTCTTCCTCTGTACACCGCTCAATTGCCTCATGGTCATGCTGTTGATTCAAAAGCTGCAGAGGTAGATCTCTTGAACTAGACATAATTTGAAGTGTTCTGGACATTCAACCTTGTTTTGAGATCAAACCACACGCACTTCTGGAAGATTACTTCCAGAAACTGGAAAATTATATAGTTTAGAATGACATCACTCAGCTATTCAATTAACTTTCAGATACACAGTTAATAAAAAATTACTTACAATTTCTTCTTCCAGAGCAACTCGGAAAGCTTGATCCAGTGTTAACTTTTTTTCATTTTCACTAGAAATATATAAAAATATTAGATTGTTTTGCTAAAACTTTCAATTTCAATAAAATACTATATATATTTTTGTTATGATAACAGATAAAATTGAAATTTACCTTCCAGGTACCTGGCTGAATGCATTCAATAAAGGCTTAATGGTTTTGTTTTTTAGTGCATCTCGAGTAGAATTCTAAGATAAAAATGAGAAATAACTTATTTGATATCAGATATTAAAGCAATATATGTTTTAGAAAATCTACATCAAAGTTAAATTTGAAAATGTAATTCAAGATGACATAAATATTGCTCTCCTAGGACTTACCACACCTCAAACTATGGAAAGTGTTCCATTTTTCTATTGTTCAGCATATTTCTAAACACACACTAGATACAATTTTCTGTTGGGTTCTGTAGATAGTCCTCAAACCGTTTAGGACATAGACTGAATTATAGCCAACAAAAATGATGACAGGTTGCACTCCTGTTTTGTGTGGACAAGCCAAGAGCCTTCATTTATTATTTTACAGTATCAAAACACCCCAGTTTTAGAACCTGTGTGATGTTGTAAAATAATAAAGGTTCTCATCATGTCTAAACAGAACAGAAGCGCAACAGTACAGACAACTGCATCAGTCCAGTTGTCTGTACAATGATGGCTTGTATATCAAAAGCTCAGCACTTATCAGAACTTTCTTCCAGGGTTGGGACTCTCTTTTTAAGATTGACACTTCTCAGAATTTTCTTCCAGGGTTGGGACTCTCTTTTTATGGCCTTTGTGTTGCAACTGAGTACTGCCCAAGGTGAAGTAGCCAAGACCGAAGTGTTCTTACCTAGTTTTACCTTCCCCAACTTCCAAGAGCAGCTCTATCAACTACTTCTTGGGGATGTCATACTGGGCTGATGTTGAATCTATTCTAAGCATCATTTCCAATACTGGAAGAGCACTTTGTGATAGGAGGTAAAGCTTAGTTAGGCTGAACAGGAATGAATACACTCCTTCTCTCTTTTTTTCCCTTTATATGAGAGAGCGAAAGAGAGGAGACGGAGAGAGTATCTCCATTCTGAACGCTGAACGAGGATGAGAAAGCCACCGACGCCAGTCTGAAGTCGACAGAGAAGCACAGGACGCGAGAAACGGGACTGGGCCCATCCTTACTCGCGCTCCCAGTCGGGAGGTCTGCAGTCTCCCACTTACCATGAAACGCAACCGCGCCTCCGGCAAGCTGAAGAGCGTTGGCGGCGACATCCTTGCTCCTGACAGACGCCACCGGTGACGCATTCTAATTGACGTCATCCCACGGCGCTCGGAGAAGATTGTATTAGGTGCGCGAGCGCCCCTTGTGCCCGACGTAGTCCCCGACGTACACTGGGGTCCTCTGCAGCCGAAGCGGCCGGTGTTTTAACGCTAGCGTGCCGGTTGGGGGAATTCTGGGAGTTGAAGTCCAGGCATCTTCAAGTTGCCAAAATTAAGAATCTCGGCTTTACAAGTTAAGTTAAGAATCTTGTCTTTTCTTTCCAGCATGTCGGCCTGTTTCTGGACGGAGGGAGTTATTCGTAGAAGTACGTTAAATATATATTTATTAGTTTTATCTAAATCGAGGCTGTTACTTAATAACAGAGATTAAGTTTATTGCGTTTTGTGAAAATTTTATGTATAAGACAAAAAGCAATTGCACAAGGACAATACAATTAGCATACACCAGGTTTGACTGGGGGTGCATGTGGTACAACACGAAGAAGAAATATGTACACTTCAGCATAAAAATAATAGTCAAAAGTATAGGAATGCAGTGAACTGGTTCCCATTAGTGCTTTATTTGACCCAATAAGATCTAATCGTATCATATCTATCCTATATGCAAGTGATTTAAATGGGCGCTTGCTTGGCTTGATTGAGATTAAATACAGTTTGGCATTGAGGTCTTGGTTAAGCATTAACTTAATGCTTTCATGTTGAGCATCCCTGGCTGTCCCTGGCTGTCCACTGACGCCAGTTATTGTGATTAATGGGTATTAATGGTCCACTGATGCCAGTTATTGTGATTAATGGTATCAGAATCTGGATTATTTCAACATGGGACCTGGATCTAAATCAATATTTTTAACCAGTCATATTTCTGAGAAAGAATTTCTAAGATTGCTGTTTTTTATATAGGTGGCATGAGAAAAATATTTACTTACACTTGTGCATTAAGTACACAGGCTTTTATCTTGCAAGTTCTTTCAGACATCTCTCCCTCCCTAATCATATTAAGAGCAAGTTCAGGGCCATTTTCCTTCTCCTTGTATTAAAAAGGATGCTTATAAGTATTTTCCTCATTTCTTATTTTGCCTGTTCATTCCTCATTTTGCCTGTTCATATAGCTGAAAGCTTTGAATGCTTCCAAACAAGGATATTAATTGTGCAATCCTACATCCTTTGTTCAAGAACGCACTCTTAACTAGAAGTGTCAGACACACTCTACTGTTGGTAACCCATACAGGTTTTCCCACTGTGTCTTTATTCTGCAAGGAGAGGAGAGGGAAGGGAAGGGCAGGAGAGCGGAAGGGGAGGGGGGGCGGGAGGAATGAGGGAAGGAGTAAGGAAGGAAGGAAGGAAGGAAGGGGAGAGGACTGCCTTTTGACTGGAAGTACTAGGAATTGTCAAAGTCAGGGCCTGGTTATCAAAATTATTCTGAAAATTAAATTTCATTTTCTAATTTAGGGAAAGTAACACTGAGCAAGGTTCTACAGAAGCTGTTCTCTCTTCACAGTAATTTGAGGATTGAATACTGCATTACAGTGGTTTTTAAATGTCTTGTGGAAAGGCAAAACAAATGCACTTATATTTATATGCAGAAACATTTTAATGAGTGGTCCCATTGCCTGGTGAAATCAACTTGATTTTTGATGGCCAAATGAAAGGAGTGTTGGAATATTTGTCTTCAAAGATATTTGCCTTTTATTTATTTTCCCACTTTCTGGTATAAGACTGTTTTGTTTAATTTGCTTATGTCTAATAGAGTTACTGTATAGCATTATTGTGCCAGTAGGTGTCAGAGCTAACACAGAAAATAAAGGTGTGTTGTTTGTCTGTTTTGTTTTCCAGCTTTCACTAGATCACTGGTGCTTGAAGCATTTCAACTGCAACTTCCTTTCCTGCTAGACAAATCAGAGTTTGTGTTGGTACAGCAATTAAATGTAACCAATGCATTCAGAGAATTGGGGGAGGCAGAAATGCCAGGGCTATTTTAAACAGCAACTATATTATTGTTAATGCTTTTTTAGCAATGATATGCATACTGTATTTTCCTATATTAATCTGAATGAAAATCAAATTGACTAGGCATGTTTCCTCCCATATTTTATTACTTATTTTTCACTATTAGTATTCCATTTTAAAATTTGCTCATACAGACAAGACTAATTCTTAGTGATTCCATTCACTGCTCATTTCTTGATTCATTTTCTGCTTTCCTCCACTTATTTATGTGTGATCAATAGGCAAGAACATCCCTTGGGTAATAAGTGTTTTAAATTTGAAGGCACCGCTAAAAAATGCTTATACGGAAAAACTTTATGAAAACTAGTGTGTGAAAAATCCAAACGCTGAATAGCTCACACACAATGTTACTTTGCCAAATTTACTAAAAAAAACAACTTTAGAACTTCGTATGCTTAGCTTGGCTAAAAGAGAATAGTATGACAGCGCCAGCAAGTAGAAAACTTTGTAAACAATGTTGTTTCAAATAGTAAAACACTATTTTCAAACCAGAAGTATTTCATTTCATTTTTATTGAACATTAAAGTCAGCAATATGAAACAGAACACAAATATGACAGTCACTTTATAGGGGAGATGGGTGGCATAAAAATTTAATGAGTAATAAATAATAATGAAGAGACCTTTGCCCCCTGCTACAATACTTTTAGATAGTTAAATCTAGTCTGTATGCTATCTATATGCTTTTTAGAAAATGATCTTTATTCCTGTATTTACTGATTGGAAAATTGACAGCAAACGTATTTTGCCATCCATCAAGCTTAATGTTTATGGTGACCCATTTTGATTTCTTATTTCCTGATTAGATTATCAGTGTCAATATCAAAGAGTAAATATTTCCTCTTTAATCAAAACCAGCCATATTTTTAAAGTCAAACTATTGATTTTAGTTGCCGAAAATTAGAAATTTTTACTTCATTTCTTTCTGTCAGGACTCTGCATCCAAGAATCTATTTTTAACTCTTTCTCCCATGCACTGATCAGATTGCCTTATTACTGGTTATTTCTAAAGTGCCTGAGAGAGACCAGCATACAGAATTGTGTACTTTATATTTCCAAAGATATGTTTTGAGCAGTTGAAGCATAAGCCATGGTTTAGAAACAAAGAAACCTCCCATTGATTGTTTGAGCTGCACAATATAGTGATGAGAAAAAAGCTGTTCATATTGGTGTTAGAAAAAAAATGTATCACCAGGAATGGAGACAAAATTGTGATGATCTCTGGCAAGAATGTGATTGGGTTTCGGACTCTCATGGTACTGCAGCCTTCAATACCATAAATTATTATATCCTCCTGACCTGTCTCAGAGGATTAGGAACAGTGGGGAACAGAGTTTTGCTGTGGTTCTCCTAAATGGGTGGTTCCAGTACAGTAGATGGTGATGATGGCAAAGAGATTGAGTTTTGGGCTCCTGTATTTATTTATTTAATTTATATGCCACCCATCTCATTGTACACATTTATTATTAGATGGATAATAAAGCTAGGATGACCAGCAGCAAGACGTTTTTCATTACAGTGCTAATAGGACCAGGATTGGAAGACATGAATGCCCAGGTTGGCAACAGGCCATGTTGGTAGACAGTATTTAAGTCTTTTAATCTTTTAGCCAAGATTTAACACCTTAAGAATTCAGGGGGGTCTGGCTTTTTAGTAAATATGGTTGCCCAAGATTGATTGACCAGAACTGCTACATAAGACAGAATGAACTGTTAAAATGTGTTGCAGGATAATACTACAAGATTACTGGAAGATAAATTCAAGACTAAATGTACTCTACTTGCAGTTTACCCATCAGCAAACAACTTCCTCTCAAAAATGGAGATCAGAAATGGGGCACAACATGGCTGGAGAACCAACACAAGTGTTATAAGCAACATTCCTATATCATATTATTATTGCCACACTAGCAAATTTCAGTTTATACAATGATTACACAAATGGAACATTTAGGCAAGTAAAAACATTTGTTTTTTAAAACAGAATGTCTTCGAGTTATTTATCATATAAATTGGTAAGCCAAATTCATTGCGAAATTACAAACAGATTCCTGAAACTCTTTAAGTCATTTCCTTTTGGGCATAGAAAGAGTGATTACTCCCACTCCCACATTACTTAGCGTAAGGCATTTTCATGCTTCATTCTAGTCACTACATAAACAAAACCAAACACAATGTTCTCAGTAACACTAGAATAAATATCCTTAGGTTTCATTGTTCTTAGGTCAACTGCATATTTGGACCACACTCAAAAAAGCAAAGTGTTGATTCTCCAAATACTTATGTGCCATAGTTAGTGAAATCTGTTCAGCTGCATTGCCAGAAATCATGCTGCATGATTTAAAGGCTCATTATTCCCAAGATGCTCAGTAACAGGATCAGAGCCCAATGATACTAAGAATACCATAGGCAGCTACTTCAGGAGCCAAGAAAATGTATAATGTTATTTCTCTGAGGTATGTCCCATGTTTATTTTAATAAAATCAAGATAATATGCAACGATCAGTACGCAAAAACCTCATTAGCACATACTAATTTTCAAAAATCCTAAATTGACTTTCAGTGCCATTATAAATATTATGATAGCTGTTTATAGCTATACTTCTACCTCAGGAAGTAAAGGTGGATGGGTAGCCTGTTTCCCCCACCACCATCACCAGCATTATCCCCATATTGGGGAGTCGGGGTTGGCTGAGAGAGTGATTAGTCCAATGTGAGTTTCTATGGAAGAAGATTAGAACCCAGGTCTTTCCTTTCCTAGTCTGATATATGGCCCACTGCATTCCACTGGCTTTACTTGTCTTAGACACCAGTCTTGCAACTTGATGAAAATCCAATTAATGCCTGCTTTAAAAATAGAGTAAGAAGAAATGTGTGAACACAGGTTAAAAGCGTTTCCAGTCAGAACTTTCATGTATTTGTGTTCAGATATGAAATGCCGACACCATATAGGAAAGTTTCAGGTCTACTTTGGAATATGTATGTATAATTTATAAAAGGTGAAGGAATGCCATCTCTTCCGTATATTGTTTTTCTCATGCTGCCTGATATAATTGCCTGACAAATTAATTATTCAGTAACTCATAAGATTAACCAATTTTTTAAATAAACTAAAAAGAGCCATATTTTCTAAGCAACAGTTAAGGCACTTTGAGTATCAGGAAGAGAAGCACAGCTTCAAAAGAAGTACAGTACATTAGTAAACGAGAAATTACGATTAATTTGTTTCTTAGAATACAAATGATACTATCCTTTTAAAACATTTCTTATATTCCCCTTTTTAAAATTGAAGACTCTCATTTTTCTTATAGATATAGCTATTTAGGAAGTATGCTATTATTTCATTCCATAAACCTGAACCATGGAGCTTAATTTATTATTTTGTGATGCTTTGAAGTGGCATCAGTACTGGAAAAAAGTGACTTACAACCAGTCCTTGCATTTATAACAGTTGCAGAATCCCCACAGTCACCTGTTCAAAATTCAGGTGTTTGGCAACTGGTGTGTATTTACAACAGCTGCAGCATCTCAGGATGATTTGATCACCATTTGTGATCTTCTCAGCTAACTTCTGACAAACACAGCCATTGGATGAATTTGGATTTGCTTAATAGCAATAGCACTTAGACTTATATATCGCTTCCCAGTGCTTTACAGCCCTCTCTGAGCAGTTTACAGAGTCAGCCTATTGCCCCAACAATCTGGGTCTTCAGTTTACTGACCTCGGAAGGATGGAAGGCTGAATCAATCTTGAGCTGGAGAGAATCGAACTTCTGGTGATGGGCAGAATTGGCCTGCAATACTGCATTCTAACCACTGCGCCACCACAGCTCCTAATAACCTAGTGATTCATTTAACAGCTACAATCATTCTCTTTACAATTGTGCCCCCCCCAAAAAAAGTCATAAAATCAGGTGTGACTCATTTAACAGCCACCTTCCTTAGCAATGGAAATTCTGGTCCTGATTGTGATCGTACATCGAAGTCTACCTGCACATACAAACTGCAATTTTAAAGTTAGTTGCACATTATTACAAAAATGTGTGTAGGTGGGAAATGACTATGACAAATTTGACGAGTTTCCAAGACAAACTGCTTTTCCTCTCAGCAAGATGCCTCGGATGGGAAGAAGTCATTAGAATCATAACACACTGCTTTCAAACTGTGAGAGGGGGTTTTTTTTGGGTTTCTTTTTTTGGTACTGCCAAACACATTGCTGAATATTTTCCATGAACATCATGGAACTCTGCATATTCCAAATGCATACAATTAATATATTTTGCCCATTAGTTTGTAATTAGGTGCAGTCATATGTGCTGATTATAGTGATGAGTGATAAAGCATTCCAGGCAGAGAGTGAAGTGGCTGCCAGCAATGAGATAGCATATTTTAACTTTTTATTATGTGTAGCACAACACCAAAGCTGCCTGATATAGGAAAAAAAAACCCTGCAAAAATGCTTCTTCTCTGCCAGTCCCTAGTAGATTAACAACCTTTACTTTTCTTATGAAACTTCTTCTGGGAAAAGTTTCTTACAAATTTTAAAATGGCAAAAGTTAAGAAGAAAAACAGTTGTCATCTCCATAGACAAACTTTTCAGAGGATATAAATCTGTTTAAAAATTCTCTACCCATAAGGGCTGGCAGCTTTATTTCTAGCTGAAAATACTTGTAATCTTAAAAGCCTTGTTAAGAGGATATTTTTCAGCAGGAGGGGGTAAGTATGAAATGTCATGAGCAATCACATTCCTCAATAATATTGGGAAGGGAAGTATGATTGCTGCTGCTAAGCTGTAATGTTTGCACGGAACGGCAGTTTTAAGTTGGAAGAAGGTGAGAGCAATAGAAGCCATTCAGGCAGAGGACTTGAAAACGAAATAGTGATTTAGCTTGGAACTTAGCTGGGAGAGCTCTACTTAACTTTTACTCTTCTATTTGGTAAACCTTTAAACAGTTCACTTAGTGACCACAAAGTAACAACAGCACTGAAAAAAGTGACATGACCGGTTTTCACACTTTTGTTGCATCATCTCCATGGTCATCTGATCAAAATTAAAATGCATGGTCTATAGACAGATAGTCCTTGGCTTATCGATCATAACTGAGCCCAAAATTTACATTGCTAAGTGAAATATTTGTTGAGTGAGCTTTGCCCCATTTTACGATCTTTCTTGCCACAGTTGTTAAGTGAATCACTGCAGCTATTAAGTTAGTATCACGGCTGTTAAGTGAATCTGGTTTCCCCGTTGAGTTTGTTTGTCAGCAAGTCGCAAAATGGGATCACATGATCCTGGGATACTGCAACTGCCATAAATATGAGTCAGTTGTCAAGCGTTTTAATTTTGATCAGATGACCATGGAGATGATGCAACATTCGTTAAGCGTGAAAACCGGTCATATGTCACTTTTTTCAGTGCTGTTGTTACTTTGAACAGTCATTAAGTGAACTGCTGTAAGTCGAGGACTATGTGTATATACTTTAAATTTCTTTTTATGATTGTTCTACCTACTCCTAAAATCTCAGAATGCCATATTTAGGAAGAGTCCGGTAACAGCTTTTCTATCAAATGTTATCAAGAGGCACAAGTGCATGGAATGACTAAACTGTGCAGATGGTGCCTGAAGGAAGGTGATTGTGAAGGTGCAGGTTATATACGAGACAGAATGAGATCTTCTGAGAGAATTTGAAATCTGTTAACATGTGTGAATTCAGCAATCTTTCAATTATATTCGCCAAGTGTATGTCTTCTTTTGATCTTTTCCCTCCAGAAATGGCTATTTTGAAATCTCTAAGATTGACATCAAAACTCAAAATAACAAATAGCTACTTGGAAAAAAGAAAAAGCCACACATATCAAGTCATCTGCCTATACAAATATGATCGTTCATGAACAATTAACATGAAATATGATTATCTTTTTTGAAGCTGTTATGCAAAATCTTCATACATATCAATTTACCTTGATACAGTTGCATTGCTTTTTTCTTGCTATGTTTTAATATTTTTCTATGTTCTACGTACACAAACACATATTCTTTTATTCAGAATAAGATGCCGGCAAGTTCTATAAGAAGTCATCTTGCAAGGTTATCTGAAATGAGTTTGAGCCTGTTTACCTAATTAAGTAAACAAGACTCTTTGAAACCATCTATGTTTTGTATTCCTGCCTCACCTGCTTAGTGAATTATTTCAGGGTTGTAACAGGCAGGCTGAGTCAGGCTAGTACAGTGGATCCTTGGGAATAGCAGTGGTGAATCTTCCTTTGAGGAGAGTGATAATATTCTCTTTCCTCAAAGCCATATTGCTGTTCCAACTGGGGGGAGTTGACTTCTGGAGTTCTCCACTGTTTGTTGTGGGTGCAACAAACCTCATGTTTACCATAATGATTTCATCTCATTTCCTGTTATGATCTGACTCAAGTTTAGTACCAGCAGGACATACAGTCAGGTCCAGAAATATTGGGACATCGACACAATTCTAACATCTTTGGCTCTATACACCACCACAATGGAGTTTGGATGAAACAAACACAATGTGCTTTAACTGCAGACTGTCAGCTTTAATTTGAAGGTATGTACATCCAACTCAGGTGAACAGTGTAGGACTTACAGCAGTTTGCATATGTGCCTCCCACTTGTTAAGGGACCAAAAGTAATGGGACAGAATAATAATCATAAATCAAACTTTCCCTTCTTAATACTTGGTTGCAAATCCTTTGCAGTAAATCACAGCCTGAAGTCAGGAATGCATAGACATCACCAGATGCTGGGTTTCATCCCTGGTGATGCTTTGCCAGGCCTCTACTGCAACTGTCTTCAGTTCCTGCTTGTTCTTGGGGCATTTTCCCTTCAGTTTTGTCTTCAGCAAGTGAAATGCATGCTCAATGGGATTCAGGTCAGGTGATTGACTTGGCCATTGCATAACATTCCACTTCTGTTCCTTCAAAAACTCTTTGGTTGCTTTTGCAGTATGCTTTGGGTCATTGTCCATCTGCACTATGAAGTGCCGTCCAATAAATTCTGCAGCATTTGGCTGAATGTGAGCAGATAATATTGCCCAAAACACTTCAGAATTCATCCTGCTGCTTTTGTCAGCAGTTACATCATCAATAAATACAAGAGAACCAGTTCCATTGGCAGCCATACATGCCCACACCATGACACTACCACCACCATGCTTCACTGATGAGGTGGTATGGTTAGGATCATGAGCAGTTCCTTTCCTTCTCCATACTCTTCTCTTCCCATCACTCTGGTACAAGTTGATCTTGGTCTCATCTGTCCATAGGATCTTGTTCCAGAACTGTGAAGGCTTTGTTAGATGTTGTTTGGCAAACTCTAATCTGGCCTTCCTGTTTTTGAAGCTCACCAATGGTTTACATCTTATGGTGAACCCTCTGTATTCACTCTGGTGAAGTCTTCTCTTGATTGTTGACTTTGACACACATACACCTATCTCCTGGAGAGTGTTCTTGATCTGGCCAACTGTTGTGAAGGGTGTTTTCTTCACCAGGGAAAGAATTCTTCGGTCATCCACCACACTTGTTTTCCATGGTCTCCCAGGTCTTTTGGTGTTGCTGAGCTCACCGGTACAGTCCTTCTTTTTGAGAATGTTTCAAACAGTTGTTTTGGTCATGCCTAATGTTCTTGCTATCTCTCTGATGGGTTTGTTTTGTTTCTTCAGCCTAATGATGGCTTGCTTCACTGGTAGTGACAGCTCTTTGGATCTCATCTTGAGACTTGACAGCAACAGATTCCAAATGCAAATAGCATACTTGAAATGAACTCTGGGCCTTTTATCTGCACATTGTAATTGGGGTAATGAGGGAATATCACACACCTGGCCATGGAACATCTGAGAAGCCAACTGTCCCATTACTTTTGGTCCCTTAGCAAGTGGGAGGCACATATACAAACTGCTGTAAGTCCTACACCGTTCACCTGAGTTGGATGTACGTACCCTCAAATTAAAGCTGACAGTCTGCAGTTAACGCACATTGTGTTTGTTTCATCCCAACTCCATTGTGGTGGTGTATAGAGCCAAAGATGTTAGAATTGTGTCGATGTCCCAATATTTCTGGACCTGACTGTACAGTACTGGCTCTGGGTACAGGATCCAATTAAATCCATTAAGTTTCCATCTTTGTTTCTGGCCAGGACAGAACTCCAGCATGCAGAATTGACTCATAATCTAGAGATCTAATTATATTCACAGTTCCTGCTCAAAGAACAGATGGCGACCAAGAGGTTTTTACCCACTTCCAGCTTGTCTCCCTTTTATGGCAATTTCTGGGTCAGTAAGCTATGCTAAGGGGCTTTGTCACCATGTCTTTTATTATTGCAATGTACACTACCTTGGGCTGCATTTGGAGATCACAAGCTTCAGCTGGTCTACAATGTAATGACTTAAGTAACTTGATTTATCTATGCTGCTACACCTACATTTAGAGAGCTGCATTCAATTACTGGCCACATTTCAAAATGCTAGATATCACTTTTAAAGTCACATATGACTCAGGAGCTGGCTATCTATGAGACCATCTAATCTAGGGCTGTCAAACTCGTGGCCCGCAGACCAGATGCATCATGCACTGCCCACGCCCACGCCTGGTTTAGCAAAGGGGAAAAAAGTCATGATACATCATGTAGTGCCACCGTGACAATGCGACTTTGACACCCCTGACCTAATCCAAGTATCAAACTCCCCCAAAAATGATTGCTCAGGGTGTCAATCTCTAAGGACCATTGTGATTGGGGAATACAGGGGCAGATCTTCTCTGTCACTGCTCCCCTTCTCAAGAGATTAGAGCCCTACCCTTGCTATGGTTCTTAAGGGCCATTAGGATCCAGTGCTTCTAAAGCGCCTCTGAGAGTCTGATATGAATATTTGTCCTTGAGGAGAGGACAGTTTTGACTGTCCCATAGTGGCTATTTTATGATTTTAATCATTTTGCTGGACATTGAGAGTTTAAGTGGTTCTGAGTCCTTTATGACAGGAGAAACATGTAAGTCTCAGCAAATAAATAACTCACCCAATATCTAGTTTCAAACTAATTGAGAATTTGCTTTGGTACCAGTGAAGGAGATACAGAAGGATGTTAGAGATAGAAAGAGAAGGTTTGTACATTATTTAACTGAACAGCACAGATCACAGCAACAAATTATCCTAATGTGAAAAACATTTCAGAGGAAACGTTAATTACTTTGATGTATTCATTGTTTTAATATTCTGAGTTTACCAACATTCTTTTTAGGTATCCAATTGTGTCCAAATCTGCAGCAAAATGATTACAGATGCTTATCTTAAATATAAATGTTCACAAACAATCATAGTATCAATTTTACATACAAAAATAATGTAAATACTATTTATGCCAACATGTGTGACTTGCCTTTTATTTTCACTGTAATTATATGTTAAGCACAAATCTTTACTGAACACTGTGGAAGTAGAGAAAAGTATTATAGTATTGTAGCATTTTTGCCTGCTGATCCACCAAATGAGATATGTTGCATTCAGATATACAGAACTCTTTCCCAATGCCTTGCATTTTGCTTTTTTCTCTCTCTCTTCTCCAGAGCAACGTCTTATTGACAATCAACAGGAAGGCAACCGTGGAATGGAATAGTTAACCATTTTCTGACAAGTTCTTTTCCATGTGGAAGAAAAAGCTGCAATTTGGAGGCGTTAAACTGGAGCAGAAAAAAGTCTAATCAAGAAATGGCAAAGTCTACTGGTTCCTGTCCCCCCTGCTCCAGTGGGTGGGTACCAAAAAGTTATTACGAAAAAGTTGCACACGTCTATTAGAAATATCTATTTTTGTTAAAAATTTTATTAGACTTAAACTAGTCCCCAATGGTCTGAAGCCCATTACAGCAATAGAAATTGCCTACACATGAAGAAAATAAGAGGAACATAAAACATATTTTATGTTAGGTCATGTTAAGCAGCTAATACATTAAGCCCTGCATTATAGCCAGTAAAAATTCCCAGGGCCTTCGACAAAGCCTTTTTATTATTATTATTTTTAGCTCTCTGACCACTTGATTATTTTAATTAGAATCAGGAAGACTGAATCAGGAATTCTCTATACAATATGTAAAGTATGTACTTTACTAGTCAATGTTATCACTTCCTTCAAGTCTATTGCTAGACTTTCAGCTGCCTGGAGTTCGGTCAGTGGACCATTTTGGAAAAACAAGCATGTTGTCCTTGAATCGTAACTTTGTGTATATTTTTGTATAATGGACTACAAATGCCATCTAAAATCAATTTTAAAAGTTATTATACATGAGTAATTTATTCCAGACGGTTATTTCGAGTGAATGATAAGTAGTATCAATGGTGTTTTCTTTGATTTCTATTTACTATATTCATATAAAAAAGCAATTAAATCAATATAATAGGCAACATTTTGTACAAAAATACAGAATTTTAAAAGCTTTAAAAAGTATATTCTATATTACTGATCAGAACTGGACTATATATATTTATATATAAAATTTATATAAATTTATACATGTATATTTATATAAATTGCCAATATTTGGGAATTTAGCAAGTGGCTGCTTTGTTTACACAGTAGCTTTGTATTTTTTTGTCTTCCTAGAGTAGTAAAGTCATAACTTGTAATCAGCTTGCTATTTTCTAGTTCTTACTAGAACATACCTTCTGCTTAAAGACTGAAGAGATCTACAGGAGTTTTGTCCAATTACATTTTCTACCAACATGTTTGTGCAACAGGTTGTAAAGCCCCTGAAAAATTAGAAAATGTGGAGGACAAATTGTGCTGATGAAGTTTATTCATCAAAGTTCTCAGTGCTCCTTTTCTTATTTGAGTGATGGTTCAGTCCCAGATTAATTTCTTTGCAAAGAAAATGTCAGTCTCTTGGCCCACGACCTATTACAATCCTGGAGGCTGAGCTGCAGTGGGAAAGGAAAAGTAACAAGTGTTACAAAGGTAAAACCTGGCTTTAAAATCCAGAAACCAATGCCAAAGCTGTAAGTTGCAATGGTAAGTACTGCTTTCCAAATCTATGTCTGACCATAACCAGTCAAAATGCAAATAGTCTGACAATGGTAGGAAGATATTTAATGTGAAAATCAGTGTATACTAATTACAAGTGATAAAAGAAAGATGTCCAGTCCAGGGGTGAAATTCACTTAACTTCCCTACCGGTTCGCAAATGTGCACGCACCGTCATCCGCGCATGCGCAAAGCCTTCTGTGCATGCATAAATCCTGCGCATGCACAGATGTTTAAAATTGTCATAAAAAAGCAACGTCATAATGTCCGCACGGGTGGGCAGAGCCTCCCGCAACCGCTGCTAACGGTTCACCGGAGCTGGATAGAACTGGCTGAATTTCACCCCTGGTCCAGTCTATCTACTTACTGTCCATTGCCATTTGTCAATTAATCACAAGGGCAGACCAGTCAGTTTCCCTCTTGAAATGCAGAAGTAGAAAAAAAAAAAACACCTTCAATCCACTGATTTTTCTCTAGAGATAATCCCTCCCCACCCCCCACCTCCATAGTCTTATTAAAAGACAATTTTGGTCCTAAAAAATCACCTTAAGTGTTGACTATTGTTAACATAATGAAATCTTGGGTTCTTTGGAAAGATTGCCATACCACCTGAGAAAAGATTTGTCTTTATTTAACACATCTTAATTGCGTTCTATAATTGCTTAGTCATCTGAGGCCAGTTATAAAGTGAAATGTTGTGCTGTTAATCATGTTGTAAGGTAATTGAAGAGGGGGCAAGGGAGGGGATCCAATAGGGATCAGGACTGAAGTGCTGGCATAAAGGTCAGGGGAACTAATTCTTCTTGTATTACTTCATTGTAGAAGTTATTTACTTTGTAGGAAACAGCACCGAGTAAACACAAATAGATTTCTAAGAATTATTTTTCTAGCTGTTATACAGAACACATTTTGGTGGCAGTGACCACTTGTTTCAGGTATTAAAAGCTGCTGAAATTTAAACACACATTCTAACTGAAATTTAAATTCAGGGTAGCATATAAATTTAATAAATAAGGAAGGCTGATTCAAGAGAGCCCTATGTTTGCTGTATATTTCTCACTTTCTTTTCTGAAGAACCTCAGATGAGCACTTTATCCTAACCCCAGCCTCCTTGTATAACGTTAGGCTGAGAGAGGGGAAAAAGCAGAATAATTTGTCCAAAACATCCAATGAATTTTATGGTAGACCCTCCCCCCACCTCAAACCCTTCTATTAAATTAACCTAAGAGTCATATATTAACAATATCTATATAATTGATAATAACAAAATACAAAGGTAGAGAATTGTATCTCGTTTTTCAAGGTTTCATTTTCATGTAAGTTACAGAAATGTTTAATGAAAGGGGGAAGCTGAGTAATAACACCTGACTCTTCATCCATTGTCCAATAGCCATTAAAAAAATCTTCAAAAACAATAGGTCCAATTGCGTATAGCGTTCAACCTGCATTTTTTAGTTCTGAAATTACATTACTGTCGTTTTGGTGTTAACTGGAAAAAATAAATTACTGCATTGCTTTTCTTCAAAATTAGCTGGGCATGTTTTAGAACACTGATTGCCAAATGTATGTAACCTAGTAAGAATAGCTGTGTAAACTTGTCAGTAGTTTAAAACTCAGTGGCCTGAACATCAGAAGCAGCTAGGGAGAATATTTATACACAGATGCTAATAAGGATTGATCACAAGTTCTCTTCCAAGACCTTCTATCTGTAAGAGTAGGATATTCAATTCCCTCTTGTCCCAGCTGCAGAAATTTGGTTGGTAATAAACCTTCGTAATAAATGTGAATGCATTTGGTTCAAAGCTTACCATACCTTTTTCCACATCCTGTTCACAAATAAAACTATTAACATCTTCACAGTGAAAGTCATTCCAGAGCCCAGCATGGATTAATCCAGCACAATCTTCTCCTGGCCCATGGCCATGTTTCCAGTTATCAGGCTGTCCAGCACTCCAGTTTCTTAAATAAAACAAAAAAAAAGATCATTTCATAACCAAGCCATCACATGACAGTGTGACAGAAGAGATTTATAACAGTAAAAACAGAACAAAAAATAAATCTCTCCTAAAGTAGAAATCATACTCCTTAACAAATAGTGCATGACTTTTTCTGGAAATTGAAAACAGCTGGGCTTTAGAGATGGGAATCAGTTGGACAAACTGCCAAAGCTCAAAAGTCTAAAATTAGACCAAAAATTATGTTATGGTTTTGGACTGAACATAGACACATTTACAGAGTGTAATCCTTCAATGGGGTTGTATTTGTTTGTTTCATCTATAGCTGCAGATGAGCTACTAAGATATAAATACATCTTACTGTTAGATTTAGATATGCATCTCCAAATCCAAATGAAATCAAATCAAAATATAAAGAATAGTTTCTTGCTATACAGTATTTAGAGAGAAATGCCTAATATTATCATATCATAAACTCAAAACACATCAACAATCATATATTGCAAGAACTATCTTATAATAAAAAAATAAATTTGCATAATTAGAGCTACTAGATCTGGATTGCAAAACTCCAGAGCAGAGATTTTCAATCTGTTTATTGCCATCTAATAATCCTTCAGATTTCTGTAGTCTTTATATTTATTTGGGGATGTATCGTCCTCCTAGTAAATTATCCTTTGGGTGGATTATGAACAATCACTTTAAGATTTCTTAAGGTCCTTAAAGATGCAGTCGTTTAAGTTACAAATGTGGAGATTTCATCAGGATAAGAAGGAATTAACCAAAGATACCAGTAACATTTCCTTAAACTAAGCTGCAATGCTCAACAGCAGTCAAACAGAGAGACTGGAGAAAAAGGTAATAATTTCATTCAGTGGGAATGACAGGTCTTAGTCTACTTGATCTAGTGCTGATCCAGTGTATACCCTGATTCCAGTTCAAAAGAGTTTGGCTGATATTTAGCTTCAACGACAAATGAAGGCGCAAGTTTGGTACCAGCAATGATTTACAACTGATGCAATATGGAAGTCTTATTTTCTGTAATCAGCCAAGTAAAATTGACCCTTAATTGTTGTCCTTCTTCCACCCACACATCTTTATAAAAGTTGTTTAAAAAAACCTCTGGTTTCTCTGGCCTAGTTTGCTATTAAGTCTGTAATAAGCATTTTAAGGTGCTTAATGTGCCTTATTATCTTCTTTTATTAGTTATTCAGTATTTTTTTTCTGTCAATAAGCCTTTTGAAATCAAAGAAATATTAATCTAAACCTAAAAGACAATGCCCTTTATAAGGTTGCTGCACTGTTTCCTATTGGCAGATGCTAAGAAACAGTTTTAGCAGAAAACAGTGAATGTCCTTCCTGTACTCACATGTATTCTGGTAGGGTACCATCCAGCCATCGCCATTCATCTTCCTTCGCTGAGTCAGTGAGACCAATCCAGAAACTGCCTTTTGCAATAACTTGTTTTTTCAACCATTGCTGTGTACAGAAGAAGGAATCGGTCACATTATTTCACATCCCAGGGTTTTGGCTCCCTTAAACTATTTTAGCCTCTTGAAAAGTGTGACTGAGCATAAACATGAGTTTCTGGGCAAAATCAAACCTGGAACTATTTCTGAGTGTATCTCATTTGATCTGAGCACCTTTTCCAACACATTCTTCCTTTCACGCTCCCAATCTCAGTCCAATTTCCTTTTCACCATCCACCAAGAATGTCTTTTTCCCAACCAATTTTCTGGTTAAAGAAAGTGCGCTGATAGTAGTAATAGCCAGCTATGGCACATGAAGTGAAGAGAGGGACTTTATTTCCACTCTAGCAATGGAAATTCTGCAAAGTAGAGTGTGAAAAATGCTGCTTCCACACGAACTGTTTGCCGCGTGGTGGGCTCTGCAGCCAGAATGAAAAGGGATTATCAAAGAAACTCCCATGTTCCTTTTCCCTGCTTGCTGTCACAAGAGCATCAGCTCAGTAAATGCTGACCAAACATTTTAATTTGTCTGCCTCAATACAAAATGCTGTCTTTTATTATATTTACAGTGGCTCATTGTAGCATGATGTGGATATTAATGCAGCTGTAGTTGCCCTGGAATCAGATTTGAAGATGTCTAATAAAGAGCTATAAATAGATAAAACAGTTTGGGGCTCTGAGACTAGGGAGAAGGGAACTTGGAGGCTGAATGGGAAGGGTTTGTTTTATAACTTAAATTAAAATCCAACATGTTACCCCAAAAGCATATAGAAATTACAATAATCATCTCATCTGGAACAATATCCTGCCTTATTTTCAACAAGACCTTTTGGATGTTCACTATTTCTATTTCTGGGGTTGGAAATATTACTCTCAATGATACCATTGGTTTATGTTTGCACACACACTCTGCTTAAGCTGACATTTGGGAATCTTTGATTAGTCTTCATAGGGTCAAACTACATATTGCTTATGTTGCCTTCAACTTTGTTTTGTCATGTAGTGAAGCGTAGCTACGTAGAAATGTCATTTTATTAAAATGACAAGATGGACAGGAAGAAGGTATGCATTCCTTTTCCAGTCCTGCCCTCACCTCTGTTGAGTCAACCTCCTAGCCTGCATTTTGCTTTAGAGAAAATCATTTTTTTTGGGGGGGGGGAAGCAGGCATAGGCGAGACAATATCAGCAAGTAAGTAAGAGTAAGAAAGAGTGATAGATCCTCTTCTCATGGACTGCTCTGAACAAACAGATGGCAGCATCTGACAGCTCCATTTCAAGAAAGAAAAATCAACATGGATTTTCAGCAGAATATTCAACCTAGGTAACAGCATCAGAAGCTCCTATAACAAGTGATGGTTGGTCTTCCGTGCAAATACAAGTGGGAAGGGCAACTCAGTTGTTAAATAGTTGCTAGTGAAACTGCAACTGTGTTTACTTCAGCTTTCCTTTGCTTTACAGCAAATAAATGCAAGGATTGATCACAACATTACTTTTTCATCACCATTGTAACTGCAAATGATAATAAAGTAAAGCAGTTGCTAAACAAGGACTACTTGCATTTTTGGTCAACTTTTTTCAGTAAAACTGAAATCCCCTGATCATCCCTCCTGATTATCTTTAGTCAGATGTTTACATTTATGAGACATTAACATCTATAAAATGAATGAAGGCAAATATATGTGTCCCAGGGTAATGTTGGAGAAGCCAATCTGGGTTGGTCACCAGGACCAAAGGTTTAATCTTCTGTAGTCACACACATTCTGGTGAGAGACAAGTTCCCTGAAGATGGGCTCCAGCACCAGTCCGAAAGCTCGGAAGACTAAAACTTTGGTCCCAGTGATCAACCTAGATTGGATCCTGCAATGTATAAGATACTTTCTGACTGTCTTGTCTAACCTACTCAACTCCAATCATTGTCAACTGGCATGGCTGGAAGTAATGATGTTCCATATTTGTTCTTTTGTACTATTTAAATCTAACAGCATGCTAGATAGGCTTTTATACCTGTTCTTCTTTGCTATTGATGAAAACCAAATGAGATGATTTCTCTTCGCAGAAAAGTTTTGCATCTTCAAAAACGGCTCTTTCATTTGAAAAGTAGTAGCAGTTGTCTGAAAAGTTCTTCCAGTAAACAGGACAACCTATAACATGAAACACTCACATATAAACGCTCAGGAGAATGAAAACATAATCTTAGGGCTCTGCACACTTTGAAAATGTGCTATATGTTAAGGCAGCCTGATTTTTTTCAAGGCTTTAGTATGGCCCGAAAAAGATGCCTATGTTTTAAGACTCAACCCATTAAAATCAATGCCACTATTAAAATAATAGCATCTTTTTTTCAAACATATACAGAAGCCTGAGAAAAGATGCACTAGTTTTAAATAAGCATCAGGGACACACTGTGCTCATGTGAAACCCACGAGACGACTTCTGATTTACTCTTGAAGCACTAATAACCCTAGTAGATATAGTTTTGAATAACATTATTGGAAGCCAAGCAATTTGAAAAACTAATTATCTGTTCAGAATATTGTTGAAATGGAATTTCCGTTATTGAGAGTTGCAGCCATCCTTTTCTATCAAATTGGCCTTCAAATCATTTCTAGTTTATCATTAAGAAAAAAAGGGCTCAGTTTAATAATATGATTGCAGGATAAAATTGAAAAGCATCCAAATTTTATTCATGTATCAAAACCATTCTTCTAATACCATTCTGGGGTAACTTTCTATGCAAAATTTGAAACAAGTATTAACAATGAAATTTGAACAATCCTACACAATTACTTATCAGGTTTTAACAGGAATACTGGCAATATACTATGTTTTGCCCACTTTTTCCATATAATACATAACTTTTCCCATTATTACAAGAGACAAATATTGGTTCTCATATATCAGTTCTGCAGTAACATAGAAATTGTTTGTGAATTAAAAGATAAGGGAGAAAAAATAAAGTTCAATAAACTTTAGATATCACTGAATCTATATGACAGTTGAAGGAAGAGAAAGAAATTAAAAGATGGGAAGAGGAATTGGTCAGCTTGAGCTTATAATTTTTTTACATATAATAGTACAAAATACTAGGACTTATAACAAGGATCAAGATTACTTATTGTCTTCTTAACATTATAGAGAGAAGCTTTAGAAGACGAGTGAGAAAGACAGACAAAAATGTGCTTCATGGCCCCAGACCATCTCTCTGTGTATAATGTTATAGATTAAATGGCTGAATCCAAGCACTAACAGCTCTGAAAGAGAATGTGAAGAATTCTGATGGGGAAAAAAGGTAACAATTGCTTTTCTGTACCTCCTTAGAAATCTTGGATTTAAAAAACATGATGTTCATTTCATGCTAGTTGGAGGCTTGAACAGATAAACTTCCATTGCAATGTGTACACAGAGTACAGTCCAATCCAATAGTCAACATCCCAGTAGTTTCAAACCGTACTTTTATATATTGGTAATAAATATACAGTGAAGCATGCAGTCACATAGCGTGTGTGTTAACAGCTTACCGTTAATTTCACTTTGTAGTGCCATAGCTATTCCTGGACCTGGTGGTCCGGGAGGACCAGGCTCACCTGGAAGACCACGTAGTCCAGGTACACCTGGGAAACCAGACAACCCACGAGCACCAGGTATCCCTGGTTCACCAACAAATCCTTGAAGACCTACGGGTCCAGGTGGGCCTTGTGGGCCAGGGGGTCCATCTTTGCCAGGTGGTCCAGGGAGTCCTGGATCTCCACTAGGACCAGGCAGCCCAGTCTTCCCAGTTGAACCTCTCTGGCCTTTAGACCCAGGTGAACCTCTGGAACCTTTTCCACCTTTTTCACCTGGTGATCCAGGTGGGCCACTTGGTCCCTTTTCACCTTGAGGTCCTGGAGGTCCTTGTTCACCTTTGTCTCCTTTTTGTCCTTTGGGCCCAGTAAGTCCAATTGGTCCTTGGGGTCCTCTGTCACCTTTGGACCCTCTTGGACCTGGAGGACCTACAATAAAATGAATATGTGGAGAAAGTCAGAAGAATAATGAAATAATTTAATGTAATAAAATTAGTAAACTGCAATACCTCTTAGTACTAAGAACATATTTCTACTTTAGATTTTAAATCAATTTCTAAGTATTTTTAACAATACTGGGCTCCTTCAAAGAACTCAAGAAAACTTAATCTATAAGTGTGCCTTTATCATAAGACAAAAAACTAAAACTAGATAGATGTTTACAGCTTCCTTAAAAGATTAAGGAAATTGCCCAGATTTGTTCAAGTTGTTTAATTGTGTTTATGTGATTGTTGTTGTTGTTTATATGATTCAGTATTGCATCAAAGAATGTCCAAAACCTTACCAAGCATTCCTCTTATTTATATTTTTGTTATTTTAAACAAGCATGAGGGGGATTCAATGTCTATATTTTATTTTTTTCTTGCTTTTCTATTCATTACAGTCACAAAACAAAGCAAATTTGACTAAATTTCCAAGTTATGGGAGACATATTTATAGAAGAAAGTTTAAAAAATGGTGGAACTATCATAAAATTCATGTTCAAGGAAAATTTGTATTAGGTAAAATAAAAAAGTATTAAAACTATTGGAAAAGCTTTAAAAAATTCTAGATCTTTTCAAGTTATCTAGCGTGCAAAGATATCTAGAGATCTCAAAAAGAGTAATCTCCATTTCATGAAACCGAGGAAACTATCAGTTTTTGGAAGTTGCACTAAATAAAAAATATCTCATTTTCATGAAGTTGTCAAAGAAAAAAAAACTTCTGCTTACAAGAAAAAAAACTTTTGCTAAGTGTCTTCACAACATTGGGCTATTTTTCAGATAGTGACACATTCTACTTATGACATATGCATAATACAATATATATATCTGATTATAGGATGGTGAAAAATTGTAATGGAAACTTTAGAAATATAAAATATTTACATTTCTCTTCCAGAAATGGGGAAAAAAATAGAACACCAATAATGGTTGACAATATATATGAAATAAAAGCATACCAAACACTAAAGATCAGTTCTGATGCGATGTGCATTTCCTATTTTATTTGTTTTATTTGTTTAATTTTATCCTACCTTCATTATTTATATAAACAATTCTAAGTAATGAACATCCCTAATACACCTCCTTCTTCCTATTATCTCCACAACGACAACCCTGTTGGGCTGAGAGATAATGACTGGCCCAAAGTACTTTCCTCTTAACCAGGGGTGAAATCCAGCAGGTTCTGACAGGTTCTGGAGAACCGGTAGCTGAAATTTTGAGTAGTTCAGAGAACCGACAAATGCCACCTCTGGCTGGGCCCAGTGTGGGATTGGAATGGAGATTTTGCAATATCCTTCCCCCAGGAGTGGGGAGGGAATGGGGATTTTGCAGTATCTTTCACAAGCCACACCCACCAAGCCATGCCTACCAAGCCACACCACGCCCACCAAGCCATGCCCACAGAACCGGTAGTAAAAAAATTGGATTTCACCACTGTTCTTAACACTTTGGTGATTTAATGTAAAGTCTTCATATATTTCAGTATGCTTTTCAGCACAATGACAAAAAATCCACTCCTGGATTAAAAGTTTTCATTAAAGCTCTCCCCATGTGTCAGAGACCAGCACAAGGACTGTAAAGTCCTTTTTAGAAGCTGGGCTAAAGGGAAACGTTCTTGTTAAGACAGCTATGATACAACACACATATGAAGACTAGGCTATGTCAGGAAGTTCTGTTTAACTAGTTGCAGTCTAATGCATTGATCTTTTATTATAGGAAGACGGGGGGGAAAAGAGGCCCGTTAATAAGATAAAATTATTCCACCTTCCAGCTTGTAATATAAACCACTGATTGGTAACACCAAGGCAAGATTATCTGAGTGTTATCCACCAAGAATGCAAGTTTAGTTGGGTGTGGATTGGCTGGAAGGTATAAGCATTAAGTGTATAGAGCTAAGTTGTAAACTATTTAATGATGACTCATCAATGCAATGAATATTCAGCATTTTCATTAATTATCTGGATGTGGAGATAAATGGAACACTTAAAATATCTTGTAAATGGCACATATTTCTCTGGAAGATTAAAATAAAATTCAAAATAATAGGTTAAAAATATAGGCTGAAAATAATAGGATGTAGTTTAAGAGAGAAATAATTGAAGTAAGAAATAATTAAGTAAGAGAGAAATAATTGCATTCAGGAAAAGAATTCAAATGCTGAACTACGGGATGGGAAACAGCTGGTTTACCAGTATTGGAAAAGAACTTGGAATAATAGTTTTACATTCCAACTATGAGTCAATAATATATGAATGCAGATAAGAAAATGCAATTTTAGGCTGCATCAAGTGAAGTATAGTTTTCAAATCACGGGAATTATGACTTCCTTTTCTTTCCTTTGGCAATCCCACTAGAGTATTTTGTCCAGTTCTGGGCATCACACTTTAAAAAGGATTCAAGTGAATTGGACAATCAGAGATTAGAAACCAAGTATTATAAAAGAGAGATTGAAGGAGCTAAGAATGTTTGGGCTTGATGAGAAAAGATTGAGTGGGAATATGATAGCACTCTTCAGATCAGATTACAAAGGTTTAGGATGCTAAACTATTCTCTGTTGTTCTGGAGAACCTGATACATTTTACCTGGACTGATTAAAGTCTAGGTTCTTTGGGGCCAGTCATCAGTCAATACTTCAGCAAATTGTTGTGGGGAAAATGAAATAAAAAGTGCTACATACTTGAGCTTCAAAAATAAAGGCAAAGATATAAATATATAACAAGTAAATAAATATCAGCCATTGATGATACTTTAATTTGAATTCCTGCTTTGAAAAGTGGACAGACTTGATCACCTAAATAACATTTTTCATCTATGATTCTAAGATACTTCAATGTAATCAGTAAACCAAAATGTCACATCAAACCAAACATATAATGGACCAATTTTACCTTGCAGCTATTTTTTTAAATTGAACTATTTGCGGAGTACTGTTATAAAAACTAATACAATGCAGTATTGTTCTATTTACTAGAAATTGGCATCTTAGACAATACTAATTCATTCAATTATTACATTTTGTTTTAGAAATTAGTTCCAAAAGAAGAGTCAGATAGAGGAATATGAATTTAAGAATAGCAAAAAAACCCCCAACCAGCAATAACCATACTACGTTAATAATACATTTTCACATAATCTGTATTTTAACTATCTAACAAATAGCTTGTAGTCTACACCAGTGTTTCTCAACAAGTGGTATCCAGTACCATAGTAGTTTAAGACACACATTTCCCTTCCAAAATCATTAAAAATGCAAGCGAGGAAAATAGGGCAGAGAAGGAAGACTAGAGAATTGCTAGTCTTCAACTGAAAGTATTGAGGAACCCCCAAAAGTGCTTTTTCAAGAGGCAACTGGACTTTCTATTGAGTGGGGAGGGATACAACATCATCTATCTCCAGTCTACAACACAATCCTTTCAACAGTTCCAAGAAGGCTCCACACTCATTTGAACTACTCAGGTGACCACAGAGATAAACCTCCGAGTGGCTTCAATTACTCTATAAAAAAAAGAATGCAAATGACCAGCTGTCTGCAAGGAATATATATTCTTCCATTCCCTGCCATCCAGTCAGAGTTGAAGAAGCTTCTTGGATGAGGAGCAAAACATCTTCAAAGAAAAACCAGAAAGTCCAGTTGCCTTGAAAAAGCACCTTTGGGGAAACCATGACCTGGATGACTGAAAATCTCTATAGACATATTGAGGAACCCAGCTTTTTCACAGTGTTTCTTAGAGCCCAGGATTGCAGCAGCCTCTTTGAGGACAAAATAACATTTATGCTAGTTTGTTTCCTCTCATTATTTAATTATTTTTATTTTTTTTAATTTATTTTGGCTTAAAGAAAACTTTCCAGATTGGCAAACACTGCTTCACTCCCAATGAGCTTACTCATTATCCCACCATTATAACAGGAAGTTCAACAGTATTATTGCAATGTTTAAGTCCATAAGAATACCAAAACAGGTACATATAGTAGCAGAATATTTGTAAACATATTATCGTTTTCAAAAAAAAAGATTGTGGTTCACATTTTTCAGGACCCAGGTTCTTTGATATAGGAATAAAGTAACGTGAGAACCATTGGTTTTGACCATTGTAATTCGTACTGCTTAAATGAAATGTTGATATTTGTGTAATTTTTTTCTATGCTGCTTTGAAAATGTGTCCATATTTCAACCCTTGTTCAACTGTTCTTCCATTATTATTAGATCTTCTTTAACTCTGGAACCATAACTAAATCTTATGCTATAAATTCTATAGTTAAACTTCATGTGTTTCTTTATATAATATGATATGAGAAAAGAATAACTCTAATAAACCTGCAAAGCTGACCTACTGTTTTTTCTTTCCCTTCTATTCCCTTTTCCACCAACTTTTCAGAAACTCAGGAAGTGGAGTGATGTAGTCACCTTATTTATTTTCCTACAATGCTTCTGAAATCCATAAGGAGCTGGTAATCTCAGGTATCCTAGACAATTTGAAAATCAATACCAATATCAATTTTAGAAAAGTCATCCAATACATTTCTTACCTTGCAGTATTGTGAAATTTTTAATCAGCTGACCATGTTTAGAATCTACCAGCTTCATCTCTTCCATTATTACTGATAAATTGGCTACTTCAATATCTAACCGTGTCCTCATCACATCCTGCTGCATCCTTAAAGTAGTAGCATCAAAACGAACATTAGCTAATGTGTTGTTCATAAAAATCAGCTCATCCATATGCTTACTAAGAGTATCTGTGCACGTTGTCCTGGCATCGTTGAGATTGCTGGTTAGTGTCCGTAAGTGATGAGCAGTGTAGCTAATATTACTAATAATGTTGACGATATCTGTCTCAAAACTATGAAATTTGTCTTCTTGCTGGTTAAATTTGGTAGATGTTCTGTTTTCATATTCTTTATAGTGTTCTTGGAGATCCTTCAAACTTTGTTCATTGGCTTGAGCAATAGTAGTGATATTCTCCATTTGTCCACTGAATGAGTTTAACTGACTGCTCACATCCTCAAGTGTATCATTATTAGCTTTGGTCATAACTGAATTGTTAGCTGCTAATACTTGTAAAATCTGCACTTTCTCTTTAAGCCAATCAGTATCTTTCCGTGCTTGGAGGGCAACCTGCTGAAGGTTTTGAAAGTCATTTTTGATTCTTTGGATAGCCTGACTTGTGTCATCCACCGATCTCTGCAAAGCACTGATAAGGTTTCTTTGCTGAACCTGGGTCTGGTTAAGATTATTTAGATTCAATATGACAACATTATGTGAGTGCATTTGGCTTTGCAAGCTTGTTTGAATGTTATTTGTGTCTTGTTGGAGATCACTGATGTAGCCATTGTAAGCTTGAAGAGTTTTGTTAATATTGTTGATCATGAAAGAGTTGCTGTCCAAAACGCCATTCATTTGACTTTGCCTGTCATTTAACATGCTACCAGATTCTTGTAACTTTTCCAGTGTTTCTTTGTTCTTTGTGGTTTTTTCTGAAATCTCATGAAGTTGCTGACGGAGGGCTAGGACATCAGCTTTGAAACTTGAAAGCTCTGTGTTTGTGGTCATGGCTTTCTCTTCAGTTTGATAATCTGAAAGAAGCAGGAAAGTGATAAACATTCACATTTGTTACTTAGCAGAAGAACAGTTTAACAGAGTTTACTTCATTATAAACAGGAGGATAAGCCAATACATAAACAAACTTATTTGGGGAATTGCGAATGAACATCAGTTTGCGTTGGGGAATTCTGAATTAATACAAACTAATTTCTATTTACAAGGCTGGTGGAAGGGTCACTGAAACATAGAAAATTAAAAGCATACAAAAAGCATATGAATTCCCTTTTATTGAGAGACCATCACAAAACCTAGATCAGTATCATCTGTTTTCACTCTCAGAAGCTGGCCATGGTCTCAAACAAGAAGAAATCTGTCCTGTTGTATGTTTCCAGAAGGATGAAAACTGTGTTTGCCAATATCCCAATCACCCAAGAGATTCATCTTAGCTTCAATAAACTTAACACATACTTAGATGGTTTTATAGTGAATAAATGCATAATTTGTATATGCATTTATTCAGTATGGCACTGTATAAAGTGTAAGATTCAGAATTTGAAAGTTTAAAGATGAACCATTAACAAATTAAACTAATCTTTTAGAGAATCTATTACCAGCTACTGTAAAAAAATTACTATTGGTTCCAATTTTAGTATGTTGATGACTCCTATGACAAAGGCATAATAATTTCATCATTTACTTAATCAGTTTATTCATATTAATTACCCAGTTTCTTTAAATCACTTTTCACTTCTAAAAGCTTCTCACTGCATCGTTGGCGTGAATCTTCCATGTCACCAGAAACATTGTCCATTTTTTCTACAACTAGAACAAAAGAAAACAATTTCTTAGCAGTGATCAATATTGATAAAAGACTGAAAGATGTAATCCAACAATCTATGGAATGAACATTCAGGCTCTCCATTCCCAATTATATGTTAATATATGCCTAAAGAAACCAGAGTAATTTTCCCACTGGCACCAGTACTTAAAAATAACTATAATGAGATTGTTAATGCTAATAACAATATTAGCAATAACAATATACGTTTATTATATACTTTTTTAAAAATGATGCTACCAAAATAGCATGCAACAAAATAAAACCATATAACATGGTCCATAAAAATGTTTAAAAGAAACCAAAAAAACCCCCGAACCAGACAGAAATCAAGCAATAGCAAAAGGCAATTATGCTTAAGTTAAAACTTAAACTTTATTGTTAAAACAATAAAATAAGGGATACACATTAAAGCCTATAGAAATACATGCTTATTCATACTTTTAGTGAGATACACAAAGAGGAAATCCAGAAAATTTGATCTAGGAGGACATTATAGGTTTACTCATACCACCTATATGACAGGGGCACCTGTCTCTTATGTACTTTCACTGAATCTCTTAAAAATAGAACTGATAGAAAAACCTTGAATACTTAATGTATAGGGAAAGCCCTCAAATTCTGTTATGGAAGGTGGCTGAAGGCAATGCAGATAGTCCTCGATTTATGACCATAAATGAGCCCAACATTTCTGTTGCTAAGTGAGACAGTTATTAAGTGAATTTTGCCTACTTTATGACATTTCTTGCCATAGTCGTTAGGCAAATCACTGCTGTTGTTAAGTAAATAACACGGTTGTTAAGCGAATCTGGCTTCCCCACTGACTTTGCTTGTCAGAAAGGGATCATATAACCCCGGGGACACTGCAACCGTCATAAATATGAGTCAGTTGCCAAGCATCTGAATTTTGATCATATGACCATGGGGATGCTGCAATGGTCGTAAGTGCGAAAAATGGTTATAAGTCACTTTTTTCAGTGCTGTGGTAACTTTGAACAGTCACTAAATGAACTGTTGTAAGTGGAGGACTACTTGTACCTGTATTAATGGGACTTTATTGTTTTTCAATTATTCATTAATACAAAACAAAAAATGCTAAATTCCTTGATGTCTTCCAGAAACATAGAATTGAAATCACATATAATAATATAATAATATGAATAAATACATCAATTGAAATTTGCAGTTATTCTGATGGAGGGAAATCTAATGACATGTGCTGATATTATAATAAAACTAAATGTTGCACATGAAAAGCCTGTTGAAAAATGTTTTTGCCCAGTGGATTCTGTACTTTTTGAGACTCTATGGCTAATCTTAACTGTTTTAATGTCACATTCACTGTGAAACTGTGGTGGAGCTTTTTTTTTTTCCTTTTCTTTTACTTAGTTGCAAAGTATGAGAATTATCAGGTTTGTTTGGCATTTCAGATCTCTTTAAAGCTGCTGCTGGCTGCCATCCACAATGGACACAGTGGGGCTTGGAGGCTTCCCTCTGGCCCACAGAGGAACGGGTGTTCACAGGGTACCTGGTTGCAATTGTTAGAAATATTGAATCTTACATTTGACTTAAGTCACATACAATTTTTAGAATGAAAGTACACAATACAAAGTGGTTGAATTAAAAAAAAAACCTAGACAACTGCATTTGGATGAAGAAGCGATAGAAAAAGGCAAAAAAAAAAAAATCACAACACAATAACTGTAAAGCTGTCTGTTAGGCACACTTAAAACCTCGTTGAATATAGTGCTTTTTGTTTTTATTTAATAAGACAGAATTTGGCAGTATTGTAGTTTTTGATTTATTACTGGTCTTTTACTGACTGTTCTAAGTTACACTGGACCCCCCACCCACCCAAAACGTACTTATGCCCTGGTTTTGAAATTCTGGTGGCCAGCACCGTCTCTCATAGTCTCATGACCACATTTTGGGTGCTTGAAAATCAGGCTGCAATTATGATGTTTGCAGCATACCCCAGTAATGTGACTGCCATTAACAATGTTTTTGATGACTAAATTGATTTTGAACTTAATATCAGCAGCTAGGCTGCTGGTAGCTCAGTATTGGAACAAGGACTCTTTGCCTACTATTGAAGAGTGGATATTGAAAGTAACAAACCTAGCAGAAATGGCGAAAATCTCGGCGTACTTGAAGGACCACACGCAAGAAAGATACGTATCGGAATGGAGAAGATGGATTGATTATATTCAAAATAAGTATCAGACAAGAAAATATCAAATAGCTTATGAATTAATGTTAGTATTAGAAGTATTTGGTTATCTGTAGTGGAGTTAAGGTTTCAGTGGGGTAGGTAGTACTTTGAGGATAAGTAGATTAATCTAGTTTATGTTTGATTAAATGAAATACCTTGTATTTTGCTCTGGGAAGTTGGGGGGGAGGGTGGTATGAAGGGGGGGAAAGGGTGGGGGGAACGGGGGAAATTTTTTTTTTTGTATTTCTTTTTTGTAAAACTTTTCAATAAAAAAAAAACAATGTTTTTGATGGAAACCGGCATTTACCTCCAGTTTGTGACAAAAAACCCCCACTCCCCATAGCAAACAATATGTTTGCTTATCGATTGTGGCATTCACTTTATGACCATCATGTTTGATTTATGGCTGCCATGTTCATTTTGTGACTGCTATGTTTGTTTTAAGGACTTTGCAAAAAAGAAAAAAAGTAACTTTGGGTTAGTCATGTGTTTTACGACCATCACAAATTATGACCATAATTGCTAGGCTCAGTTATGGTCGTAAGTCAAGCATTACCCATATAAACAAAAACAACAAATTTACAATCAAAAGTCAATCCAAGGTAGAAGCCAAATATTAAACAGAAAGTAACTACTGGAGAAAGAGGAATATTTTTTTTACAAAATAATCTAAGAAATTTCAGAGAGCGAACGGGTAGCAGCAGCAGCAGGAGACTCTGCTCATTCACCTGGACACTTCTGTGCATGCGCAGAAGCGTTGCACGAGCGCACACATGCACACACCCACAAGCGAACCAGTAGCGATGGATTTTGAAACCCACCCTGACACACACACACAACTTTGCAACCATTGCAAATACATGCCAGTTCCAAGCACCCAAATTTTGATCACCTATCTGTTGATATGCTTCAACAGTCAAAAATACCAAGACCTATCATAAATTCCTTTTTCGGTGTCATTTCAAGGAGTAGCTAATAAAATAGTTAAATTGAGGACTATCTGTAATATGGAGAGTACCTGCCAGTATTGGCATTTTGGCCAGAATGCAAACCTTGCTTTTCCATATTTTTTTCAAACTGGGATCTCTAATAAAGAAAAGTAACATGCTGTTTACCTGTATTTCAACAGATAGGTAATATATGCAGAGTATTGACACATTCAGATTTCCCATTACTATTGATGTTTAAATATTATCCATGTTGTGTGTGTATCCATCCAGTCCTTAAACTGAAATCAATGAATAAGCTACCATATGTTTGAAGTACAGTCAGTGAAATTTAACTGAAATACTGAGCTTTTGTTATATACCCGTTTTCTAAATACAAAAACATTGTGAAAGACTGATGTATGAAATAGATTGATGGAAAAGAGCAACTATCTGTGTTTCTCCTAAACTTTAAGAGTTGCTTACATTTTTATAATTTAACAATCTGAGATTACCGTAGTAATCTTACCCTATTTAAGTAATTATTTAGGATGACGAATTAACTGATAGTCTAGCATGGAAAATAATGATTACAATTTGCTTTCATCTGTGATATATTCTGAAATCACACTGATTTAATTAATCAATTACTTTTTTGTGGTCAATTTTTCTTGGACACAGTACACAGCTACTGTTATAGATATGGAACTTACCTTTGTATCCCAAGACCGCTACTGTTATTGCTAGCAAGGCACATAATATATACAAAAGTATGATAGAAAATTTCAGTGCCCAGTTACTTTTACACTTGGTGCATTGTGTTCCTTCTTGAATACCTACAAAATAAAATTAAGAAATATAATTAAATTAAATTATATTTAATTAGTTAATATGAAGATCTTTATTTGCAAGCCTGCATAACGCTAAAACTAAATGTGGTTTATCGATAACCCATAATCAGTTAATTTATTGGTTTGATAAGAGACAGTCATGCATTATATTCAATGTAAATTCAACCAGTTAATTGATCAGTCTATCTATCTATTGATAAACAAATATAGGTATTCATACATAATGTCCAATATATAAATTGCAAACACATAATTTTATTTATATTTTATGTTTCTAGACTACCCATCTCCCTCAAATATGGACCATGTGTGAGTTTATAGCAGAATTCCTGAATGATATAGTCACATATTCTTTTGCATACCAAAAGTTATTCCTCCTAAAAAGGTATGGTAAATTACTATTCTTTACACTGTTTTTAAAATATTGAGGTTCCCAAATGAATGAATACCACACGTACTTTTTTTAATCTTATGAATAACAGTTTTGATTCAAGCAACTAGAAATAAGAAACATGCATGGGTTTACCTAGAATTGTAATTTTCAGAAAAGTTTCTGTTCTACTTAAAACATTCAAACTATAAGTTAACTACTTACCTGACAGTTAAAAGAAATACAGAATTAACCAACCAAAAACATTAGTATTGGACTCTAGAATTGAATATATGCTAATTTGGCTGAATTAGGAGCAAACAATAGTAACAACAAAAATAAAAGACAACTGTAAGAAGGACACTTTGTGCCCTGTTGCAATTTATTTGTCCTTTTTATGGTCACATATTGTCTCATTTCTGTTGTTACTTTTGTTTGCTCCTATTAAAATGAAATATGTCAGTCCTGAATCATCTCTGCAAATGTAAATAAAATGAATGGAATGTAAGTGAAACTGGAGTGGGCTTTAGTCTCTGACTACTTTTGTTAGGAGGCAAAAGCTGTACAGTGAATTTCCCAATATTCGTTAGCAGATCAAAAATCCATAAGACTATTCTGTACTCTTGAAGTGATCGTATTCTAAATTATGCAAAACCAAGTTTAAGCTTAATCGGACTTTTATCTGTTCACATTGGTTTGGTTTGGGTCCTTCCTTATGTAATCTGAGCAGCCAGCTTTAATGATGGGCTGCTTCCAATCCTTTGTCACCAGTTGAACATACCAGAGTGTCCGGGTCATTTCCGGATGCTGCACATTTCTCCCTGCTGACTTAAACAACCCTTAATAAATATCAGATGGGATACAATGAGTCTTCTTTCACTAGACACACTTTTCAGTTTCCTGGCTTATTATAATGCAAGATCTGTTTTTTCTTTGTCCCTGTTGGGAAGACATCTGGCTAAACAGACCAAAGCTTAGTACAAAGGGTGTATCCAGCTGATACACATGTTTTGGGGGACCCCCTTTCTCCAGGAGCCAAGATGGTCACAAAAAAACAAGCTCGAAAGACATCCTCCTGTTACTAGCCTTTGTAGTATTTGTTTTTCTTGGATTACATTCCAGTGACTGGGGACTTTGTTCTCAAATGGGGGTCTCCATCTGCAGATTTTTTGGGGGGAGGGAGACTGCAAATAAACAATTTTACTACTAAGGAATGAAAAAAAATTTTTTAGTAAGACTTATCAGTAATTCCATAGGATTGAATGTAATCCTATGTCTTTTTTTCTTACTGAATAATTGCTTAGAATTTTCCACCAAGCTATTTCTTTATTATCTTGGGTGAAAAATCTGCTCCACTTTTCCATAAAATAAAAATTGAAGTAAAATTATCCAAAGTACTTTTGAAATGGGACCCATATAGTCACCTATCTTACTAGAAGTTATTTGAGGCAGCATACAACAATTAAATAAAACAATATAAATACAATAATAAAAACATTCATTATAAAAATAGGCAATCTTTATTAAAAATTAAAATATAATTAAAAATTTAAAGTATATACAAATGGGGAGATATATCACAACCATGTGTTAATCATATTAGGGGAGTCACCATAAAATGTCACCAGTTTCCGTCGACTCCCAAATTTGGAGGTATAACCAGGTCTTGAGACGCTTCCCAAACATTAACAGAAGTGTGTGTGTAGAATATTTCTCAAAATGGGTGCCACGGCAGAGGAAGCCTACTTTCTGGGACCCATCAAATGTTAAGTTCCTCAAAGATAATACCCAAAGCATGTTCTTGTGACAGATCTAATGGGATGGGTTGATGTAATCAGGGAGATGCGCTCCCTCACATCCTGGTCCTATGCCATGAAAGGCTTTAAAGGTAAAAATCAGTACTTTGAATTGGACCAGAAGCAAATTGGCAGCCAATGCAGCTTTTGTAGGAGGTGTGTGACATGTGCTGTTCTGGGGGTACACATAACTGCCTTTGCCACTGCATTCTGCATCAGTTGAAGCTTCCAGATATTATGCAAGACCAAGTCCTGTGGAAAAATCAGGTGGAACAACAGCTGATGACTTCTTTCTATCGGTCTATAATAGAAAGTGTCCTCACATACTGTATGACACTATAGTAATGTGGAAATTGGGATCGTAGAAAACACCCAGGAGCATAGAAGAGTCCAAAGGCAGATGCATGAATAAATGTGATAAATGTATTTATTCATATAACAAAACATATTAACTATATACAAAGGCTGTCTTAATATCCATTAGGGTAGGGGGCACACAGCGTGTGTGACTACCCCTATCAAAGATCATGTCTCATGGAGAACAAACGTAAAAGAGAGCATGGTGGAAAGGTTAGAGGGGGTTTTATACTCAGTGTAAGCCCCTCCTCTCCACATAGGGGTGGGGGCACTTCCTGCCTCCACTAGTGTCTGTATGATATATGTGCCAATGGCTTGCAAATACTTGACAGTTCCCCTCCTTGCGAGCCAATGGCATGCAAACATACAAATGCAATGCACAACAAATTTTACCCTGTGAGACATAACTTTTTACACAGATCTTTGTGCCTATCTGCTGGTAGAGGTTTTGTGAAAATATCAGCTGTTTGATATTTGGTCTGACAATGTGATAAAGATATAAACCCCATCTCTACTAGTTGCCTAACATTTTGATAGCGGATATCAATATGTCTGGACCTTTTTCCCACCGCATAGGCTTTGGCAATGCCTATGGCCCCGGTGTTGTCTTCTATAATTTGGATGGGCAAAGTCGGTGGTGTCCAGATGCTAGAAATTAAGGCATCAAACCATATCAGATCGTTCCCTGCCTCTGATAAGCATGCATATTCGGCCTCAGCGGTGGAGCACGAAACAAATTTCTGTTGCCCCACATGCCAATGGATGGGTGCCTCATTTAATAGTACCAAGAAGCCCGAAGTACTCCTACGTGTCTTGGTATCTCCGGCCCAGTCCGCATCTGCGAAGCATTTTAATTGGGCCTTGTCTCTATTCTCAGGTTCCAAGCGAAGCACGTAATCTGCTGTGGTCTTGAGATACCTTAATAGCTTTTTAATGGCTAACCAGTGGAACTGGGTAGGATGTTCCACTTGTCTAGATAGCAGGTTTACGGCCAGGGCAATATCTGGACGGCTCCAGTTACTTATATATAGTAATGAGCCAATCACTGACCTAAATAGAGTATTATTTTGGAACTCTGGGCTATCCTTGTGTGCCAATCCATAATAGTCGGTCTGCATTGGGATAGCCGTTGGCTTGCTATCTTCCATTTTACATTTCACCAAGAGTTCCTCTATCTTTTCCTTTTGGGAGAGAGCAAAACCTTTTGGTGTAGTGATGATTTGTACGCCTAGGTACTTGTCCACATATCCTAAAGACTTTAGAGTGAACTTTTTTTGTAGGGTCCTGGCAAATATAATACTTCCCCCCTTGTCAGGCCCTATATATAAAAGATCATCGACATACACTAGGACTTTCTCCAGCCCCCCTTTGGTATCCCTTGTGAAGGTACATTTATCAGCTGGAGATGGATGGAAACCCAGTGATTTGAGAGTTTTAGTCAGGCATTTGTACCACAGTCTGCCTGATTGTTTGAGGCCGTACAAACTTTTCTTCAGAAGCCAGGTGTGGCCTTCCTGCCGTTGAAAACCGGGGGCACCTCTGACGTAAATTTCTTGTTTTAGATGTGCGTGTAAATAAGCAGTTTGCACATCAAATTGAAAAATGTGTTCCCCATGTGCTGCTGCGGTGACCAAAGCAGCCCTCACACTTTCCGCTCTCACGGTGGGGGAGTATGTTTCATCAAAGTCCTGCAAGTAGCGCTGTGCGTAGCCTTGTGCTACCAGCCGGGCCTTATAGAGGAGTTTGTTGTTGGGCATTGGCTTGACCTTGTAGACCCAACGGGTGCCAATTGCTTTCCTCTTTTTGGGGACTTCCATGGGGATGAAGACTTTCAATTTTTTGAGACTGTCCATTTCCCGCTCCATTGCCACCCTCCACCTGCGCTGTTCTTCCTCGGGAAGCTGAAGGACATCTGAGTACGTTTTAGGGGCCATGGTAACGCTGTTGACCGAGGCAACACAGCCAATGTCCAATCTTTTGGGTGGCACCCCTTTATTGGAGCGTTTTGATCGTCTGGGAAATTGCCACTCACCATCATCATTGTCATCCGGAGCATCGGTGTCAGAATTGGAGCTGCCGGAAGTATCTTTCCAATCAAAATGGGGCGGGCCTCTGTCCCAGGCGCTGCGAAGATATGGTCGTTTAGGTGAGGCAGGAGGTGTGAAGTCACCCAGGGATTCCTTGTCTGAATCGTCAGAGTCAGGTAGGGATTCATCACCATCTGGATCTTCGCTGGTCAGTTGCTTGGAGTTTGTTGGTTCATCCTCTTCAGGTGGTGCTGCTTGTTCAGTGTCGCTTCTAATAGGGGAATAACCGGGTTCATTGGAATGAATTTTTGACCAATTTGACCCCTCCTCAAAGGAAGCTGATCTAGAGACAATGACAAGGTTATTTTTGTCTACAAACCTAGAGGCCTTGCTGCCGGTTGCATAACCTATAAATCTGAGCCTCCTTGATGCTTTGCCCCCCTTTCTTCTGAGGTGCTTGGGAATATGGACCCAGGCATAGGAACCAAAAATTCTCAAGTGTGAGAGACTAGGTTTCCTTCCATGGACCAGGAAGTATGGGGTTTGGTTAATGGCACTACTCCACGTCCTGTTGACTAGATAATTAGCCATTTTGACCGCTTCTGCCCAAAAAACTTGGCTCATGTCAGCATCTGCAAGTAGGCAGTTCATGACATTCTGCAGCACTCCATTTCTCCTTTCTGAAATACCATTCTCGGACGGAGTTCGAGGGGATGATTTAAAATGGAGGATGCCTCTCTCCTTCATCCACTTTTCGAAAATCTTGGATGTAAACTCAGTCCCCCTATCACTCTGCACCTGAGCGATGCACACCTTGTGTTGCGTTTGGATCTGGTTGTAAAGATATTTGAAGTTGGTAAAGACTTCAGTTTTGTCCTTTAAAATAAATACATGGCCATAACGAGAGTAATCATCTACTACTGTTAAAAAATAACACCCCCTACCAAGGGAGGGTCTAAAAGGACCAACCAAATCCATGTGTACCAGCTGATAAGGGTACCTTGCACGACGGGAAGAGACCTTAGGTATAGCAGCAGTTTTAGATTTTGCTGCCTTACAGATGGCACATTCCAAATAGGTATTACAATTCTTTATCTTAAGCCCATCAGAAAAATCTTGCATTTTCTTAATAACCGGGAAGCTGGCATGGCCGAGCCTGCGGTGTAATATATGAGCACAATCCAAATGTAAAGGTTTACCCATGCATACTTTGTCAACCTTATGTATCTTACCATTACAAGCTTTGGTCTGTTCAGTAATGAGAGTAGGCACTGGATTAATGGTCACCTTAGAGTTCCTCAGGATTGGCTGAGGAGTTGTGACCTTAATGGGCTCAGCCTTAATGGCTTTGGATGTCCTAGGAGCTGGTTTAAAAGCTTCATTGGTTTTAGGTCCAGGGTCCTTGAGTTTCGACAACCTGGGGGCTGGCACAGAAGCTTTCTGCTCTATCTGGGCGTTAGCTCCCTGAGCCCTCTTGTTAGGTTTCTTGTGCCTTTTGACCTGTGCTTTTGGGGAAAAATAAGGCAAATTGTTGATTTTTACAATTTCGCCAACAACACTCCCATTTTCGGAAACATAACCTCCACCCTTCTCAAAAACCAGTTTTACATTTTTATCCTCAGTCAATTTTAAGATGCTTAAAAGGTTGTTCTTGATTGAGGGAACATACAGTGCCCCTGTGACATCTCCTATACCAGGCACATTGATCACGCCTTCCCCAGTTACCTCTGCCTTGTCCCCAGTGGCAACTTTTACTGAGGACTTGAGTGGGTGTAAAACCTTAAATCATTGCTTCGTGTTGGCTATATGCGTTGATGCACCTGAATCAAGAAGCCACAGCCCCTCAGCATCCTTTACCTGGGAGGTGTGATTGTCACTAGTGACACTACAGTATTGGTATCCTTTATGACCACCTCCCCCTCTTCCACGGCCTCTTTTATTTTTACTGTGCTTAAGTCCAGCCGTGTTGGCCCTAGAGCGAGGGCACTCCCTTTTAAAGTGACCTTGTATACCACAGTCAAAGCAGGTGGGAAGGGTATTAATCCTTTCACTTGTGTCCTGGCGCCTCCTCTGAGGCCTAGGCCTGTGATATGCCTCCTTCATTTCTTGTTGTTCCTCATCTCTGCGTCTTAAATCTTCCTCAATAAAGCGGCCAGAAAAGTATTCTATATTTCTTTGTTCCCTAGAAACCCCTTCTAGAGAAATAATAAAGGGACTCCAGGATTTGTCTAGGGAGTTCAACATCACACTAATTAAAGTGGATTCAGAAACAGGCTCCCCCCTCTGTATAAGCTCATCCCTCATGGCTTTAAGCGTTGCCAAATGTTCCCCCATTTTGACACCAGGTCTGAGTTTATAGTTGTGGAACATTCTTGACAATCTGCTGGTTGCAGCCATATTGTCACTATGGAACAAATTATATAGGGCAGTCCAAACTTCCTGAGCTGTGAGGCCATCTGAAAGACTGGCATACAGAGCTGTGTCTATAGAACTTAACAGGGTTGTGTAAGCTCTTTTATGCAGGAACTCAATTTCAGGGCTCCAAGGTAAAGGGGGTGGTCTTTTGATCATGTCCAGAGTATTTTCTCTTAAGAGAATTATCTGAATCTCTTTACACCATTTTTTAAAATTCTGACCACTTAAATGTAATTTTTCAAAATTATTTGGCAAAGTTACAAAATTATTGCCATTAAACTGCATGGGGAGTTGTTCAAATGGCTGAAAAAATCCTGATGTGAATGGCATTGGGATCCCTAAGCCTGGGATCGATTGCTTAGGTCTGGCTCCTTTTTGTAGTCCTTCTGTAGTTTGAAGCAACTGGGCACGTGCAGGAAATGGAGCATGCTCCAAAGCCTTTTCTTGTTGGAGCTCCGATCTCCCTCTCTGAGCTCTGAAGTCAGGTCTGGCTGGAGCCTCAGAATAGGCCCGGACATCAGCGATGTGGCGGGGAAGCCTTGGAGGAGTGGGAAGAAGGCCTGGAGATCTTTCTGGAGACTGGAGGCCCATCAGATGAGGTCCATGGGCTGGGTAGGCCTGGAAATGTCTCTGGATCTCCTCTTCTCCATCAGAGGAGCAGGATTGCAGCTCCGGGTCATCCCAGCAGGGCCGGAAAGGTGTGGAGGCCTCAGCCTGGGCCTCCCTGGAGCATTCAGTGAATGGTGAGCGCCTCTGCAGTGGGGGGTGGGAGGCTGCAGGTCCATCTGGGTTCCTCCGGGGGTGGGAGGTTGGGTTTGGGGCCCTCCTTGAGTGGGCAGCTGGGTCTGGGGCCTCGGGGGGGCCAGTGGGTGGTTGCTCCATTAGTTGCAGGGCAGCGACCAGGGCCTCTATGGCCTCTTTGATGTTTGCCATGGCAGGCGGGGCCTGGCAAGGGCCTTGTGGGCTCGGAGTGGTCCTCTGGGCCGCTGGAAGGCTGAACTGACTGGCTGGCGTTGTAGGCCTGGGCTGTGGAGCTGGGGAGGGCCTGGCTCGTGGTTCTGGCAAAGTGCCCAGGGGAGCAGCCATCTTGGAGGAAGTGGCCTCCGGAAGTGGCCTGGCGGCCATTTTGTTTGGCGGGAAACTGGGTGGGGGGGCAGTCTCTCTGGCGGCAGGCGCCATCTTGGAGAGATCAGGCAGGGGAGTCCTTACCGGGATGGCAGGCATCTCTGGTGCTGCCTCCTCAGGCCTCTTTCTGGCTGCTGCCCTTGTCTTCAGGAGGCAGGCGAGCGCTGCTCTGCACTCCTCTTCTGACATCTCAGCCACTTGCCTGTCCAGGCTTTCATCTGGTCCTTCTGCCCCCTCTTCGTCAGTGCTGAAGAAGCCTTCTCCAGCATCGCTTGGCTCGGCCCCTGGGATCTCTTGCTGCATCTGGGTGGCCTCTGGCTGCCAGGGTGTAGCTGGATGGAAACCCCCTTCAATGTTTTCCATCGTTGATTCAGTCTGGGGCTGCTGTGAAGTTCTCCTCCGTTGAAGGCCTCTGGTCACAACAGGGGAGCTTCTCTCACAGGTTATTTTGGAGGGCATCTCGCCTTTTCAACAGCTCCTGGAATGGAGTTCTGCTACCATTCCCTCTGCTACCATTCTGTGGAAATTGGGATCGTAGAAAACACCCAGGAGCATAGAAGAGTCCAAAGGCAGATGCATGAATAAATGTGATAAATGTATTTATTCATATAACAAAACATATTAACTATATACAAAGGCTGTCTTAATATCCATTAGGGTAGGGGGCACACAGCGTGTGTGACTACCCCTATCAAAGATCATGTCTCATGGAGAACAAACGTAAAAGAGAGCATGGTGGAAAGGTTAGAGGGGGTTTTATACTCAGTGTAAGCCCCTCCTCTCCACATAGGGGTGGGGGCACTTCCTGCCTCCACTAGTGTCTGTATGATATATGTGCCAATGGCTTGCAAATACTTGACAAGTAAGCTTGTCTAATAGCTGCAGACAGGAAGGCACTACAGAGTGATCAATTTGGCACAAGAAACCATTGGTTGCCACTAGATGACATCGCCAGGTCTCGCTGTTTCAGCAGAGTAAGGAAGATATTTAGGGATGATTCACACCTTGGTCAGTGTCTCTTCGCACTTCTACTATCGGGCAGAAGATATCGAAGTATAGCCAGCCGGACAAACAGGTTTAAAAACATCTACCCACGGGCTGTCAGATTCTTAAACACAATCACGGAAACATATGACTAGTCTTTTTTCCCAATTGTATAGGGATTATTCTTTATACTATTTATGTTGTTTTGTATTTTCTGTTATGGGTTGCACCAGAGAGGTGAAACCAATTTTGTTATATACAGTATATGATGTACAACGACAGTAAAGGCTATAAAGACCCAAATCTAAGAAGTCAGTCTGGCCTTTCCTTTATCAAGGTTGGAAAAGATCATGTCAAGCAAAACACTCACACAGATTTAAAAATAAACTATAAAACTGAAATAAATAAAATTCTCTTTAGTAGGCAGTGATGCATGCAGCATCAGTTAAATCCAAGAATGATAGCATCTGTAATTAATAAAACTGTTCCATTATCTCTTATCTATTATTTTTTCCACAAAGTAAAATATCTTTTTCTCCTTTATTGGAAAGCTGTAGGTGTGTGATACAGAGCTGCTAATCACAATTTAACTATATGAAACTGTTTAAATTATGCTTAAATTTCCTATAAAATGTGAATTATCCAATCCATTATAATAAATAGCAACAAATCATTGTAAGTATCTATACTACATAAGAATATTTTAGAGTTATTATAAAATAAACAAATTAGAGTGTTTTCCTAATTTTGGACATGCAAAGAAACACGGCTTTAAGCACAGATGACACCACTAGATGTCAGCCATGAACACTAAAATAAAATGGCTGAAAATCTTGTAATTGTTGGCCAGAAAGTGGCCAACAATTACAAGTTTTTTGTGTTGCATGAGATCCTCTGAGATTGCAGTAGTTTAATTTTTTTCACTTTTTAAATTAGCACCCATTACATCATAACAAACTTTTATTATGATCAAAGACCAGCATAAACCCATATGAGGCAGGGGTGAAATGTTCTCGGTTTGGACCGGATTGCCTGATCCAGTAGCGATGCCCCCCCCCATGCCCAGCTGAGCCGCGCGATCATTAAAGGCTTTTTTTTTAATTTTTAAAAGCATTTTTTTCAGCTGAGTCCCTAACGATCACAGCTGAGCAACGCGCCACAGCTGATCACTGATCACCCCCCCGCGCACTGTTCTCTTACCACATGCCTCCTTTTGGCATGCACTCCGTGTGCACACCTCACATTTGGTGCATGGTGCGCACTGCACATGCGCAGCCAGCAAACCGGTAGTAAACCGGTTCAGATTTCACCACTGATATGAGGCAAAATAATGCATTGCTGTCCATTACCTAAAAAGCTTGATAATTTCTGCTAAGAATTAAATTTCAGGCTGCAATAAATTCAAATATTTATCTTTGAAACAACTTTGAAATAATGCTTCTACTGAACATCTATGATATTTTAAAGACATTATTTTCACCAACTCATAAACCCCTTAAATACCTTGCAGCCTTAATTTTTAAAGTAATCCATTCCTTCCTGCACCTATTGTAATTTTCCAAATTAAATGAGGCTCTATTCAAAGTTTAAAAAAAGATAGAAGATTTCACTTAAAAGCATTCACAGTAGTATTGAGCTGTGATGTGGTAGACAGAGGAACTTTCAGATGAGATCATCATCATGAAATATGAAGTCATATGTTATCTGAAAATCTGAGAAAGACAGAGAGAAATCTTTTATGAAATTGTCTACAGTTTAGAGCATGAAGAGTAGACTTTCTATTTTGTAGAGATTCTGCTAAAGCCAGAGGGAAAAAAACCACACACTACTAAGAACTCCTTAGCAAAAAGTTAACTACTGTAGAACCTTCCTGGAGTTGGGCAGTTAATAACTGTGAATGAATGAATGAATGAATGAATGAATGAATGAATGAATGAATTTCCTGCACAGCATAGCCATCTAGCTTTCTGAATTTCTATAGGATATGTGAAAGTATTAGTTCAATTTTTCCCTTCAAAGAAAAGAGAAATATCTCTCACAGAATTGTGAAGTCATCAGTTACATATCTTCATTAATCCCTTCTTTAGTATCAGACATAATAAAGAATCCACAAAGGCCTCCATTATTCTCAACAAAGGGTTTCAACAAAGGAAATATTTTTGATTGCGTGCAATGTACACAAAACAAGTAAAGATTGTCTTTAACAGAGTGCAGCTCCTGGTGACTATTAAGGAAACAGCCCAGCATTTTTCTTGGCAACTGTGTGGAAGCTTGCCATTGCTTTCTTCAGGATATTTTTTTTCCAACTCCAATCTAGCCAACAAACTTTTTGATAAAGAGGTAAAGAATCCTCATTATCCAGCTTGATCATAATCTTTATAACACAATCACTTGGTTTATGGTTTTGTTTTTGCTCACTGCAGGCTCAGGGATTCCGAATGAATTGTTAAAAATCCTAATTACACACTTCAACAGCCATGGGCATGTAATTAAATGGAACAATGTCATACTGTGATTAACAACAAAATACAATATTTTAACTGACAAGAAAAAGAAGATAATTGCAAAAAGGGAAAATAAATACACACATGCAAACCTAACAAGAACTTTTCCCCTGTAGTATTAGGAACTGAAGAATGCTTTTGGTTCATTTTCTGGCAATTTTTTTCAGCAATATATCTGGCCACAAAAATGAACTAAGACTCTTTAATTGCTGGAGCTTATTTTCTTCCTTGTCTTCTACTTGCTGCCTTGTAAACTGTTAAAAATAAGTCATTACAAGCAAAACCACAGTAAAGAAGCAGAGGGAGGGAAAATAGACTCAAATACCCAACAATAGCAAATTCACACATCTTTCCAGTACATATAGAAAAAGGTAGGTTTTTAAGAGAAAGTTTAAAAGGTAAGCTTTGCTATATCAGCCTTTTTATTAAAAAAATACCAATATTCTGTTAAAAAGCAAACTTCATTAATTGAATCAACAGAATCCACAGGATAGGACTAAACATGTCACAATGATACAATTAAATTCTGTCCATTTTTAAAGCACATCACACACACCACACAGACACAAAAACAACTGGCAGACTTTGATTGCAGCCCTGCAGCTGCCATACTGACTTTTTTTAACACACCTTGCAAATACTCTTGTAATGAGAGATGTAGGAATAGAACCAAATACTTTTTCATCCCTGTGCTTCCTTTTGCCAAACATTACTGTTCCTCTGTAACTGTAACGTTCGAAACTTGTTTATGAGCAGCCCTCTTTATAATACACCACCAGAATATAATGTAGTGGCAGCTCAAAACACCTGGATAGCTCTGACCTGCTTCTATTTTCTATTGAAAGACACAGGAGAAAGAAATACATCTATTAGATTGCATCTTTCACCTGAGAAGCTAAGACAAACTGTAAGCTAACAAGTACACCTGGCACCTACTTTCTGGGCCCTTTTTGGCCAGAATGGGACAACTACCCTCAGCCAACTCACCTCATTTAATTTGTCACAGCCAGTTTGCCATGGCCAACTCACCACAGCTAATTTACTGCGAAACAACTTGACATGGCCAACTCACCACGGAAAAACTCGCTGCAGGACTATTTAAAAATTCAATTTCATTATTTAAAATAGTTTTAAAAATATTTTAATTTTTGTCATTCACATTTCATTTTGTTCCTTTTTTGGCACCCCTTCCTTAATGATTCTATTCCACTATTTCTTCAATACTAACTCTTGTCCCGCAGCCAATTTTCCCTTGGCAAGTTGGTCATGGTGAGTTGGCTATGACGAGTTGTCATAGACCTATTTTTGGTATCATCCAGAGTCCTTCAGTCCCTTTACTATGTGCTATATTTTATGCCCCCATGTAGCTTAACACTGCATGGTGGTTAAGGAAGCCAAGTGGCACTGGGGCAACCAGGTTCTAGTCCAACTCAATCATAGAAATTCACTGGTGGCTTTGGGCTAGTTGCTTTCTCTTTCAGCTGGTCTTATCATATAGCATTGTTGTGGGGATAAATGGTAAGAGGAAGCACTATGGACACTGCCCTGAGTTCCCGAACAAAATTAGGATATACATTTAACAAAGAAATATCACAAAAGCCTTTTGGAGTATTTCTTGTTTTGCTATTTTAGGTGCCTGTTTTAATGACTAACCTTAGTTTTTATTATATTTATTTATTATCTAGTTATTGGCACTCCCAACTTGAATAAAACAATTAATATATTAATATATTGTTGTGTACATTTCCTTTAATCCAAAGATCTAGAATTTATCCCCTAAAGAGCATTAGAGATTTCTGAAAAACCAAATACATGTTCTACTTTATAATCCTGCACTTAAAAGAGTTGCTTTCAAAGTACTTAAATATTTCATGATGAATAATACATTTTGACAGATTTAAATTATGTTTACTTAGACTGATTGTATTAAGTTGTTGGCTTTTTTAAACTAAAATCTTATTCACACCATAAGCATATGAACATTTTGCTTAGAAACAGAAATATAAACATATGTTGCTATTTGCCCAAAGTACTGTTGAATACTAGATATGTTTAACTCATTTGATTCAAACAAATGGCTGCTGCACAGCTGTCAGAAATGGTGCATCAGGCATGGCCACATAACACAATATATTATGCACCTTTTCTTCATCCACATTTCATTATGCTTACCCTGGCATTTTATATTTTTCAGTTCTCTCAGAACTGGTGTGGACTTTTCCAAATAACAAGTCAACCTACTATGACCCATAAAAAGTCAACCTTTGTGACTTTACCTCTAATTAATTGACATTCTAAACCCATGATGGCGAACCTATGCCACGCGTACCAGAGGTGGCACGCAGAGCCCTCTCTGTGGGCATGTGCGCCATCACCAGCTGCTCTTGTGGTTTCTGGCACACAAGTGCTGGTAACCCGAAGACCAGCTGGCCAGTGTGCAGGTGCGCGCCGGCCACCTGGTCTTTGGGTTCCAGTCTCCAGCACACACGAAGACCAGCTGGCATGCGTGCACCAGATACCCAAATACCAGGTGGCTGGCGTGCTCATGTGCTTCAGTCAGATGGTCTTCGAGTTTCCGGGGTTCTGGTTGCCGCACATGCTCGCACCCATGCACACACATTCTGGTTTGAGCACTCGGTGCCAAAAAAGTTCACCATCACTGTTCTAAACATAGAGGGAAATATTCACTAGTCACCTAAAATTCTTTCTCTCATTTAATGTAATATTTCAATTTTAAAGCTGTGTGACTCCACAGCGATTCTGGGTGGCTCACAATTAAAAGAGAATTAATAGGAACACACATCTATGAAAGAAAGAGTGTATAAGAGAATTACCCATGTTTTTTTGCCCTTGTCATATAAATTTAGATACATCATTTTGCCATTGTTTAAATGGTAAATGTGTTGCCAAAACAAGTATTGTCTGAAACAATACATTCTAGACAAAACATTCATTTTTATCCCAGAAAATCTCCCCAACAGTGGCATTTTTAATTTCTCTCATCTTTACATGTGTTTCTTTAATTTCACTCCATGTCTTAAAAGAATCAGTGGAACAACTTGCCTCCAGAAGTTTTGAATTCTCCAACACTGGAAGTTTTTAAGAAGAGATTGGACAACCATTTGTCTGAAATGGTATAGGGTTTCCCTGCTTGAAAAGGGGGTTGGACTAGAAGACCTCCAAGTTCCCTTCCAATTCTGTTATTCTATTCTATTCTATTCTATTCTATTCTATTCTATTCTATTCTATTCTATTCTATTCTATTCTATTCTATTCTATTCTATTCTATTTATTTTGAAATAATCTGCAATTCTTATTTATCATACTACCAACAAATGTTATTTTTTTCTCAATCTTAAAATTCGATTTCTCTATTAGTTTTAACTTCTAGTTTCGTATTTTTAGTTAACAACTTTGCCCTCTGATTATTACCGGTAATATTAAAACCTGCTAATATACCAAAGTCCTTTCATTTTCCATTAATGCTTCAACTCCCTCTAGTGGATCTTCTAAAATCAATACCAAATCTTTGACAAATGTCCTTAATTTATAAGAACATTAATGCAGCTTGTTTTTCATTATTTTCTAAGTATTCTGGAATATTCTAATTCCAGATAAAATATTTCTAATATTATCTTACTGCTGTAGTTTAGGCAAAAATCCACACTGACTTTCATCAGTAAATCCTGTAAAATTATTTTAATTATTTTAAACCTTTCAGCATAGTAAACAGAAAACAGTAAACAGTTTATTAGCATAGTAAACAGTTTATAATCATTGTTCAATAATGATATGGGTTGATGGTTTCTTGTTAAAATAAAATCTTGTCCCTCTTTAGCATTAATGTTATATTATCAGGAATCTCTCTATTCTGCAAAACCATATTCATCATTTGTTGTAAAGGTTCTTAAACCTCATCTTCAAAATATTTATAAGATCCAGCAAACCGTCTAGGCCAGGCTCCTTTTCCATTTAAAATTTGTCTCTGATTGTCTGTAGATTTTAGTAAATTCTATTTGTGCAAGTATTTATCCACTTTTTTCTGAAGAAGCTTCTTTACATCTGTATAAAGTAGTATAATATTGATGAAATGTTTTTCACATATTCACATTATCTACTATTACGGTGTGCCCTTCTTGTACCTTTAATATCATTTCTTTTCTTTTTCTTTTTGAAACTTATATGACAATCATCTCCTTAATTTATTTGCAAATTCAAAATTACTTTGTTTTGTAGAGTTCCGTGATGGCGAATCTCTCTGTGGGCATGCGCTCCGTCGCCCCAGCTCAGCTCTAAGTGGTGTTTCTTTTGTGAGCTTCTGTTTCCCTGAAAACAGCAAAACAGAAGCTCATGAAAGAAAAAGATCTCACCTCTAGCAGAACTGCTGGTGTTGGGATGTCCAGCCTCCCGTCAGCCAGCTGGTCTTCGGCTCCCTGCTGCGCATGTGCGCATGTTTGCACATGTGCGTGCATCTTTATGCATACTCGCACATGCTTGTGCATGCACACGTGCCTTGCAGTTTGGGCACGCATGGGCATGCGTGCACAGTTTGGGCATTCGGTTCACCATCACTAGTATAGTTAATAGTCATCTGTCTCACTGTAAATATACATAATTGTCATCCCTGGAGTTGAATTTTTCTTCCCCCTTTTTTTTGTCTCATCCAAAATCATTTTTATTTTCTCTTGCCTTTTCTTTTTAAATTCACTATAGCATTGTTTAAAATATTATCTTACAAAAAGTTTACTTGCATCCCAAACCATGCTTGTTTCTATGTCTTTAGTAAGATTATTCTTCCCCCACAAAAAATCCCCTTAATTTCTTTTTACACCATCATTTCTCTCGTCCAATAATGCCAAATTTTTGAAATGCTCCTCTGTTTCTCTATTTACATCTTCTGTCTTACTTTCCAAAACTTCTACTTTTGTCAGCAATTTGTTTTTAACACTTGCCATACGGATTCTTCAGTTTTCTTAAATTCTTCTTTCAGATCTTTTTTCAACCTTGCAAATCCTTCCATTTCCTTTTTAACTGCAGTTGTTTTTTTTTACTAAATTGTGGGATGATTGGTGCTCTCCAGGGTTGGTGATTTCTTTGTAGATGCTTCATTACCAAGCTAGGTAACATTATCAGTGCTACCAAATTGCTTTTGGTAATGCTATTACTAAATTCTTCAAAATTTTCCCTCATCTCCTTAATTTCAAAAAGAAGCTACTCACCAAGAGCTTTTGAATTTCACTGCAATTAGGAATATATATTTTTGATTGTAAAGCAATTAAATCATATAGTGATTAAGAATGTGAGGCTTTTGCTAAATCAGGGATATCAAACTCAATTTCATTGAGGGCCGCATCAGGGTTGTGTTTCACCTGGGGGGGTGGAGGGGCATGGCCAGGGTGAGCATGGCCAGCTTGACATCACTCGTGTTGGGGGCACCTGTGGTGGCACTCTGCCAGCAAAAAACGAGCTCAGAAGAGTTTGACACCCCTGTGCTAATTCAATTTCCATGAAGGCTGCACAGCAGTTTAGGATACATTGTAAATCCTTCACTTCTCAAGCTGCTTGAACCACAATCATCCACAGATCAGTCACAAGAAACTAAATTCCTGCAGTTTCCTTGCAAGGAACTGGGAGCACAAGTAGGTCATTCTCCAGTTTCTCTTTTCTCCAGAGAAATTTCTGTCTGCCAGAACTGTGGGCTAGCTGGCAATTCCACTGCTGTGTGGCCTCTGCTTGAGGAACCATTTGCAAACATCTAACTGGCCATTACACTTCACTTGGAAGCCTACTGGGTGTATTTTTTTTTAAAGAAATCAATAGTTTAAGAACTTTATATTCCACTTTTTCCATTAACAAAGTATATTTTTGTGTTCATTCCCACTGAATGAACTGAGTTAGGAGTTTAATGAGACATATATAATATAAACAAGACAAACTTACAGAAAACATTTATTTATGCCTGATTTATCTCCTGTTTTACTTACAACGTTCTCTCTTATTTTAAAGAAACAGCCCTCTGGGGAATTGCTGTGAGGTTCCACATGAAGAGCTTTTCAATTTAATTTTATTTTAAATCTATTACCAAAAAAAAGAAGTTTTCAAATTTTATTTATCTATTTAAAATATTGGAATGGCTGCCAATCTTAAACATAATTGTGGGCAGCTCACACATTGCCCCTATGTTAGTTAATATCTGGAAATCTAGAAAATTGTCATGTGATCAAAGTCCTCTTCACACTGTGTATTGCAATACCACTTGAAGTATAATAATTTTAAATGTGAATATATAAATAAAAATAGGTCCATATTGGAGCAATTATAAAAATAACATTCCCTCCAAATTCCACTCAACAATTGGCTGTTATATTGACAGAGTTAAAACTCCAATTAATCTTTGCCAATAAAACCATTTAATAATTTCAATGACCATAGCTTGGAGCACACATATCATCCCAGTACTGGGTGTATTTAGCTGGATGTCTCAAATTCAATATCGGGGAAAAAGATGACTGGTGAAATGACATCGATTGCTTAATAGCCACTTTTGCCATGTACAAAAGGCTATGGCAGAAGGAACTCTGCTTTTGGCTGCTAACCCTGCTAATACTGCCTGGAACCCTCACTGTATTTCAGACATCAGTACATTAGAGAGGGTCCAGAGATATTTTACTAGAAGAGTACTCAAATGCTCTGCTCAAAATAAAATTCCCTATTCCACCAGGCTTGAAATTTTAGGCCTAGATAGCCTTGAACTATGCCATCTACGTTCTGACCTAAGCTTAGTACCCAAGATTATTTCCCATAACATCCTACCTGTTAATGAGTACTTTAACTTCAACCATAATAACACAAGGGCTATCAATAGATTCAAACTCAATGTAATTCGCTCTAATCTTGATTGTAGGAATTATGACTTCTGCAATAGAGTAGTAAATGTCTGGAACACTCTACCTGATCCTGTTGTTAGTTTCTCTAACCCCATACCTTTTATCTTAAACTGTCTACCGTGGACCTTTCATGTTTCTTAAGAGGTCCCTAAGGGGGTGTGTATAAGCACACCAGCGTACCTACCGCCCCTGTCCTACTGTTCCCATTTATATGTACTCATTTTATATGTTTATGGCTATGTTTTGCTTATTTATATACTTTTATTTGTGCCAAATAAAATTTCGGATTTCGGAACCAGTGAAATCTGGGGGCTGGGCAGGGGACAGAATGTATCTGCCCTCAGTGTGGAAGGGATTGCCACTCTCGAATTGGTCTTTTTAGTCACACTAGATGCTGTTTTAGGACCTCTTTTCAGAGCACGATACCATAGTCTCTTGAGACTGAAGGATGCCAATGGCAATGTGCCAATTTGTTTTCATGTGTCCATGTCTATGTCTGTACTCTTACTTGTTTCCTTATACTTGTTGACAAATAAGTAAATAAATAAATAAAATAATAAACCCCAGATGCTTGTGAATTCTCACTTACTGAATGGCAGAAGAAGATCTGGAATCACTACCCCCTTCCCTTCCTCTCACAAATGTTATTTAAAGGCATAAGAATTCATAAACTGCAACTCATTTCATCAGATGCATAGAGTGGCTTGAGCAATGTAAAATGTATTAGTTGTGAATGAAAGATGATTGATAGATAGATGGATGGATGGATGGATGGATGGATGGATGGATGGACAGAGAGATGGACAGATGGATAGATAGACACACAGATAGACACAGACAGACAATGTATGAAACTTTTTGTTTTCCTTTTTGTTTATTATTTTAAACACAATAACAATTATTTTTAAACATAAAAATAAAATGTATTACTTGGAAAAGTGCCATGAAACTTCTATTTTGGGAGAGAAGGGTTACCATAAAGTATCACATCTCTTCTACAACACCGGCTTTTCAAAAAATTATCTTCTCACTCGGAGGAGACTGGTTGAGAAGCAATCTCAGGAGAAGGTGGAAGGAAAAAAAAAATCAAAATTGATTATATTTCTGGATCAGTGGTGGGTTGCCCCCGGTTCGCACCGGTTCTTTAGAACTGGTAGTAAAACTGCCGGGAGACTCCACCCACCGACCCTGATGTCATGCATGCGCAGAAGAGCGTGCGCACGGTCCCGTTGCGAACCAGTAGTAAGGTAAGTAGAACCCACCCCTGTTCTGGATGTTATCGGTTTTATTGACTAATATTTATTATATTGTTGAATATTATATTTCATGTACTTCAGATGTAATTGGGGTTTTTAATCTCACACTAGAAATTATTGGGTGAACTTTCTGACCACATTTATTTTTCATAGTGTTTTTTGCCTAACCATACCAAACTTTTGGATTATAGAACAATGCAAACAGGTTGCAAACCAGCATTTTCCTTATTAGTACACAATGAGTACTGGTTTCATATTGCAGCAAGACATACAGTACTTGCTTAGAGGTTAAAATACACTTTCTAGTAAATCCTCTCTAGCACTGCAGAATCACAATTTCTTTTCTACTTCATAAAGTATAAACAAACTGTTGTCTGCAGGTTGAAAAAAGATGCTACTTTGCATCTAGGATCAATTTTGAGAGTCAGTTTACAGCCATAAAAAAAGTTTTTTGGAATTGATTTCCTAATATGGTTTACTTGGTAGGGTTGACAACATGCTGTTAAAGAATTGCGGCATTAAATCTTTTATATAAATGATTCTTAGAGTGTAATTGACAGGTTGACAGATCACTGGTGGTCTCTAAGAATCTACCAAGAGTCCACTATAGATCTCCACAGGTGTGGGCTAGAGTCCACTTACCACCTCATTCCCTGTCTCCCTGGTTGGCAAGAATGAATAGGTACCAATCACAAATGGTAATAAAAGTAGCAACATCAATATTAACATTAAGTATATTGATAGATGAACAGGTTTCAAATGGAGATATTGACTGAATTTGCAGGTATTGTGCAACATGGAAGATATTTGTACACAAACTCATAAAAAAGGAAATGTGACGATTATGCAAAAATAGAATTTATCAAGTTGGGAGATCTCCACTTTTCCCTAGCCCCTTATTACTTAAGATATTCTTGACCAGCAAATTTATGCTAAGAGTTTTTATTATATACCAATTATATAAAATAATTGACGCAGTCCAAAATAATTATCAAATAATAATTTAGTGAAGTTTAATTAGACAGCCTCTGCATTGTCTGAATATTTATTTAGTGGTTCCCATGTCAGAAAATAAGAGAAAGACGGGGGGGGGGGGGGAGGAGAGAAGTTCCAATTTATAGGATGTTAATTAACAGTATTTTGTGAGACAACATGGAACAAATGCAGTAAAAAATCTTTGGTCTGCATAACTGTTTTATGTGAAATTACAAACAAATGTTTAGAAAGTTTGAGATGATAATGGAAAGGAATTTCTGCCTTTTAAAATATACTGAATTATGGAATTTAATTCCTCTTGGTAGTTTACATATAAAGTTAAAATCTCTAATAGATACCAACTTTTTAGTAAGAAGAACTTTTTGGTTCTTTTTAAAAGAACCAACTTTTTACATGAAATAAAATGCCCTTTCAAAATTTTATGAGATTGGATAAAAGCAAACTCATATTTATCAGTTTTTTGAACTGTATAGTTTTAGGAAAAGGGGGATATTTTTTTCTTGAATATGCTCCCTTTATCCTAATGGCTACCTAAATACCAAAAACAGTTATAACTGGAATTATACCATGCCTACTCAAATCAGACCCAACTACTGCACTTTCCTACCTCTTTTTTCTTTTCTTTTTTTGAATAGCACACTTCACATCTGCTTGTTATCAGTAGCTATCTCACAGCATGCTTCTGAATCATTTTGCAAATTCAAACCATATGCTAAGCCTGCTGAGGAATTAGCCATGACTGGGCTATTTACAGGACCTCTATGACCTGAAACAACACCAGATGAAGGAGGAAAAAATGACCAGAATTTTCTTTCAAGGGTTTTCCCCACACTGTCACATTTAATTACTTCTCAGTTTTCTCCCCCCTCCCCCTTCCCTCCCCCCTCCCCCTATATATATGTACACACACACACACACACACACACACACACTCATGTATATATGTTGAATATCAGGGTGTGTGAAATTATGTCATAAAACTGCAAAGAGTTTCTTTACCATGCAGTCATTAAATAAAGTTCAGGAAGCTTGTCAGCCACTCCTTCTGTTCAGATGGCTAAGTTCTTAAAAGCCATAAATTAATTTTACCTTACATTTCTCTCTGAAGTGGCAGGTGGGCCCAAAATATGTATTTTCACATACCTATCAATTTCACCAATAATTCCATTAAAATAGTCATTCTCCCAACAGACAAGATTGCCATGTTGTTTTGTTGTTTTGGTATATACACTATATATTTAAAAAGTCAGATTTGTATCATATTGGAAAATGTCACTGCGGCATCATCAAACACAAACTCTCTGTGGATATTCATGAAAGAGAAAATCCGCTCTCAAAAATACACATCTCCTCTTTGTGTGAATTTGCTCCATCTAAAAATAGAATAGCAGACAGTTTTCTCAATTACCATAGGACAACTTAGACATTATCAATTAATGGCAATATACGTGTCCCAGGATAATGTCAGAGACCCAGATCAGATCCTGTATTATCAATTAAATTCTTTTGCTTACTGCAATATACAAATTCATTCTGAATCTCTAGTATTGAAAAAAGCAGGGAAGGAAACAATTGAACTAGGAAAGACATAATCTATTTATATATATATATCTCAAGATTTTTCAAGTAAACACAGGACTACTTGTATAATTAAGCAAGTGTAAGCAGTATTCATTTTCATAATAATTCATAATCCCAAAAGAGGGGTTATGGTCTTGATCAAATGCCCCATTTCAGTAGAAAATAATCTTAAAGTAAAAAAAATAATCTTTTTAGCCTTAAAGAATGTTTTTCATCAACACAAAATGCTGGTTTCAAAACAAAATGAACTAGTATTTGTTTTATTCTATTTTTAATATTATGGTGTCCCTCCCCACCCCTCAATCTACACAGGTAGAATACAGTCTCTGGCTTCTTAACCAATATAACAAGAATTGGCAGCCTATTGCCAGGTTTGCTGGGCTGTAACTCCCATTAGTCTGAAAAAATACAACCTATAGCGAGCGATGCTGGTAGTTGCACTCAGCAACATCTGGATGGCCAAACCATAGCCTATAACAGATGAATTATGAATCAATGTAATTTAGAAACAAGCTCTAGATGGGGATGATGTAACTTTCAGGTGCTGCTGATATATTACTCCAAAATCTTTCAACTCCATCAGCATCTGATGTGTGATTTACAGTGGTTTTAATCCTTACTCCCCACTGTGGACCTAAGCTTGATCCAGCCCCACTGTGCTTTTTATTGGCATCAGGAGAAAAATTTCTATTGACTTCTTTTCCTCTAGTGCAAAAATCAGGTATAAAATCTCAGTCTAAATCAAGACCATAGCAGGAATTCAGAGGAAAGGATTATTGTGTTTGATCTTTACATTTGTTCCTTTGTTTTTAAAAGCCATTCATAAAATTGCTAATTATGGGTGGTGCTTCATTAATCTGAATGTGATAGAGCAGACTGAATCCTGTGGGTGCCTCATGTATCTTTTAAAACTTTTTAAAAGATTTACTCTCGGACATGTTAACAAATTAATACACAAGAAAGATCTTTCCCCTGCCTGATTATTTTAAATGATTTTACAGTTCATTCCAGAATGCTTTCATAGCCTGTGGAATTGAAGCAAGGAGAAGAAATCCACTGGTTCTATACCTAAGAGTCTCTAACCAACAGACTATAACCAAAAGACATCTGAATGTCCTCGCCAGTTTCCAATCTTGAGGCTTTCTTTACTTGCTTTCAATGATCCTAATGAATGTAGGGAAAGATTACAAAAGAGAGAGAGAGAGAGAGACTAATTTAGTAGTTTGTATGCTACAGTATATTGAAGGCAATAACAAACATCAATGAACAACTCCATAATGGCGTTTGTCTGAAATGCCATGACATAGTTTAAGGCCATCAATAATCTGGTAGCAATTAATGAATTGCAAATGCATGAATGTCTGTGTGAGAACGATCAACATAGGAGCCATAGCTTTTTGTTTTGACTCATATTGGCAGCAATACCACTGATTCAGCTGAGAACTCATAATTTCTACCAGAAAACAAACGAACAGCCATAGGTCTTGAGCTCAGTTCTTGTGCAATGTCAGAATTTGATACTGCCTCATCCAAAGCAAATAGGGCTTCAAACTCCAGAACTGCAGACAGAAATGTTTTCACACATCTCCCTCTGCAAACTATAGTTTGGATCACTGTGTCAAATTCTACTCAGAACCTGCACTGCATTTAATTTCTGACCCTGAACTTGCAGATGCTCATCAAATAATCATAACCATTATGGAAGCAGAGAAAATGGCTGCTCAGGAACTTGAAGAATTTGCAGATCAGTCTCAGTGTAAGAAGTGACTGTTGTTCAGTTTTACTGGGCTGAGAATTGGAAGGGGTCCAGAATCTAAGTTTATTAAGATAGGCAATGTACACATAACAAAAGCAAACAATGAGTTCAGCAAAACACAGGAGGGCAAAGTTAAAAAGGAAGGGCACTTCAATTACAAAGACACTGAGGACTCTACAGAATCAGGAGACTGTGTTATAGCAAGAAAGAAAAAGTTTCTGTAGGTCAGGTGATAATAGGAAGTAAAGGAAAAGGTAGATAACAAGAATCTAGAACCTACATGATTTTTTTTTTTATTTGATTTATATGCCGCCCTTCTCCAGAGACTCAGGGCGGCTTACAATGCGTTAAGCAATAGCCTTCATACTTTTGTATATTTATACAAAGTCAGCTTATTGCCCCCACAAACTGGGTCCTCAATTTACCTACCTTAGAAAGGATGGAAGGCTGAGTCAACCTTGAACCTGGTGAGATTCGAACTTACAGTAATTGCAGCCAGCTGGTGTTAATCACAATGCTATCAGTCTGCTGAGCCACCAGGCTTTTTCTGGACCAATTTCTGTCATATGCAGTTTCAAACTATCTCTACCACCGTTTGGGACTTAACAAAAAAATGAGTGAGGTGAAGGAGATTTGAAACAAATAAATGAATGGACTGTTTCACATAATACATGACTCATTATCATAAAACAATAGTGATAGCAGTGAACAAGGAAAGCTTTAAAGAAGCCGGGCTTAATTCATGGAAAGCAGGTCTACCAATGGCTATTACTTTGAAGGCTCAGTGTCACCCTTGGGTGGGAGCAGTAGCTGTTCCAAAGAGAAGATGATCAGGAGAAGGGTATGTTTTCATCTCCTGCTGTGAGCTTCCAGAATCATCTGGTGTGAGAAATAAAAATGCTGGATTAGGATGGTCTTTGCCCTGATCCAGAAGTGGGATTCAGCTGGTTCGGGTGAAATGGTAGTGGCGACCTGCAGGTTGAGGTGGGCCTGCCCACCCGCCCAGGCGCAATCCCATCCTATATTGCTGTATTTTTGACGCACATATGCGCGGACGGCACGTGTGTGCGAATTGCTGTGTTGTTTGATGTCGCATGCATACACAGACGGCACACGTGAGCGAATTGCCATGTTTTGTGATGCCGCACATGTGCGGATGGCACATGCATGCTCACATTTCCAGTGCTGAAATGTGAAACATGAAATCTGAAACATTTCTGGTGCTGGGCAAACCGGTAGCTACAGTATGTGAAGCCCACCGCTGCCCTGATCCCATAGGGCTATCCTTATGTTTAGTAGTATTGAGAATGGTAACTTTAAAAAAAGCAACTCAAAGAAGAAAGCCACAGAGAGATCAGTGGTGGGTTTCTACTGATTCGCCCCAGTAGTGGAGGTGGCAGGAGGCCCCACCCACCCACCCGGATATCATTACAGACGCTCTGCGCATGTGCAGAAGCGCTGCTCGCTCGCTTCACTTGTACGCGCACACAATTCCAAACCAGTATCAAAGGTAAGTGAAACCCACCACTAAGAGAGATCTATATTTTCATGTACTATTTTGAAGTAAATAAGTAAAACTATGTTCAATAAGTAAAACTTCAGTACAATAAAATATTTTGCAAAATTTTGAAAAATGGAGGTAAGATAGCCATTTTCTTTCATAACAACATGGAATGATATAACGTAATTTATGTTCCAGACATCTGCTTTTCTCTTTTGTCATTCCAGGACCCCCACCATTCTGTTCTGTCTCTTTGAAGAAAGGTTAAACCATCACCATACACACAAGACATTCTTAGCATTCCTAAAGAGTTCTCTCAATCCAATCCGTATGGATATATTCAGTTGCATAATTTAACCGCTTCAGAGCTAATTGTTAGCATACTTGAAGAACTTCTATGTGCAGAGTCTTTCATTTTGGCCTACCAAGGTATTGGATTGTCTGTATTTTAGCTCACTTGAGCAAGGTGAACATGGGAGTTCCTATCAGCAAAACACCTTGGCACATCCTCTAATTATAGTAGCTCCTCAACACTGTGCACTCTTCAGCTCCCATATGGGAGAAAACACAGTTGAGTATGTGCTGTGTCCACAACAGAAGCCTACATCACATCCACTAAGGGCAGAGTTATAAATCTGGAGGAAATAGCAATAGCACTTTTTATATACCACTTCACAGTGCTTTACATACAGAGTCAGCATATTGTCCCCAACAATCTGGGACTTCATTTTACCGACCTTGGAAGGATGGAATGCTGAGTCAAACTTGAGCCAGTGACACTCAAACTGCTGGCAGCCAGCAGCCAGCAGCCAGCAGCCAGCAGAAGTTGCCTGCAATACTGCATTCTGACCACTGCGCCACCACGGTTCTTTTAAATAAAAGTTATTTGACTACTCACAGGAAGGATCACTGACTTTTTTCTTCACATATATTAAAAGAAGGTCTGCATAGGCAGAGAATACATAAAAGTATTATATCTTTTGTTCCTAAGTTTTAAAAGAGTCATAAATCCCTCCCAGGAGATAGGAAAAAATAGTGAATATTTTACTAATATTATGAATCCTTTTCTTTGCTAAATATACTGCATTTGTCTTTCAATGGAAAGATTGTTAAACTACATTAGCACTCTGTATGTGTGTGAGTCCTATCATATTTCCAATTTCATTTGGTTTTGTCAATGAAATCTGGTGTTATAGCAATATTATCGATTTTTGAGCAAATCTCTATTTCTTTCAAATCTCTAATTTCTTTCTTAACTGGCCGCCTCACTAGTTCTTTTTTTGCAAATAAGCAGTAAACCTTTCGTTTCCCATATTCTACAGTATCCTACTTCAATTCCCAGAACATCTTAAGATGACATGTGGATTCTACCTGGTTTACTCTCTATGCTTTGTGTATGCTAGCAGTTCCATCCCCTTGATTTGATTTTCTCCCCTTTTCCCAATCCCTAAAAGCAACCACAGTAAATGTGCTACTTCCTTTCCACATAATCTGTAAGACTATTTCCTAGATTCCTGGATTCTACCAGCAGCTCACATCCAGATCCAGCTGTCAAGTTTGTTCATACCTAAGCATGCATCTCATCCATTCACCTTTCATTCACTCTTTTTTTACTATGTTAAATAGTAAATGTTTTTTAGATAAATTGGATGTCTTAATTTGTTTTTTGAGCCTAAATTATTTAATCTGTTTTTAATAGTTTTTAACTTTTGTATGTCTTTGTATTTTATTTTGGCTGTTCACCACCCTGAGTCCTTCGGGAGTAGGGCGGTATACAAATATGATAAAATAAATAAATAAATAAATAAATAAATAAATAAATAAATAAATAAATAAATAAATACTACTCCTTTCTATATTCCTTTTGAATGTTTTCAGTGCTCTTCCTAAGACAAGGTGACAGAAAGGCAAAATGCTTTGTACTCAAAAAAGTTCATCCGGAAGTTCACATATAAATCATTAGTATTTTAAAGTGGGCATAATTTTCAGGATTTTTGCTGTCACAAAACAGCACACTCTTTTGCATGCCTTTCAACAAACGTTCATTCTTGCAGCATACCATATACTACCTACTATCTTTCTTTTAGTATTTTCCTATGTTAGTAAATTTACTAACAAAGTATACAAAATCTACTTGTTCTAGCTTGATGTTTTTCTTTCAGATGCTTTCTTGCTCTGCACTGATGATTTTCCCTAATTTGGTAATGAAACGTCTGCAAGAAAACCACCAAACTCAAAGGGCACTAAGGATCTCAAAGGCATGGTTGTTTTCCTAGCCCTAGAGGTTAGGAGAATATTTGAACTCACATTGTTGGTGTATGGTGTCAGTCTTTCAAGATAGGCCAGGATAGGAATCAAAATCATGCATGCTAATATAGGTACCCTGTTTCCCCGAAAATAAGACATCCCCTGATAATAAGCCCAATCGAGCTTTTGAGCGCATGCGCTAAAATAAGCCTCCCCCCTTGAAAATAAGCCTTCCCCGAAAATATTTACATGTAAATGCAGAGCTGGAAATCAGGTAAGATGGCAAGAGGAGCCCCATCCACATGTCCCAAAATAATAAGACCTCCCCGAAAATAAGGCCAAGTGCTTATTTTGGGGTTCAAAAAAATATAAGACAGGGTCTTATTTTCAGGGAAACACGGTAGTCCTTGGATGACAATGGTAATTGGTATCAGAACTGCCATCATAAAGTGCAACATCATGTGACTGCATCACTTAGTAACAGCAATCCTGGCAGTCCTCATTGCGATCATTAAGCAAGATCTGTGGGTCATTAGGCAAGGACTTCCTTGCAATTTCATGCCAGCTTCCAACAACCAAAGTCAATGAGAAAATCCCAGGAAACTTGCCAGTAGGTTGGTAGACAAGTCAGTGGTAAATGCGGGGCAGGGGAATGTACATGAAGAGTGCAGCAGAATGTTGGGGTGGCTGATGTAAAGGGAGTGGGGTGCTTCAAAATTTGGCATGCCTGCTGCCGGAATGAGTGACTTAACCAAGCAATTTGCAGCTTTTCCTACTGGCTTCCCCATTGACTTTATTTCTGGGAAGCTGGCAGAGAAGGTCACAAGTGGTGATCATGTGATCATGGGGCACTGCAAATCTCATAACTACAAATTGATTGCCATGTGTCCAAATCATGATCATATGACCAACAAGGTGCTGGGATGGGTAGAATTTTGAGGACCGGTTGTTAAATACCAATCATTCAGCTCTGTCAACTTTGAACAGTTGCTGAACAAGTGGTTGTCAAATGTGGACTTCCCGTGCTACTTTTATTATAAGGTTCTAGTAACAGAATCTTGCAAATCTGAATGTGCTCCCCCGTCCCCGTCCCTTTATCTTCATGAGAGTTAGGGAGGTCTTGCCTGAGATGCTTGCAGTACTCAGGTTACACTACACAAATCTAGACTTAGATTTCTTTTAGCTGACCATTGTCTTGGTTGTGGCTTGTTGCTGTGTTCTTCTAAGTTATTCCTTCTTCCCATTACAGTTTGGCAATCACTTTGTGTTTTGGTTAATCCTTATAGTATTGTACTTATGTTATATTTTCTATCTTTCTTTGTTGTTCAGAATTGCATTAGTGAATAATTAACCATACTGTAACTTACTTCTGAAGAGGTGGGCATACAAAGAATTGTTAAAATTCATAGACTTTTTAAAATAATTGTGAAAATCTAGAACGTAATAAGTAAGAAGACATGAATATCATATTGTAAAAAATGAAACAGTATTCCTTATTTAGGGGAAAAGGGTTGATTACTTTTGTCTGTTGTTTTTATTACAGATACTTGAAATGGTCATTTCAAGTTGGTATTCCTAAAGTTTTTATAAGACCTTCTCTTACAGACCTTTCTTTTTTCTTTGAAAAGGAAAGTCTAAAAACCACATTTCACTGCTCTGTAAAGGATGGACAAGCCAAAATATTATTTACTTTTGGTCAGTTAAATTTCATTAAGGTAATTATGTGGAATTTTTCTATTATCCTGTCTCCAGCATTTAAAAACAAAACAAAAACAGAATTATCCTTTCATATCCCAAAATGGATAGTCATAAGGCATCAGGCTAGAAACAATGAGACTGTGAATTCTAGTCCTGCCTTAAATAAAAAGCTATCTGGGTAATCTTTGGCCAGTCACATTCTTTCTGCCCTAGAAAAGAGGCAATGCAAATCACCTCTGGAATCTTGCCAAGAAAAACTACAGAGACTTGTCCAGGAAGCTGCCAGGAGTGAACATTGATTCGAAGACACACACACACACACACACACACACACACACACACACACACACACACCTATTCCCATTTGTTCCAATGTGCATCCTTCTAGATACAACTGAACATAATATGTTGCTTATAATAAATGCAACAAAATATTAAAAAACAAACAAGAAATATTCCCTCATATACATCCAAAAGATTTTCACATATATGCAACTAACATATTTTCTCACATATGCCAGTGCATATATTTTGAAACACTGTTGATATATTACATTTAAAAATCTATCTTAAAATAAAAATTATGTTAAAACCAAAGAATATTTCCATTTCTTATTAATATTTTCTGAAATGATCTATGAGCACTTACAACTCTCAGTTTCCAATTCCCTTCCCACAAAATTGTTTTATATAAATCAGATATCTTTAATTTGGAGGTGTGCCTTAATGTTCTTTCAGCAGTCTGAAGTCTCTTTTCCAAAACCTCTTTTCAGCGCTTCGTTTAACCTAAAAATGCATTTCTAATAAAACCAGATGAGGAATAGCAGTCCAAACTGAAAACAAGATTCAGTCAATGCAATTACATATTTTATTATTATTTGGCAAGTTTGAGTTAGTGGTTGATTTCCATTGTCTTTTGACTAGCTTCCACTGGCCTCTTCCAGTAAGAAAAAAAGGCTTTAAAAAAGGCTTTATCAAAACTAATAAGAATACAACCTCTCCACAAAAAATAACTCCTCATTCTAACTGTAATGTATCTCATTCAGATATATTACACTTACAGACTAAGAATTAATATTGCTAAAATTTCAACCTCAAAAACCATATTTTTTTCAAAACTGTTTAGTAAATACGGCTTGATACAGTTATCTAGAACCATAAAAGATCTAGAAACCTTTCAACAGAGCAATTTACATCTCAAGGTCTGACAGCTTCTACTATCAGATTGGGGTAAAACTCCCCTTTGCTTGAGTGTAAGAATTTTGATGGGAATACAGTGTGACTGTCTCAGAAATGGAGTTACACCTAAAGAGATGCAGCTTTTTAGATATAAATCTAAAGTCATTATCTGGAACTCAGAAGCTATCTACACCAAAGATTTATAGCATCAGTTATATGCAGCGATATTTAATATTTTATTTTAATATTTAAATTTATATACCGCCCTTCTCCCGAAGGACTCAGGGCGGTGAACAGCCAGAAGTAAAAAAACATTGAATACAAAATATAAAAACAATTTAAAAATGAATTAAACAATTAGGCCCGACAGTTAAAATCCCCCATTAAAAATCCAAATTAAAATACACAATTGGAGAGATTAGGCCAGCCCGATATGACATTAATATGGACTGGTTTTATCTTACAAAATCCTAGATGGAGATGCTATAAATCACTAGCCTGAATAACCTCTATCACTATATCCTCCCCTTCTGCTATTTCATATATGGCTGATGTGTTCTGGGAAAGGGATATTAAGGAAGAGCGGTGACAACAAAAACAGTTGCATTGTGAGTAGCTAGAATATTTTGTGCACATCAAGCATAAGCTCTATGATTTAATATTATCGTGCAGAAGGCATGGGCTGAAACGCTATATCCCAATACTATCACAAGAAATATCTCTGGTCTTTTGTGAGAAATTTGTCCAATAGGAGGCAGACTAATAAAAACTGGTCTTAACTGAACAGGTCCCCCACACAGATACACAAAAGAGCTATGCATTTACTATGCTAAGGAAACAATATTTAAGAATACAGTACTGGGTGGAGCCTAAGTTGGGGAAAATGTATTTAAATTCTACTAATTTTCATCAGGTGTAGTCCACTGTATCATGGATTATCATTTTGGGAGTATGCAAGAGATACCAAGTTTAAGAAGAGAAAGATCCCCATGATATGAGAAAACTATTGTTGATTGAGTTCTAAAATTTCTTGGTGTTGAGGTCATGAGATTGACGGTTAAGCCTATTGACATGGTAAAAGGCAAATTGTAAAAATAATTTTGACAAGTTGAATATAAAACTGACTTCTAGCATCCTAGCATATCTATATCAGACTAGAACTATAGCATCTCAGACAAGATCTGGAAAGTTGTCATTGTTATGCCCAAGCATTTTTCAGCATTAAGCTTATGAAGACAAGAACCCTCTATGAAAGCTAAAATGCATTCCTTAAACTCTTGCTGATCATTGAGGAAATAAGGAAAAAATAGAAACTAGACAGACTACACTATTGACTTAAGGTTTTTAGTGTATTAGCCCATTAATAATAATAAATGGTGTAGAAGGATAGGAAGAATTAATCTTTTATGGGACATCTGCCAATATGTTGTTCTAAACTGGAGCTAATAAGCTAATAAAAAATAAAAAGTATGGATGAAGGATAAAGAATGCAATAATTCTGCAAATTATTAGAACATTCAAAATTAATGTTTTTTTTTTAACTTCAGCATATTGAAATTATACAAATCTCTCTTCAGGCCAAATGCATCTTTATGTGTCTCTATGCAGAAATTCCAATGTATATACAAGTGCATTCCAATATCAGGGGTCTTGACAGTAAAATTCTTTAAATCACTTTGCTTATTTGAAAAGAAGAAATAGGATCAAGACACCAATTCTTTTACATATGGTTTTGGTTTGCAAGCAGATCATTTCTAGATTTAGTTTAGCCAGCATTTTATGGATAAAAAATAAATGGACATTTTTCATGTTTAAGAAGTATAATCTAAGAATTTGTTAGGATAACTTGGTTTAAATGAAGATCATATTGTATTCTTTAACAGGAAGAAGGTCTCTTCAAATCTACTTGAAAAATCAAAAGAATATCTACATAAAAGGAAACAAAGGAGAACTTGGATAAATGAGAATTTACAGGATCTCCCTGCTATAGGAATATTCCTGATGTGTTAAAATGAAAACCACTATTTCAGGGCATGTATTTCATAATTTTTAAAGAAAAACTCTTCACAACATTTAAGAATCTACTATTCATAAACTTAAAAAATTGTTTAATTTGAAAGTGCACAAGCACCCTTCCCCAAAGCTATAGTTGTTGATTAAAGAAGAAATAAAGAATACTCTAACATGAATTGAATTAGTTTATGTTCTATTAAATGTAAATTTAAATTAAATCAATTTAATTTTTAATGTAATGCCATCTTCTTTTGAGAATGTTATTTTTGGGTAATCAAAGGCTGTAGTTTTCAGCCAAGTAAAGGATGTACCAATATGTACATCTCTTTTTAGCTGAATTTAGTAAAACAAGATTATATGGTAAGCAATCAGAATGAAAATTCCCATGTGAACATAGTATTTTCTCTGGGAGGAGAGCTTCCAATGGTACTAAATATTTCTGGAAAAAATCATTTATGAGAACCATAAATCATAAATATAATAGGATATCAAAAATTCAGATTTCATTACCCCAATTCAGAAATTGTGGCAAATATGCATTAGGATTCTGTGGGAGGATCAACCTCAATGGAGAGGGTTTGCATCTGGAATGAAAAATAGCAGATAGATGTGCCAAAAAGTCCAGCCAGCAATAAAAAACCATGTTTGTTGCTCTCCACAGTTGATAATGGAAATTATATCAACAAAAAATGGTGAGAAGTAGTTTTCTGTAGTTGCCTATAGTCTTCCACAAATATGCTCCAAAAGTTTGAGGAATTTTAGAGAACATTGCAAAGTGGGTGGGACAATCAATGGAAATCAGCTGTTCTTCTCCTGCATTGATAGAATTATTAACTGGAGTGAAGGACATTCCATCAGCAGATACCAATAAAATGGTTCTATAAGACGACAAAAGCACTGCATTATTTTAGATGATAACCATTTAATCACATTTTCCAAATTATTTGCATCCCGATGAGACTTGAATTTAACAGTAATTTTAAGGATTGGTGGCTAGGCTTGTTTCCTCTCCATTTTCCTTTTCTGTTGAAAAGTACACACTTTCTTAGTACTGATATTTGTTAGCTGTTCTGTGATAATTCTGACTAAAAGTCTATTTTTTCTTTAATTTAAATACTTATAAAGTGCAAACCTGCCATGAGTTTGTCCGAGTATGATAAATGTGTTCAGGATCTGATTGAAATGTATGAATGTAATGATATAAAATATGAGGAATTTCTTCCTGTGTTATATTTAAAAAGAGATATAGTAGCATTGTAAAGTTACATGGATTTGAATTTGTGTCTGGATTAGATTAAATGCTATTCTTTGGAATTTCACAACTGGTGAAATTAATCTAAGTGGTCTAAATTGATGGGAGAATGACGTAAAAATGAATTATGAAACTGGTGAACCAGTTTCATGAATCATTTTTACGTCATTCTCCCATCAATTTAGACCACAAGTTATATGTTCAAAGCAATTCCTCATGAATCTTGGTTCTTTTCTGCCAATATTCATATTAAAACTGATTATTTTTTTAAGGAGGAGGCAAATTCAATTGCAATTTATTGCCCATTATGATTATGAAATTCCAAGCATTTTATAAGCAGGAAGTATTATGTTGACTTTACAAAACCGATAGAGGTAAAAACTTTAAATATTCTTTAAGAACTTTCTTTTTTAAAAGCTTCTATCAAAAATGTATATATGTTGTTGCCTGGAAAAGCCTAAATATCCCCCTTATTATTTTGAAATGTTGGTCCTCATGTTTATTATTGTATGTCTACATTACCAAATAAGTAATAAATATTTTTAAAAACATTATCTTTTGTATTTTTATACCATTTAATTTTTATAATGTTGAATACAACTGATTAAAGGGATTTAAAAGTGAATAGGGACATTAAAAATTACTTTGCCCAGTAGCTCCTTTATGTCTAAATAAAGTTTTATTTCATTCTAAGTACATTATATAGCTGATCATTCTTGATACAATTGAAAGTCCTTCAATCAATGAAGCATATGCTTTTATTTTGGTTTCTATATTATCCGGCTTTCTCAAATATCCCCCATGTACCAGTAATAACATCTCTTGTTTCTCAGCCTTTTTGTAATGCCAGCTTGAACATCTGGTATTTCCCTTTCCATATGGGATGGTCCTAAGCAATATTTTTCTAGCATGTGAAATTAAGGATATTCTAGTGTAGTTCGCCCACTCTGTTAACTCTCTTTTCTTTGGCATTGGTATGTAGACTGACCTCTTGCAATTGGTTGGCCACTATGACTTTTTCCAAATTTGCTGGCATAGTTTGGTTAGAACTTTTATTGAGTTTCCTACCACTTCCCATATTTCCATAGCTACTCCATCTATCCCTATAATAGGTAACGAGAGGAGTTTTTTATGCCTTGAGCAGTAAACAATCTTCTGACTGAAAAGTGTCCAATTCTAGTCCATTTCAATTTACTGGTGCCTAAAAGTCAATGTATACTTGTTTCATCTTTCACTGTGTTAAACTGTTCCATGTTCATGCTTCTTACATTCCATGATTTTCAGCTTCAGATTTTCTTGTCCTATATGGAAAAAGTAGTAATTAGATGCCCAAGAACTTGCTAAACTATTATATTGTTTGGTTTTCTGTGAGCTCAGTCATTAGTCATGACTAAACACTATTTGTACAGGTAGTCCTTGATTTATGACCACAATTGAGCCCAAACTTTCTATTGCTTAGCAAAAAGTTGTTAATTAGATTTGCCCCATTTTCAACCTTGCCACAGTTGTTAAGCGAATCACTGCAGTTATTAAATTAGTAATACAGTTGTTAACTGAATCTGGCTTCCCCATTGACTTTGCTTGTCAGAATGTCACAAAAGGGAATCGCAAGACCCCGGGACATGTGCAACCGTCATAAGTTATGAACAGTGGTGGGATTCTAATAATTTAACAACCAGTTCTCTGTCCTAATGATTTCTTCCAACAACCAGTTCACCAAACTGCTCAGAAAGTGAACAACCGGTTCTCCTGAAGTGGTGCGAACTGACTGAATCCCACCACTGGTTATGAACCAATTGCCAAGCATCTAAATTTTGAACACGTGATCAAGGGGATGCTAAAACAGTCATAAGTGTGAAAAATGATGATAAGTCGCGTTTTTTCAATACTACGGTAACTTTGAACGGTCACTAAATGAATTGTTGTAAGTTGAGGGCTACCTATACAACAAAAAATCCTAAATTCTTCCTCAGTAGCATGCCGAGTGCCATCCAACCTGAGCTGATGATCATCTGGCAATATATTATCAATAAATTGTCTCTCCATCAGTGATGGGTTTCAAAAGTTTTTACTATTGGTTCTGTGGGTGTGGCTTGGTGGGCGTGGCATGGCTTGGTGGGCATGGCTTGGTGGGCATGGCAGGGGTAGGATACTATAAAATCTTCAATGGCAGACTAAAGCACTGTTATTAACAGTTATTAACATCAGCTGCCTGCAATTACTGCAAGTTCAAATCTCACCAGGCTCAAGGTTGACTCAGCCTTCCATCCTTTCTAAGGTAGGTAAAATGAGGACCCAGATTGTGGTGGCAATAAGCTGACTTTGTATAAAAAATATACAAAAGTATGAAGGCTATTGCTTAACGCATTGTAAGCCGCCCTGAGTCTCCGGACAAGGGCGGCATATAAATCAAATTTTTAAAAAAAAAAAAATCCAAGGGAAGGATACTGCAAAATCCCCATTTCCTTCTGATCAGCTGAGACTTGGGAGGCAGAGAATAATGGCGGTGGAGCCAGTCAGAATTTTTACTACTGGTTCTCCGAACTACTCAAAATTTCCGCTACTGGTTCTCCAGAACTTGTGAGAACCTGCTGAAATCCACCTCTGCTCTCCATATGAGGTTTGGGTACTATACACGACTGATTTCTCCACTGCCTTTTCCCACACAGAATGGAATAATGACTTTGCCATTGTTACTAAAATGATTGTCTGCTCCAGGGGTGAAATCTAACTACCGGTTCTGTGGGCATGGCTTGGGGGGTGGTAATGTGACTGGGTGGGCATGGCCAACTTTTTTTTTTTTTACTTTTAAAAGCATTTTTTCTACACTTGCAGAAAAAAATGCTTTTAAAAGCCTCTGACGATCAGGCAACTCACCTGGGATCGCGAGAGGCTTTTAAAGGCATTTTCTTCAGCTGAAGAGGTTGCAGAAAAAAATACTTTTAAAAACCTTTGATGATCAGGCAACTCAGCTGGGATCGCCAGAGGCTTTTAAAGGCATTTTTCTTTCTATAACCTCTTCGGCTGAAGAGGTTGCAGAAAAAAATGCTTTTAGAAGCCTTTGACGATCCCAGCTGAGCCGCGTGATCATCAGAGGCTTTTTTTTTTTTTTTACTTTTAAAAGCATTTTTTCGGCCGAAGAGGTTGTAGAAAAAATGCTTTTAAAAGTAAAAAAAAACAGCCTCTGATGTTATTGCGGCTCAGCTGGGCATGGGGTGGGGGAATGCAGGGATTTTTGCTACCGGTTCTACGAATCATCTGCCGCCATCGCTACCGGATCAGGTGATCCGAGCCGAGCCGGGAGCATTTCACCCCTGGTCTGCTCTCACTACTTTCTATACATTGCTACCCAATATAGATTGCTGCATATTTTAGTTGGGCAGCTGGGATTATATATAATTTTGGCATACACTCCTGATATTCTGAACTCCTCCTTCCCAGTAATAGACCCTGACTATGATGGAGCAGCACAATAGATTGTTTGGGGACCTACCTAGTAGTGGGTTTCAAATCCCAATGCTACCAGTTCACTATCAGGAGTGTGTGAGCGCATGGTGCTTCTGTGCATGCGCAGAGTGTTTTTGATAATGTCTGGGTGAGTGGGCGGAGCCTTCCACTGCCGTTGCTATCGGTTCGCCTGAACTGGGGCGAACCGGGAGCAACCCACGACTGGACCTACCCCATCTCCTCCCAAACAGATCTCCATTGAAGATGATGCTTTAATAGCTTCCACTTGACCACCTCCAATGCTAGGATGAAGAAACATAAACAGATTTTATACACCTTAAGGCTACTTTTGAAAAATGCTCGAATAAGGGAAGGAGACAATTTTAATATCAGCAGAGCAATGGAGAACCTAAGTCTGCTTTATTTGTGTTCTGGAACAAGATGAAGGCAACATCATATGGGAATTGTTGTATTCAAAAAAATTGCTGTGCTGTGGTTAAATGCAAGAGGGGATTTGGCTTTTCTGGGGGCAAGAATAGAGTTTTAAATTTAGACAGAGTGTGTATGTGTGCATAGTTATGTTCAGTTAATAGGCAGAGCCATGGTTAGGATAAATAAACCACTTAGAATGATTTTAATTATAATGCTCTTCAAGATCTGAGCTCACACGCCACAGAAAACCAAACAATATAATAGTTTAACAAGTCGGGCCTGGTGGCTCAGCAGACTAAAAGCATTGTGATTAACACCAGCTGTCTGCAATTACTGTAAATTCGAATCTCACCAGGCTCAAGGTTGACTCAGCCTTCCATCCTTTCTAAGGTAGGTAAATTGAGGACCCAGTTTGTGGGGGCAATAAGCTGACTTTGTATAAATATACAAAAGGATGAAGGCTATTGCTTAACGCATTGTAAGCCGCCCTGAGTCTCCGGAGAAGGGCAGCATATAAATCAAAATTAAAAAAAAAAAAAGGCATGCAAAAATAGTTTATTGAGTTTAAGAGTTATAAAGGCTTATGAGCTTACATTCCCCCAGAACTATCAGCTTGCTGAAATAACATGTACTATAAATATTTCCTGCAGAAAGAGCCTTGATATTATTCTACAAAAATGATAAATTATGATCAAGATAAACTTTCTGGGCTGCTTATCTTCTTTCTTCCAAAAATAAAAAAGTGTGAAGATACTAAATATTAATTATCTGGAAGGACTTTCATTCTGTTGTCTTAATGAAATGGTCAGCATTCTTATAACTGTTAGTTCAGCTAGCCCTGTTTAAATCCATGGTTAGCTAAGGACTCTTGCAAAGTGACCCATGACTGGGTTTTGGCAGTGTTACATTCAGTGGTGGGATTCAAGTAATTTAACAACCGGTTCTCTACCCAAATGATTTCTTCCAACAACCACCTTGCCAAGTTGCTCAGAAAGTTAACAATCGGTTCTCCCAAAGTGGTGCGAACTGGCTGAATCCCACCACTGGTTATATTCCCTCTTTGAGAGAAGCGGTGGTTCCACCAACTCTTAAGAAGGCAATTGTTCACCCCCTTCTCCAGAGGCCTTTGCTGGATGCTTTGCTGCACAATTTTTATCCAGTCTCTAACCTTCCCTTCTTGGAGAATGTTGTGAAACATGATTGCACAACAGCAACAGAGGGCTTTGGAAAAAGCAGATTACCTTGATCCCTTAAAGTTAGGGTTCAAACCTGGGTATGGGACCAAGACACCATTGGTTGAACTTCTGACTCTGGCTGAAGCAGGATGGATGGTATGTCCATCCTATTTCTTTTTGACCTCTCAGCAGTTTTCAATATCATTGGTCGTGTTATCATTATAGGTAAAATTTTGATCATGTGGACCATATGGATGCTACATTGGTTATGCTACATTGGTTAGAAGTGCAAGAACAGGTTGTAAGTCACTTTTTTCCAGTGCCTGGAAATTGCAATCTGTAAATTGAATGTCTGTGCAATATCAATTCACTTCTGTATATATAACATAAATAAATTTTTCTAAATTATGAATTTATGATGTGATTTAATTAAGAAACTGCAAAAGCATTCAATGGATAAGCATCACATTATTTCTGTACTGGAAGACTGAATATTAGCATACAGTTTGGAGAAGATCAATCTTCCCTTCCCATTGCAATATCTAATAGCAGAACTTTCTTGAATCCATCAGCTATAATTAAAGATTAACTAAGAATGACATATGCACAAACAAGCATTTGCAGCGAGCTGCACAAATTGGGACTGCAGGAATAGACACAATATAGAACAATCCTGTCTCTTTTGATGTAAGAAACAATGGGATGACTATGTTTCTTTATGTTTATTAGGTCAGGCAAGAACTGATAAATTCATGGCTTTTACAAGTGCAAATCATATAATATAACATTATATATGTGTATGAACCTCAAATATGAAATCTCAAATTAATGTTTATCTATTTATTCTGGCCTACTCTAATTATGAAACATACAAGGACCAAAGCAATTAAAAACTGTACTCTTGATAACATATGAATAGACACTTCACACATACTCATACACACAGAGTTAAATTGCTTGCCTGCCACCAGAATCAACTGGAACGAACAACAAGTACAACTAATGCTGCCTTAGTATGTTCATCTGGCCTGAAACTAGAGTGAAAGCGCTCTAGAACAGATAATTCACTTCCTATAAGGCAGTGGTGAAATCTAAAATTTGTTACTACTGGTTCTGTGGGTGTGGCTTGGTGTGGGAGGGGTAATGTGATGGTGGGCGTGGCCAATTTTTTTTTTAACTTTTAAAACCATTTTTTCTACAACCTCTTCAGCGAAGAGGTTGTAAAAAAATGCTTTCAAAAGGGTCTGATGATCCCAGCTGAGTTGCCTGATCGGCAGAGACTTTTTTTCTTTTAAATGCCTCTGATGATCAGGCAACTCAGCTTGGATCGTCAGAGGCATTTAAAAGCCTTTGATGATCCCAGCTGAGCTGCGTGATCATTAGAGGCTTTTTTTTTTTTTTTACTTTTAGAAGCATTTTTTTGGCTGAAGAGGTTGTAGAAAAAATGCTTTTAAAAGTAAAAAAAGAAAGCTTCTGATGATTGTGCGGCTCAGCTGGGCATGGGGGGGGGCAGAGATTTTTGATACCGGTTCTTCGAACTACCCGCCTCCATCACTACCAGATCGGGCAATCCGATCCAAACCGGGAGCATTTCACCCCTGCTGTAAGGGTCTGTGGAGTTGTAAAGGAGACAAAAGCTAAAAAAATGGAAGATTGTAAACCAGATGAAAATTGTCCAGTTCTGTTGATCCAGAGATAGTTTCTTGAGGAAAGGGCAGACTTTACCTTAACAGTTGGGGGAAGCAACCCCTCTGTCAAGGATATATTTATTACCATATGTACTGAACCACATGGCGGCATTCTAGAATCTTTAACCAACAAGGAACAGAATGGAATTAACAGTAGTCATCCCAGCAGTGTCTTATTTATGAAAGCCCCTCTCTCGTTATTTAGGTTACAGATCCTTTACCAATGCACTTAAAATTCTTTGCCTTTTGGTTATGCATAGTTTGTATGTATGATTGTGTACAGCCTGAAGTAGTAATGAATTGTTCAGCTAACAAAGGATCCGAGACCCAAATAAACCAAATACAATAGATAATAAATCAATTTAAGAAGCATAACAATAAATAAGAAGTACTAATGAACTTGCTTAATTTAAGGTCTACTAGCATACTAATTTAAGAGTTAGAAAACAGGATCAGTCTATAACATGGAAAGAGAAACCACAGAATTTGAATCAGAAGAGACACAGAGTTTATTTTTGTTGCATTCAAGTCGACTTACAACCACAATTGAAACCAGAATTTCTGTTGTTAAGCAAGGCAATTGTTAAGTGAGTCCCGCCCAACTTTACAACCTTTTTGCCATGGTTGTTAAGTGAATCACTGCAGTTGTTAAATAAATCACAAGATCTTTAAGCGAATCTGGCTTCCTCCATGACTTTGCTTGTCAGAAACTGGTTAGGTAGGTTACAAATTGCCATCACAAGACCCTAAATTGCAAATATATGCCAGCTGTCAAGTACCCAAAATTTTGATCATGTGACTTTGTTGCACAACTGCAACAATTGTCAGTGTGAGAACTGGTTTAAGACACTTTTTTTCAATGCCACTGTAACTTTGATCAGTCAGTAAACGAATGGTTGTAAATCAAGGACTACCTGCATGACACTAAGAGTGTGTTATTGGAAAATCTGTAATATTCTACTGAGCTCACAGAAAGAAATGGGGATGGAGTGGTATTTATACCAACTGTTCTGAAAAGAACTCGTATAATTTACAACCCATTAAACTTGTAAGATCACTCTTCTTCCAACGCTATTCCGGTTTTGTTTGGAAATCTTGCAAAAGACATGGTTCAAAAGCTCTGTGCCTGAGTTCAATATCCGTACAATTTACTGGAAATCCACTGGTTATTCTTTATTGCTTAATTTGAAAAGAAGCAATATGAGTACCAGACTTTCCAAGCAGACAAAGAAATATGCTGACATGTTACACTGATTCTCAGTGGTGGTCAGCTCTGGCAGCCTGAGAACAATCAGATCAGACCAGAAAGCATCAAAGCCCTGCCAGATGTCCATCTCTCTGACAAAGAAGAAAGAAAACAAACAAACAAAATTAAGCCAGTAGGGAAGGTATAATTTTCATACACCCAACAAAGGAGCTAGAAAACTGACACTACAAAGGCAGCCCTAGAGTAAATTATCACTTAGGTTTATAAAAGTAAATAAGAAGGGAGACTATCATCTCCAAGAAGACAGAGCAGTTATAAACATTTCAGTTTTGATCCAGCAGTATGGTACAGCCAAAAGTTACATATAACATTGTTAGGTCTATTGCTAGCTGAGATATGGTAGATGAGGCTGTAAAACATTAATTACGGTATCTTTCTTCATCTATCTGCTGATCACTTTGAGTTTCTTCCTAAAACTCTCCCTTTTAAATTTTTAAATTGTTTAATCTGTTTTACAAATTGGGTGTTTTAACTTTGTTTTCGGCCAAAATATTTAATAATTTTAACGGACTTTTAATGTTTGTATTATCTGTATTTTATCTTGGCTGTTCACCGCCCTGAGTCCTCCGGGAGTAGGGCGGTATAGAAATTTGATAAATAAATAAATAAATAAATAAACAAATAAATAAATAAATAAATAAATAAATAAATAAAAGAAAGATGGTAGATTCAATTAGAAGACTCATTCTAATTTCACTCATTCTGGGTTAGATGAGTGGAGAAATCCATTTTTTTTTTACTACCATTTCTGTGGGCATGGCTTGGTGGGCATGGTGTGGCTTGGTGAGCATGGCAGGGGAAGGATAGTGCAAAATCCCCATTCCCTCCCCACTCCTGGGGGAAGGATACTGCAAAATCTCCATTCCCATCCCACTCTGGGGCCAGCCAGAGGTGGTATTTCCCAGTTCTCCGAACTACTCAAAATTTCCACTACCGGTTCTCCAGAACCTGTCAGAACCTGCTGGATTTCACCCCTGGTTAGATGCTTTCCAAGGCACAAATTAGACTAGAAAGCAAATTCCTTTTTAAAATTATTATTGAAAATATGGCTTGGAAATAGAGTAAAATCCTGATAGTTCAGATCTCTATTCAGTGGTGTTTCAGATTTAAGCAACATTTTATTTCAGAATTCCAAAGCTATCCAGTCAACTGACAGAATTTACACCATTGGCCTCAAAAGGTGTAATTAATTTTACACCTTTATTTAATTATTTATTTTAATTAATTTCAATAACTAATTAATTTTCAATTATGTAATTACACAAATTAGATGTGTAAGTCAAATGTAAGTCAAGTCAGTTGTATAGAAGTAGTCCTTGATTTACAGCCATTTGGTTAAGTGACTATTCGAACTTACAACTGCGCTGAAAAAAATTACTTATGACCACTCCTCGAACTTATAAACATCACACCGTGGCGTGGCAGGCAGTGGTGGGTTTCAAATTTTTTTACTACCAGTTCTGTGGGTGTGTCTTTGTGGGCGTGACATGACTTTGTGGGCGTGGCTTTGTGGGAGTGGCAGGGGAAGGATACTGTCATATCTCCATTCCCACCCCACTCCAGGGGAAGGTTACTGTAAAATCCCCATTTCCTTCCAATCAGCTGGGACTTGGGAAGCAGAGAATAGATGGGGGCGGGGCCAGTCAGAATTTTTACTACTGGTTCTCCGAACTACTCAAAATTTCTGCTACCGGTTCTACAGAACTGGTCAGAACCTGCTGCAACCCATCTCTGGTGGCAGGAGAAGGATACTGCAAAATCTCCATTCCCACCCCACTCTAGGGGAAGGATACTGCAAAATCCCCATTCCCTCCCTACTCCTGGGGGAAGGATATTGTAAAATCTCCATTCCCACCCCACTCTGGGGCCAGCCATAGGTGGTATTTGCCAGTTCTCCGAACTGCTCAAAATTTCCGCTACCGGTTCTCCAGAACCTGTCAGAACCTGCTGAATTTTACCCCTGATTTGGAGAGCCCTGTGCTTTCCCTGACACTGTTTAAGGCTTTAACTCCTCCCCAGTTTCTTCTCTTCTTCCACTCTCACCGCCTCAGCAGCTTTGTAACTGATCCTCACAAGTACTACTTGTACTGATTTTTTAAGCAATTGTTTCTAAAGTAGTGAATCTGATTTGTCCTTGCTAGAAAAGACACTCCATTGTTTCCTTAGTCAGCATATTCCAGTGCTGCTTGCTCTTTGTTCTATATTACATCAAAGTTCCTGCAGTTGTCCAGATGATAAATACACCCACTATTCATTTATTTGTTCCTGTAGGACACAGAAGATACCCCCAAATCTACGTATAACATTTTTGAATCTTTCCTATTCTAGCTGGGAAATCTTAGCAATTGTCCTTGTGCAATTGGACAATGATGTTCTGAGTAGAACAAGTCAAAATAATATCTCACCTGTGCTGTAGAAGACTCTTCCCCCCCAAACTCATTATATATACTGCCTCTTTCTCATGAAGGAATAATGTGGGCAGGAGCTGTCCAGCAGCCTTCCTCCCAATATATCTGGAATGCATCAAAAGGACACACACACACACACACACACACACACACACACACACACACACACCAATCTATAGGAGTAAAACTGTGCTGAGGTTGAACATCATAGGACCAGAGGTTTCCCATTGTATGGAAGAGTTATACGAGTCATCCTCATTTAACAACCACAACCGGGACTGGCAACTTGGTCTTTAATCAAAGTGATTGCTAAGTGAAATCATGCTTGTGGTTATGATCTTAATTCAGTTTTCAATTGCTTTATGTGAGACTGATTGTAAAATTATTTTTCATCACTCTTGTTAACTGTGAATGGTCATTAAACAAGACAGTAGGTAAACAAAAACTACCTGTGTATGGAAAGGGAGAGAGGGAGAGAGGGAGGGAGGGGGAGAGAGAGAGAGAGAGAGAGAGAGAGAGAGAGAGAGAGAGAGAGAGAGAGACTGGTACAAAGTCACTCAACCAGTTTCCATGTCTAAGGTGGGACTAGAGCTCACAGGCTTCTGGTTCGTAGCCTAAGGCCTTTACCATTGCTGGATAATTTATGGAAATGTCCATCGAGTTTCCTTGGCAATGATACAGAGATATCTGCCACTGTCTTCATCCCAAATTTTTAAAAATTTTCCTAAAATAATCTAGCATTTAACCCTTAATGAGAACAGCCAAGGAGGACAGGTGCTCTATACACAGGAGATTGACATGTCTGAGAAATCTGCTGGGAAGCTACCATACCTATTACTATCCTTTGTAATTTTTTTCAGGAATTTTCCATATAAAATAGAACAAGTTTATAGAAGATCATGCTTAATGAAGTCTCCGCTAAGAATTATTTGCCTTGTCTACTAAACAGGACATTTTAAATATAAGCAGCATCAGGTTAGCCTGGTGAGGTTGGCAAAAAATGTAATACATGATATTCCTCTTCTTACAACAACAATTGAGCCCAACATTTCTGTTGCTAAGCAAGACATTTGTTAAGTGAATTTTGCCCTGTTTTATGTTTTTTCTTGCCACAGTTAAGTGAGTAACTGCAGTTCTTAAAGTAGTAACACAATTGTTCAACGAATCTGACATGTTCTTGGGACATTTCAACAGTCATAAATATGACTCAGTTGCCAAGCATCTGAATGTTGATCATGTGACCATGGGGATGTTGCAAGGGTCGTAAGTGTGAAAAACGGTCATAACTCACTTTTTTCAATGACGTTGTAACTTCAAATGGTCACTAAGTGGAACTATTGTAAGTCAAGGACTACCTGTATAGTATCCCAAATTAAGGCATCCATTTGTGTTAATAATGAAAGTAAAAGACAGCAAACTGTCCATTCTTCCCAAAGCATGCGCTGACAGCACAGTTTAAAACATAAATTAATAAAAATAAGTTTTGGGATTCTGAGAGCTCATTAGGAGTATGTAAAAAACCGGAGGTGAAGCCAACAATTCTTGGCCTGCTGATACCGATCTAGTAGGATAATTCTTATTTGCTGCAGCTCAGAGGGATATTCAGTTACAGTGGAGAAATCATAACAAAGACAGGAAACAGATCAGCACTCTCTGGATTTAACACCCTCCCCAGGGACCTTGTTTTTAAACTGCAGATGTTTTTAACCTTGTCTTAAAAAGCAGTTGTATCGTTTGCCCCATTCTGATGAACTTAAGAATAGTATATAAACTGAAGCAATTCGAGTCACAGCAGAGAGGGAAGCTGGCTTAAATGCCAATTGGGAGCAACTGACCTTTCAAATAATACCCTCCATCACTGTAACTATACATTATTAAAGAAAATGTCCAAAACGCCAACATACACATTTTGCAATAATGGGAAAAATCCCAAAAACCTTCAGCAGCATTTTGCTTGGAAACAGCAACTGGTTGCTTTTTGTCATTTCTAAAGAAATAGTTTTCAAGTGAAGGAAACATTAGGCTCCTCCATCAACCACAACTGTTTCTATAACTTCAGCTTGTCTGTGCTCTGTGGCACTTTGTTCTTTGGTTTTGCTGTCCTCAGCAGTTTACACATCAAACACAGGATAGAAAAATAATACTTCATTCTGTTTTATTAAACCGCATGTCAACAAAAATCGAATGCTGGTGATTGAGTTAAGCATATTTTTGCAGAGAGATATAGGCAGCCCTTTTATGAACTAGAATAACACTGAAGTTCTGGAAGTATTTACTTATAAATAATTTTAGCCAACTTACATAAACATTTGTCAGATTCCATCAAAGAATTTGCATGTGAAATTTGCATTCCGTGGGGGATTTCCAGTGAAGCATGCCCCTTGCAGGCTCGAGCCAACTCTCCTGGCTCCTACACCGAGCTGGCAAATCTATGACTTCTTAGATCCAGGAAGTTGTCAATGCTTCACTATGGAATGGATGATGCCGGCAGCTTTGAAGGAGGTTGAGGGGTACTCACTCCTTTATAGGTCCTCCCTGGATATAGTAGTGTTTGATAATTGTTGCCCACTATTCCAATCTTTTGGGGGAAGATCAGTAAGCCTGTGGTAGAAACCAGGGGTGGGTTCTAAATTTTTTTACTACCGGTTCTGTGGACGTGGCTTATTTTGTGGGCGTGGCTTGGAGGTCATATGACTAGGTGGGTGTGGCTAGCTGGTCAGAGACATTTCTGGAAGGTCCTCACACTTACGACCAGTTCTCGCACTTACGACCAGTCCTTGCACTTACGACCCAACTCATTTGTTTGCTTTTAACACTGATCAGCTGTAGGACGGCCCTTTGAAGCCCCGCAGCAAGAGTTTAAACAGTTTTTTTCCCTCTAGTCATCAGCTGGGACTCAGGAGGCAGCAATAGATTGGGGGTGAGACCAAATAAAAGGTAAGAATAACGTGGATGGGTGGGGGTGGGGTGGGAGGGCGGCGGGGGAGAACCGGTTCGGTGATGTCATATCGTCACCGCTACTGGCTCGGCCGAACCGGACCGAACCGGGAGGAACCCACCACTGGTAGAAACTGATTCAGTTGCATAGCATCCTAAAGGAACTGGATTATCTTAACCTATTACATCAGGTTCAGGCAGGGGTGGACTGCTGGGGGTTCAGGAGATCCTCTAGCTAAGATTCTGTGCAGTTTGGAGAACCCCCAAATCCCACTCCTGGCTGGCCCCACCCTCTCCTCCCAGAAGTCCCCATGCAGCCCGTTTTGGATGCAGGTAAGTGCAGGACGCATGCAGCAGCTCAGGGAGGGCAAAAAATGAACCTACCAGAAGTTTGGGAAGGCTGGAAATGGCCTCCAGAGGACCTACGGAGCCTGGGCAGGCCATTTTTGCCCTCCTGGAGGCTCAAGGAAAGTCTCCGGAGCCTGGGGAGGGCAAGCTCCCCCCGCCATGGTGCAGGAGGCCGACTAGGCCACACCCACCCAGCAACAGGGCAGAGAACCCCTTGCTAAAATTTTTGAAGCCCACCCCTGGGTTCAGGTCTGAGACTAAGATGAAGACAGCTTTGAATGCTAAAGTTGATTACATTTATCAGGGCCTAGATAGGGTCTCATACTTGATCTAACTGGCCCTCTCAAAGATTTGATACCATCTATTAGAGTTCCTGCAAGGCCTGCTCTATTTTTGCAACAGTTCTAATATTAACTCAGTGGGTGATTCCAGGTATTATTAATGAGAGAGAGTGTCCAGTGTCTGCTTTCCTGTGTAATGGATCTGTTTTCTCTCTCCTACTGTTTAATATCTTTATGAAGCTACTGGGAAAGTTCATATGGAGGTTCAGGCTATAACACTTTCAATACTGCCACTCCGAGGCCAGTTGAAAATGCCATCAAAGTCTTGTTTGGATGTTTGGGGGATGATGGGGCCTAAATGGGAGGAAGAATGCTAAAGCTGAACCTATATAAGATGGCATTGTTGTTTGTACAATGTGGTTCTCTGCCAATTCTCAAAGGGCTTGCATTGCCTCCAAGGATACCTGGCCCAAACAGATGGTGCTGAATGGGGAAATAGAGACTGTGATGTTCGATCTGCTGGTAAAGGTTTTTAAAGGTTTTTTTTTTCCTTAACCTGCTTTATTATTTTTATAAATAACTCAAGGCGGTAAATATATCTAATATTCCTTCCTCTTTCTCCTTTTCCCACCACAATCCTTTGAGATGGATTGGGGCTGAGAGCGAATGATTAGCATCCAGATGGCTTCCCTGTCTATGGTAGAACTAAAACTCAGGTCTCCTGGTTTCTAGCCTGATATGGAAGGACCTTGTTATAATAACTCATGATCTTACCATTACCTGAGTAGACTTCTGTAATGCACTCAAACTGAGACTGTGGTGGAGGCCACCTGAGATCTGCAGTAGCCAGAAAGCAGTGACCCATTTGATGACTGGTACACAACACCATAGTGTTGTATATCCCTATTTTTCCTGGCACCAAAATATCTTCAGGTCTGCTTTTGGCACCCTGAATTAACATGTCCAAGGAGATTCTTTTGGGAGCATCTGCTGTGGGTAGCCCAATTCCAAGAGGTGTGATGGGCAGTGGAGGCTTGCTACTGGTTTTCTCCAGATCGGGTGAACTGGTAGTGGCGGTGGTGGGAGGCTCCACCCACCCGCCCAGACCTTCTGCGCATGCACAGAAGCATTGCGCGTGTATGCAAGCGCACGCGCACCCACGAGCAAACAGGTAGCAATGGGTTTTGAAACCCACCCCTGGTGATGGGTTAAGGAGATAAAATCCTGCTTCACTGTCATTGCACTTATATTTTGTAATAATTCTTGAAGCTAGGTTAGCCTATTTAGTATTGGCTTTCCTGAAGTTGGTGAAAATTGGTCATTGACAATTACTTTATCTTTATTATCTTTATTTGCATAGTGCTACATTATTGTTGTTTCTATTGTTATAGATATTATGTTATTTTTCTCTTGTGTATTGGGGATTTATGTACCATGGACTTTTTATCGTATTGTATGAATGTTGTCTGAACATTGGATGAACCATGAATCCAAAGGGGTTTAGCTGCTTATTAGTTACATTTAATAAATAATAATTTCACAAAACCAATTAAAATCACTACTGACTATTTTATTTATTATTAGTTGTTAAATGTATACCATGCCATATCTTTAGAAACTTAAAACAACATTTGGAGATTGATATCATCAATGAAGAATGCCAGACAACATCCACAGCAAAAATGCTGTTGGAAAAAGAGGGAAACATTACTTTAAGGTAGGACAGCGAAAGGTGGTTTTAGGTTGTTTCTGCTTTTAGCTGGGAATCAAACAGATGCATGAGGATTTATTTAAAAATGGTCAGAAGAATATGTTTGGTGGATGTGAGCATGAACCCTAAGCTTTTCATGTTTACAAAAAGAAAAAGGAAAAAGGGTGAAATTCAGTTTAATCAGTTAAAAAAAATTAAACACACCAAAGCTTGTTAGGTGGACACATGCATATAATTAGATTTTGTATTTAATTTTAAATGCAATTGGATTTTTTTAGAAATGTAGCCACAATTAAGGTGTTAAATCTTTAATTAAAGCATTGACTGGCAGTAAAGATTTTCTTCCTTAGCCAAATTTTGTCTTAGAGGGAAATTTTTGTAATATTGAATAATTAATATATAGGTTACATCAAGGCAAGCTGGTGCTATAGATGTTGTAATCTTGGACAGATTAGACATTAGCTATTAGGATTGTACTGAGCTTTGTTGTGTCAGAGCTTGGAATCACCATAGTAATAAAATAGCAACAAATAACCATAAATCTGAACACTTTTTAAAATTTAGAAATGTGAAGAAATCTCTCTCTTAGCTGAAAGTTGTAAGAAATCATATTCAAATTATGTATCCAAATCAAATACTGTTGGGCTAACCCATAACTTTCTATGATGAAGAAAAGCAAGTTTTCAAAAGCTATAGTATTTTCTTTAAAAAGAAGAATTGAGAAGAAACAAACATGAATTTAAAACATGCTAGCCACATTTCTATCATGTAATACATTTGAGCTTGTATAGGCAGAATGCCACATATTTAAAAGAGCATTGTGTACATTAGACATTCTTTTGTGACAACTAGAGTGGCAAAACGCATGTATTTTTCCACTTATTGCATCTGTAGAGACTTGGCTAGAAGTCTTTTTAACATGATCCATTCGCTGCTAATGAGAAGGAGCTGCAAGAAGATGTACAGGGCCTCTTTGAAGAATATTCTTAGTATTTGATAGATAAAATTCTGAGCACTTTGACTTGGGCTCAGAATGAGTGGGCCCAGTAAGAGGGAGATAGGCATGATCTTGTATGGCTATCCGGGAGGAGTTTGTTTCTGTAACAGTTGTGGAAGTGTACGGAAACCTTGGATCCATTAATCTTCCCACCTGTTTGTTAAAAAAATTCATGTTCGTCCTTGTTAGTGAAGAAAATACTGTATGTGTTGTACCCAGATAGTGTTCATTTACTCTTTAAGGAATGGGATGGTTCAGGCTGCCTTGAAGGTGGTGATTGTGTGCCTGCTATTCAAGAAATTATTGCAGAACCCAATAGCCGAAAACAACTTTCACCCAGCCTCCAACTCCTTTCTTGGGAAGCTGGTTGAGAAGATGGTCAGGCTGCAGCTTCAGATGCACTTAGAAGAAGTGAATTATCTAGATCCATTTTTGTCAGATTTCAGGCCAAAGAATAGTACTAAAATGGTATTGATACATTTGTTGATGGCCTCTAATGGTAATTCTGATGAGGTGGTATAAAAATTCTGGCTTTCATTAATCTCTCGGCAATCTTCAACACCATCAATCATGTAGCCTTATGGGCTTGTGGAGCAGAGAGAACAAAGTCCTTAAGTTGCAGGGTGCAAAAAGGCTTGACACTTATACCTCCCTTGTTTAACATTTAAATGAAACTGCTGGGTGAGGTCATCCATCGAATTCTGCTAATTCTCAGTTTATATCTCAACTCCTTGAGATGATGCTATCAAGATTTTGTCCTAATGATAGAAGACTGTGGGATCTGGATGGGAGGAACAAACTAATACTAGTACTGTGGATACATGGATCTTTAAATCTGGGATCTTGAATCTCTAGTTGCATCCCCCCAGATGGAATTGAAATGAAACCCTGGTAGAGAACCAGAGAGATGACTTTTGGAAATCTAGGCAGGACCAGGTCCAGTTACATAAACAAGAGCATACTTTAAGCCTTAGAAACAGTAAAAGTAAAAGTAAAAGTAAAAGTGTGAGAAAGAATGTTCGATGGACTCCTTCCTCATTTATTAGAGTATAAGAGAGAGAAGGGAAAATTCAAGATTTTGTTAGTAGCCTGAATTGATAAAGTATAGTTCCAGACAGATATGTGGAGTCTGTTCTGTAATCTGTAATCTCTCTCAAAAGGTTGACTGGATCTTCCCGGACTCTCAGCTCTCATTCAGAGCAGATAGCAGTTGTACCTTGAAAGTTCTTCACACCAATTATACCTATTTCTATAACAGCAGACCACTCTTCATGCCTTGGTTACCTCAAATGTGGACCAATATAATGTGTTCCACATAGGGCTCCCTTTAAAGACCATTCAGAAACTTCAGCTAGTCCAGAATATGGTGGCTCAAGTAGTTAAGGGCATATTTTGGAATGCCCATGTAACACCATTGCTTCACAAACTGCACAGATTACTGGTAGGCTTCTAGGTGAAATTCAAGTGCTGATTATCACTAATCAAGCTCTATATGGCACAGGGCAAAGTTACTTGAGGAAACCTCTCGCACCTATGATTTCTGCATATCCTGTGACATCAGATAGAATGTGCATGCTCCAGCTATCATTCATTAAACAAAGTCAACTGATGGGACTTGGGAATCATGCCTTTTATCACAGTGCTTACTCTCTGGAAGAATATTCACCCTTATATATGAACAGTCTCAATCCTGCTTAAAATGTACCTTGAAACCTGGCTCTTTCTCTAGGCTTGGGCTAGAGTAGACTGTGAATCCTTTCCGAAAGCTTTTTATTTCAGTTCAACTATGTTAACCGTCTTCTCTATTTTCCGATGTTGTTCTATTTCTTTGATTTTCATTTTGTATGCTGCCCAGTGCTGTTGAGAAGTTGGATGGCCTCAGAAATGTGAATTATAAACAAAGATTTCCACAGTAGTTCACCGTTGACTATCTCCTATATTCATAGAATGACTTTTTGTGAAGAGTGATGTTGGCTATCAGGGTTTAATGATCATGGTCTAGATAACAGTTTTCCTGAAGTTTTGTCTGCAACTATGGCTGACATCTTTAGAAATAAGGTAGTCTGCTGGGCAGATCAGCAACTGAGGAGGGTCTGTCTTGGCTCGTGTCTTTATAGCCAGGAGCCTTTTTTATTGGTCTTTATCCAAACTGGTTTCCAGTTGATGCAGATTGATTCCTAATTGGTCTTTGTTTATGATTCTGACTTATTTTGTAGTGCTGATTCTCAATTTCCTGCTTCTTAGTTTGTATTAGGTTCTGATTGACTTATGTGAAACATTAAGTGAAGCTTGCAAATGTACCAAAGCTTATTTAGCTAGGATGGGTATACATTGACAAAATTTCAAAGCAAGGAACAGAAACTGTTGAGGAAAAAATGGAATAGGAAGGTCAGGAACTGATTTGAGACAGCCTTACCATTCTCTTGGCAAAGAAGATATCTGGCATCTTGTCAGTCTTCCACTATTTACTCTCCTAGTTCTCAGACTCAGATTATCATTATCATTTAGTGAGTTTTTTAGTTGTGATTCTGGACTGCACTGGAATAAGCATTTTTGATTTTGAAAGACTACTTTTGTGGTAGAATGCATAGGTATTTATAAATGTACAGTTCTGAAGCTAATGGCCTTTTAACTTCTAACATTATCTTCTCTAATGATCGTTGAAAATCTAGCAGTCTCCTCAGTAGAGGAGCATACGTGAAGACATTAACATTCTGAATAGAAAAATATTTAAGTATTTTTAAATTTTTATCATATATGTGTGTGTAATCTAAGAAGCAATTTTTCTGACATTACCATAAAATATAATGCAAGATATGATTAACATGGAGACTTTATTGATCCAAAATTTAAAAATTATATGATTAAGATTATCTGTGAAAATTTTTATGACACTAGATAATCCTGCAAATACTATAGCATAAGCAGCAAATATAATCCTATATCTCAAGCAGCCATGTATTTTATCAAAGCCTATTATAAAGAAGAAAAATCTGGAATAGTTGACCTTTGCAGCTGTAGGCAACTTGAATTGTAAACCTTCATTTTATTTTATGAGAGCAAACAGCTGTGCGTTACTAAGGACCTTGAGCCCTGGCTCTGAAAAGATGGGAAATTGAAAGAAGAAACTGGTTTTATTTAATTGCCTAATTCTGGAATTTCCATAGATTAATTTTACCCACCACATTTCTGGTTTTTGTTAACTCTTTCTTTATGGGTATGTGGGAGTATATTATCATCCTAGCACAGGGGTGTCAAACTCGCAGCCCACAGGCTGGTTGCATCACACTCTGGCCACGCCCACGGCCAGTTCAGCGAAGGGGAATAAAGCTGCAATATGTCACATGACGACAATATGACCACCGAGTTTGACACCACTGTCCTAGCATATTTGTGTGTCAGGATGTCAGATATTTCCCTGGTTCAGTCAGAAATCATATAGAAGCATGAAGCTAATGATTGTTTCAATCTTACAATTGAAAAGGATTTTTTTTCTTTTTCATTTTGGAAACATTTCTTTCCTTCGTGCCATAAAATCAGTGAGATTTCCTCCAAATACCTGTTTTTTATTACATAGTCCTCCAAAAATTGTGATGCTATTCTTGTTAACCCAGCAATGACATATTCCTAACATCAATTAGAGGAAGTATTTTCTCAAAATAAACAGAGAACGTTCCAAAATTGTAGGCTATCTACATACCAAATGTACAGTTCTGAAGAACAAACCACTGCAGTTTCTTTGAATAATTCAATACACTTTTACATCAAAGAACAACAATCAAAATGTCTAAATTTTATACCAAGTATTTTTTCATGGGAGCACTAGCTTGAATTTTTTAACTCTAGGGAGGCCACTGAAAATTGAGAGTTTTTATAAAGTGGAATTTATCAGTTCTCTATTCATTTTTGTTATGTTAGTCTTATTCCAGCTAATATGTAACACTGGGATTTACCTGTAGACCAGTGATTCCCAACGTGGGACCCACACTCCACAGGGGGGGGCAATTTGATTTTTAATGGGGGCAATTTGAACCTTGTTTAAACCAAGTTAATGGCCTTTTAGGTTTCCTCCGGGTAAGTAGAGTTCACTTTTTGAGTAAAGTAAAAATTATATGTCATTGGGGAGGGGGGGGGGTGTATCAGGATTTTAGAGATGCTTAGGTGGGCATGGCCAAAAAAAGATTGGGAACCACTGCTGTAGACTATATTGCTTTTTTAAATATTCATTTTTTTGCAATTTGTTCTATTTAAAATAAAACAAAATTGTGACCTGCATTATCATATAATAGGGCAACAAGATACAGTGGGATTTTCAGAGTCAAATCTCAGAGTAATCATTTTTTACAAATACAAGACGTATTTCTCAACAGGAAATGCCTGCCTTACAGAATGATTAGTGCTGGTGGCAGTTTCCTGAAGAAAAACAATGCACATACATTTCTAGTTTGTTATCTAGAGAAGATGACTTCAAAGAGGCTGCTCTGTGACTAATGGCTATCTGAGGGTGATAAGAAAACAAGCTTTCTCAAGCACTTCATCAACCTCGCAAACCAGAGAAACGATAATTCGAGTCAGCAAATAGTTTCGTGTTGTCAAGTGTGTATAACACTCTGTAGCACCAGTGGGTTATGCATCCCATTCTGTCACTAGAACAGCATACTCTTATAAGCAGCAGAACTATTCCCAAGCAGATAAAAATCACCAGATCGAATCAAGTCAGTCATCTAAATAGCATTGCATTCTTCCATTTGCTTGCAAAGCCCAGCTATCACAGGAGCCTTTGAAAAGGGCTTCAAAGGAAGACACATTTCTCCAGTTATTTTCTTTTTTATCTTTTGGTTAGAAGAATACGGCACTGTAAAAAAAGTGATTGTTGTTCTAGCTATCACGAGTACAATAGTATTGTATTAGAGCTGTGCAAATTATTTGGAGGAGCATTTTACAAAATTATCAAAATGTTCCTTTGAAGCTAGTGCTCAAGATGCCAAGGCACTACAGCCTATCAGAGGTTTGCCAGAAAGTTCAAGGCCCAGTCCATGATTTCTGGATATGTGATCACATACATACAGCTGAATTTAATTACTGTCAGAATGTGGTTTAAGGCACCAGGGTAGAAACCAGGAGACTGAATTGTAATCCTGGTTTAGGCATGAAAGCCAGCTAGGTGATTTTAGGCCAGTCACTCTCTTAATCTCTGTCTCTTGATTTCTAGTCTGGTGCCTTAACCATTAGGCCAAACTGGCTCAATTGCCATCTAATTTTAGGATAAATTTGAAGATTTTTGCTCGGGGACTAATTATGGAATTTTAGGTAAAACAAAAAAAAAGTGGTATCTGCTAAGATTAGCAACATTTCTGTATCTCATTTCTGTTCATTCCAAGTTATAATTTTGCATATTGTCTTCTATTTGAAAGATCACTTAGTTGAGAAGGGTGATGTATAAAGTTGATAAAAAAACATATTCAAGCATATCTATTCTAACCAGCAGTGTTATTCAGAATGCAAGTAGAAATAGATGAACTGTAGAAATATAACAAAAATTTATATAAAATATATAAATTCTAGTGCAGATCTTAATTCATAAGTTTATTTTGTCAAGCATATATAAGATAACAGGTAAAAGTATAAACATAATTTGAATACATGAAAAGAGTAAGTAAAAAGGAATATTAGGACAGGGACGGTAGGCATGCTGGTGCAGTTATGCACGCCCCTTACAGACCTCTTAGGAATGGGGTGAGGTCAACAGTACACAGTTTAAGGTTAAAGTTTTGGGGGTTTTTGGATGAAACCACAGAGTCAGGTAGTGCATTTCATGCATTGACCACTCTGTTACTGAAGTCATATTTTCTGCAATCGAGTTTGGAACGGTTTACCTTGAGTTTGTATCTATTATTTGCTTGTGTATTATTGTGGTTGAAGCTGAAGTAGTCATTGACAGGTAGGACATTGTGGCAGATAATTTTATATACTATGCTTAGGTCAGACTGAAGTCGGTGTAATTCTAAGTTGTCTAGATAATAGATCACACTGTATCAAACATTCTTCTATTTTTCTCAGATAGTAACTCAGAAAGAAAAATCTGAAAGCCAGAGATTTTATTATCATAATTAGATCATTAAGAAATGGTTCTTAATGAACCATTTAGAAAGTTAATATACAGCCTGATGCTGTCCGCTTGCTCTGAAATTACAATCTCAGTAGCAATAGGCTACTTCTACTCACATAGTTAAGAGTAACCTTGTTGAAGTTATTGAATTTATATCAGAATTCACATTTTTACTATTGTTCACTTATACATTCTGTCCTTTGGATAAAATAATCCCAAGACTGTGCAAAATATAAAATATACTGTGCATCATTGCCAAAAACATATAAAGAGGCTTTTAAAAAAAACACATAAAAGACAAGATAGGTACAATCTGAATAAGACTCAGAGCAACATTACAGTCCAAACAACTGTAAAAAGGAGCTGTTTTTATCTCAAAATATTGCCAACTGGGGCCTCTCTCAAATTTTCCATTATGTGCCATTCCCATTGGAAGGGATCACAAGTAGAGCTTAATCAGTCTTAAAACTCGAGTTTAACATTACTGGGGAAAGCATTCATTATACATTCTTGGTTTTTAAATTGTGAAAGGATTTACACACAAATACTACATTGGGTTTATAGGTAACCAGTGTAGTTACCTATAACTACAATTTAGTTGTAGCAGTACTTTGAGGATCACCTGGCGCTATTTTATTTAAGAGCTGTAGTTCCTGTTCAACAATGTTCAGCATGCTACCATACAGAACAAATGCATTAGACTCCATTATGATAATCACTGAATCAGTGGTGGGTTTCAAAAAATTTTACTACCAGTTCTGTGTGTGTGGCTTGGTGGGTGTGGCATGACTTGAGTGGGCGTGGCAGGGGAAGGATACTGTAAAATCTTCATTCCCTCCCCAATCCAGGGAAAGGTTATTGCAAAATCCCCATTTCCTCCCAATCAGCTGGGATTTGGGAGGCAGAGAATAGATGGGGGTGGGGCCAGTCAGAATTTTTACTACCAGTTCTCCGAACTACTCAAAATTTCCGCTACCGGTTCTCCAGAACTGGTCAGAACCTGCTGAAACCCACCTCTGCATTGAATGCATCTTAAAGGTTAGATTATATTCTCAGGATGTGACTTGTTTTTACATACGGAGTAATTTTTCTGCATGCGTATCAACTGGGATAATTAGCTCAGATATGGACACAGCTCAGATATACTCACAGGAACAGATGATAAAATAATTTTAAAAATATATAATTACTTACTTAGTATTGAACTAGAAGAAGAACAGGTAAAAGAAACAATGATAGCCTGGGTGAAAAATTTTGGATATTCAATTGAACTAGATAAATGGCAGCAGCTATGGAAAAGGAATTACAAATTAACAATGTCCACAGCATATAAAGAGAACCAATATAAAAATTTTTATAGGTGGCATATGCCACCTGAAAAATTGGCGAAAATGTTTAAAGATAAATCAGCTAAATGTTGGCAATGTGATCAGATACCAGGATTGTATTATCATATGTGGTGGACATGTCCAGAAGCGAGAAATTATTGGACTAGAATTAAAACATGGTTAGAAGAAATGCTACAACAATATATAGAATTAAAACCTGACCTGTTCCTATTGGGTATCCTACCAGAGAAAATCAGTAAAGACATGCTATTATTTGAAGAGCTGACAAATTTTAAAATATATAGCCCCCCCCAAAAATACATAGGTCCCGAAACTGATAATCTGACAAAAAGAATATACATATTTAACGTAGTTTTATATCTATATCTGAGAGCCAGCAATATGATTCATTACGAGCAGACATTTATACCAAGGGTGGGTTCTACTTACCTTTACTATCGGTTCGCAGTGGGGCCGCATGCGCGCGCTCACTTCACTCGCGCACACGCACGCTCTTCTGCGCATGCGCAGAAGCTTCTGCATATGCGCAGAAGCATTTTGATGACATCAGGGTTGGTAGATGGAGCCTCCCGCCGGTTTTATTACCGGTTCTATTGAACTGGGGGCAACCCACCACTGATTTATACACACATTGGCAGGTGTTCCATGGATATAACAATGCTGTCAACAAATAGCCACAGTTGGCAACATCTAGAAGTGTCTGCCAAAATATGTAAAATGGTATTACTTAGCTTTCTTCCTAAAATAATAGAATTACTAAAAAGTATGGTTTTGTACACCTTTATTTATAGAAGCTGCAGAAAATCTTTAAATTGCTCATGTGAAACCAGCAATATACAGCAGGCCTGTCAAACTGGCAGCCCATGGGCCAGATATGGCCCATACATGCCAAGCCCATCCTGGCTCCATAAAGGCAAAAAACGTCATGATACGTCACGATATAGACCACGAAGCAAGTGGGTTTTACACCTCTGATATACAGTATCTCCCAATCTTTATTAACTGGCGATCTTTGCATTTTAGAAAAACACTGGACACATGTTTTATAACAGATATAGTGATTTTCCAGAAGAATGGGGAATCAGTATTTATTAGGAAGTTGCATAATGTTTGAATGATATTTTATAATGAATGGTTTAGGCATTACAGGAGCCAATATGTTCTTGGAAATGAGGTATGTTGTTTTTCCTGCAGTCGAAGTCAAAGGCCCATAAAGACCCATGATAAGTGAACAGTGGTGAAGGGTTGTGCCTGCAGCAAATTCAACTGGCTAACAAGGGATCATGAATGAGGTGTCATAGTCTGGCTGGACACCAAACCATAACAGGAAAAAACAAAAAAAAATGTTCTTAAAATTGGAAAAGTCAAATGCAACAGTGTTGGTCAAATTTATTCTACAATTGTCAACATCTGAGATTTATTTTCCAGAGACAGACTGGTAGCTTGAAAACAGCTTTGTAATAATTAGATTTATTTTTTTTATAAACAACCTAATATCCTTTTCAGTTATTATTCCAGTAGCGATATAGGGCCAACTAGTATTTTTAAAAGGTCATGTTACATTTTAACTATTACATGTGGACTCAGCAGATCTAAAATGATGCAAAATATTACTTTTTTTATTGCCATGCTTGTAAGTATAATTTTCATAGTAACTTCATTATAGTCCAGGTATAACAATGTAAAAAGCATAAAATATATAAAGCTCAGCTACTAAATATATGGTGTATTAATAGTTAATAAGTATATCTTTAATAATATTATAACAAACATTATAATTGGATAATGAATGTATTTGTCATTAGCCAAAGAAAAACCATTTTTATCCAATTGTGGGCAATTTATCTCATTTTGGGAAGCTCTGTGCTAAACTTTCCACCCACATATTTACATGGGGAAGATAAGATACTCTTAGTAGATACTGATTGGTGCTATTGAACATCAAGTCAAAGGGCTATATTTTGTATGTTTAATGAAAACGCAAATCATTTAATTAGGCACTTTTTAATGATATGGCAACTCATCCTGCTATTCAGAAAATTATAATTACAAATGTTGGATGATAGTTACTATCATAGTATATTAGTTTTGAATAGCAAAAACAGTAGAAGCTTTTACATAAATAAATAAATGCTCAAAAACAAATCCTTCTCAAAAGCACATTTTGTACAATCACCAGTGAAGTAACCAATGTACTTTATCAATCTCCCCACTACACATTTCTTGCCTCTACTGGCAAGGAATGATTTAAAGTTTTGACCATGTTTCAAGTAACATATAGAGAGAATTCATTTGGGAAATTGTTTTGTCTATATGACAAAATTTGAAGGTGTTGTCTAACTTACCAAACCTCTTATAACCAAAGGACTGAACTTCTTCCTCTTCGGCAAAATCGTCTGTTAAAAAAAAAAAGTTATGAATATCAATACTGTATAAATGTCAATATAAGAAAGATTAGGATACATAATTTAGATATTGCTATGTATTATAAATATACATAAAAATACATCCAGAGCTACTAAAAATTTCGCATAGCAACTGCATTTAAATGTAACATTTGATACAAAGTAGTATGAAAAATATTAACATTAATCCCCTCTTTTAATGCTATTTATTTCCTGGCTGGTTGTTTTAATCGGGAAGCTCTGTTTGTCTGATACACAAATATATCATCTGGTCACAGTCAGCGTATGGAAATTATTGGGTGGTCCAATATGTAGTGTAATAGAACAGTCCAGGTTTTCTTACAAAACAACGTTTTAAAAAGAAAACTACATTTGGCTTAAAAGAGATTGTTGTTGCCAACTACAGTAACACTAACAAAGAAAAATATTTAACCCCATCCTGGTTTGGATGAGGAGAAAAGGATCCCAGATTAACAACAGAGAAGACCTCCTAGTAAGATATTTGGAAGTTTCTCATTCATTCACAGACATTCTTCTATAGTTTTTTTTTTTAAAAATAGGTGCAAATAAAATTATGGCCAATAAAATTGCCAAGTTTCCATTTTACTGCTTTTGCCACTATTTATTAATATCTACATCTGATAGGCATTATGCAAGATTCATGACTCTGTTTGGAGATTTGCATGGGGAGTTTGGAGAAAAATGTAAAATGATCTGAAGAACTGCCTTAAAATACAGAACCAAAAAATGTAAACTAATTTAACTACAAAGAAGGAAAGCCCACCTACAGCAAAGCCAGAGTAAAAGAAAAAAAGATTGGGGTCTTATTTCCTTTAATGATTTGTTCACACATGTATACATGAATACCTATCAATACTGAAATCCTACTCTTTACTTGAATCACTCCAAGCAGATTGCAGTGGTTTAAAACTCCTTTTACTAATGTGTTCCCCTCCAGATGCATTGGGGCACAATTCTCATAAATGCAGTCACTGGGGCAAGGCACAACTGGGAATCCTAAGGGCTACAATCTCAACACAAGTGGACATGTATGAAATGGAGTTGATTCAGTGGTGAAATTCAGCTGGTTCTATCTGGCTTGGGTGAACCGGTAGTGCCGCAGCAGGAGGCTCCGCCCAGCCACCTGGACGTTATCACATCCCGTTTTTTACTGTCTGCGCATGCACAGAAGGCTCTGTGCATGTGTGGAGGTGGCAGGCGTGCACTCGCTCACATTTCCGAACCGGTAGTGAAGGTAAGTAAATTTCACCCCTGAATTGATTGTGTAGATTGGTTTCTATGGACCCTCAGGCTGCCTAAAAATTAGATAGGTGAGCTGCCATAAGAGATGAAGAGAAAGGGGTAGGAGGAGGGAAGAGGGGGAAAGGGGAAAAGGAAAGGGAAAGGGAAGGGAAGGGAAGGGAAGGGAAGGAAAGGAAAGGAAAGGAAAGGAAAGGAAAGGAAAGGAAAGGAAAAGAAAGGAAAGGAAAGGAAAGGAAAGGAAAGGAAAGGAAAGGAAAGGAAAGGAAAGGAAAGGAAAAGGGTTTGCATCAGACAGACAATTTTCTATTCAGTAGCTTTATCAATTGATTAATGGTTCCAGGATATTTTTCTGTCCCCCCCCCCCGTCCCATTTGAAAATTTCCACCATAGATTATAAAAATATATCCATAATATGAAAGGTAGTTTTGTGTAATGGTTAAAGGTACCAGGCTAGGGACTAGGCTTAGTCCTGCCTTAGCATGAAGCCATCTGGATGATTTTGAGCCAGTAACTAACTATGAGAAGAAGACAATGGCCAACTACTTCTGACAAAGAGTGCCAAGAAAACTGCATGGACTTACCAATATAATTGCCAGGATTCATGAATTGAGAAATATAAATAAATAAAGGAAAACAATTTTAATTTAAGCTAAATGTGGTGAGAAAAGAATAACTAGGAAAGGAAATGGAGAAAAACCATGACCCAATGGGGAATTTCTTCCAATGGGCTGGCAGCATTATATAAAAGCAAGACTTCCAAATGTCAGTCCCTGCCATGAGCTCCCCAAAATGTGGAACAATCAACTGCTTTTCCTCGCATGATACCAACAACCAGACCCACTTTTGTAGTCAGATGTGATCTTGAGATTGATAGTCTAAGGCTTGAGGGAATATATCTTTAATTATGGCAAACTCTTATGATGATTTTTAATTAAATGTGATGCAACATTTCATTGTTATATATGTAAGCTAGGAAATTCATGTTCCATTTATGAGGCCCAAAATTTGTTGTCTGGATTCCAAAGAAGTTTTCAAAGATTCTGAGAAACTCAATATTAATGATTTGTGAGCAAAACCGGATATTCAATTATTCAGGAAAAACAATCAGGTTAAGACGAATGCTAAAGCTTTTTCATGCCAGCATAAGCTTCACAAAGCCAGACAACTAGAAGCTAAGGTGGATGCCATAACAAACAGATGTGACCCATAATCAGTAACAAAAGGATCAGTTGCTTCCTCAGGCTGTATTGGACAAACACTACACAAGCTTTCTGGCTGGTTTCAAGCACTCCGTCCTCTCTATTTGAATTGGATCTTTTAAATGATCTGAGCCTCAAGTAGAAATAAAAGTATGAAAGAACAAAAGGAGTACCGTATTTTTCAGACGCACCTTAGTTTTTGGGGAGGAAAATAAGAAAAAAGCTGATTGGCAGGTGGATCAGCCTCCCGGAATACCCCCGATCAGCTGTTCCCAGAGGTGAATTTTAGCAACAGGTTCCTTGGTTGTGAGCTCTGGCCTTGCTTTTTTTTGCTTTTCTTTCTGCTTCTGAAACTTCTGAAACTCTGTTTCAGAAAAAACTTTTTCCTGTCCCTGAAAGCCTCCGAAACAGAGCTTCAGAAAAAAAGCCTCTGAAACTCTGTTTGGGGGCTTCTTTTCTGAAGCTCTGTTTGGGGGCTTTTTTTCTGAAGCTTCATTTCTGATGCTTTTTTCAGACTCTGAAACCTCCGTTTGAGAAGCTGGGCGAGGCTACATTCGGAGTATAAGACGCACCCAGATTTTCAACCTCTCTTTTGGGGGAAAAAGGTGCATCTTATACTCCGAAAAATATGGTAATCATTAGAAGGAACAATTCGCGATATTGTAAAATGTCTTGACTGGTCATTAGATCTAGATTCAAACATTTATTCAGCTATAACATTCACTGGAAGTTGTGTAACATGAAAAAAGTAAGTGTGTACAGAATATATACAAGTCATCCTCAATTTACAACAGTCCACTGACTGACCATTCAAAGTTACAACAGTACTGGAAAACGTGATTTATGACTATTTTTCAGTTACAACCTTTGTAACATCCCCATGATCATGTGATAAAAATTCAGACGCTTGGCAACTGGTTCATACTTATGACCATTGCTGTGTCCAAGATCATGTGATTTCCTTTTGCGACCTTCTGACAAGCAAAGTCAACGGGGAAACTGGATTCACTTAATGACCTGGTTACTAACCTATCAATCACAGTGATTCACTTAACATATGTGGCAAGAAAAGTCATAAAGTATGGCAAAAAAACTCACTTAACAAATGTCTCACTTAATAACAGAAATGTTGGGCTCAATTGAGATTGTAAGAATTATCTGTATTTTCTTCCCAAACAATGGCTGCAAGCAAGACTAAGAGAAATGAACTTGCAGAGCAGAAGGAATTATTTCTAGATACAAAAATAGGTGGTTTACAAGTTTTTAAATCAATTTTTAAGTCAGTCTAACTGCAAGTTTTTATTATTCAGCAAGTTTTCTATTGAAAACCAAAGTTGTTTAAGTTTATTACATACACCTGTATTAAACCCTCATGTCTGAATGTAATTTTCAATTAGGCAAAACAGTGCATCATAAGGCAACAATTTTTTGAATCAACATTAAAACATTCATTCAAATTCCAAGGAAAATCAATGGGGAAGCCAGCAGGTAGTGAAAGACGCTCCCATTGTTTTTTGCCTGCCCATGGTTATTCTGTTTCTCTGTTTAGATGTGGAAATATTCCTGAAACATTGACCCTATGGGTCACAGGTTCCTTAGTAAATTCTAGGCAAAGAGGGGAAAAAAGGCAAAACTGACTTGCCAACAACACAAGGAATAGCAATCAGAATGGATGGTGACCAGCAAACAATGTCTGATTGTAAACTTGCATCTGTATGGAGTCTGCACTGTTAGCAGAAGACTTATGAAGTATGTCATCAGAATACATTTACAGTCACCTACGTGGTTAAATAAGAATCCAAATCTGACTCTCTACAGTTCTAATTCAACACTAAATTCATTGACTTAATATTTTCCAGGTTGTTTTTAAGCAATGTCTTGAAAATTAATTAATACATTCCCATCCAAAAAAAATTTCTTTGTATCAACAAAAAAATGTGAAGTAAAAATGGCATAATTTCTGTACTGACGTTACATGTCTATATAAAGTAGTATATATGCCCATACATAAGTCATTGAGCTCAAGAAAGAAAATTGGAAGCTAAGACCTATCTTTTATACTCACATAGATTTAAATCCCTTTCATTCTCTGACAGTTTGTCAGTTTTTGGATTTCAAGATGATTTCAGTGGGACTGTTAGAATAGCACTGCTAAGCTTTATTAATGTCATTCTTGGCAAATGAAAAAAGGTTACGTTCTTGTAAAATATAAATAACTCAAACATGATTTTAACAAAAAATACTCAGAAATTGAAAAATGCTAAAAGAAAATATGGCCCTTCAATTTTTCCTAAATTTTATCGCCAACTGCTTTTGAAATTTTAATCACATCTACATGAGTAGATCTTAAAACTTAGTATAAAACTTGTGCTGTTCTGAAGGAAATAAAGTGTTTCCTGGAAGTTTCAACTAAGTTAATAATGAAAAATTTGAATTTACTAAGCATATTTTAAGAATATTTAACTAGCTTCTCAGTATAATTGATTCTTATTGGGAAAAAACTACAGAGGAATTCAATGATTCAATTATAATTTATCTTTGTTGTAGTATATGTACCTGGAGAATTTTCTAGCTGTGTATGCCTACATATACAATGGAATTAATTTTCTATTCAAAATTCTCAGTAAAGATTTCAGTCTGGTTAAAATTAAGACATATCATTTATGTTCAAATATTTCTTCCATATTAAAAAAAATATTTATTTTCATAAAGCCAATGACATTCTTGCATAACCATTGTATTTAAACTTCAGTTTTGCAGCATAATTTTTGTACAGACATTTGCCATACTTGCATAACCAATATTTGAGCCTTAATAATAATGCACTGTAAACATAAATTAAAATATTTCAAAAATTTAAATGATTGATACAATGGTACTAAAATGTCATGACCTGCAAATAGTTAGGCAAAGTTCATTAAGTGAAACCACAACTGTCTTTATGATCTTACTTCAGCTTTCCTTTGGTTTACTGTTCTGAGAAGGTTGTAAGTACAAAAGGTTGGTCATAAACTTACTTTATTATCACTATTGTAACTGAACTGGTCATGGAATGATCCAGCTCTGATTAATTTTAAGAAGGACTTGCTGGAGAGTCAGTAAAACCAGAGAGCTTTGAAGAGCTGTTCCAACATTGTATGTCAATCAATGCATTTGGAAAAGTTGAGACATGGAGGAAGTAGTAAGAAAAGGAAGCATTACAGACTCTCTTCATTCTTGCCTCATGTCTATGACTTGTTGGACACCACTGCTGCAGAATCCATGCAAACAAGATCAGTAAAAATATCTCTCTTCCCAGCAAAGAAATAGAGAAGGAAAGAATTTATGTCTCTACTATGGAGCCTTCAGACATCTGGCCAAGATTTGCATGGCTACAATACAGGCCTCTGAGTCAGTTGTAAAGTGCTATACCAGTAGAACCACACAGCCAGTGCCCAACTCATTCCAAAGACTTGTTTTCAGGAAATCTAGCAGGCTTCCCTCTCAACAGAATGGCCAGGGTGGCCTCAGACAATCAACAAGAGAACAGGCAACTGACAACAGACAACTTTTATTCTCTATTTTAGTCACTCTTCATTCAGACTCAAGTTTGGAAATGCAATATTCAGTTATTATAGACTTGGGAGCCACCACCAATTTCACAGATGAGACCACAGTGCAAGTTTAAGATTTCCCATGAAGTTATTAGAGAAATCTATGTTATGGAAACGATTGACAGGAAAGCTTTTTGAACTAGGCCTATTTTGCAACATGATACATTTTTGCAGCTGACAGCAAATTATCATCTTTGCTACTCTATGTCTGTGATATGTGCACCCATTGTGCTGGGTATTAATTGGCTGCAAACCCACATTACAGATGTTTACTGAAGCAATGAACAATTTCTTTTCCAAAAGAAGAGAATGTATGTAGTGTATTGGTGCTCCCTAAGCTTGTTTGTTTGCTTGCAGATATTTCATTATCAGACAAGATAGCACATTACTTGCTGGTCAAGTATTGAAATGTATGCAAGCAAACAAGCTCAGAAGGCACCAAGAGACTCCACAATTTCTTTCCACCCTTAAGATGTCAACAGCACTGTTTGCAAGTTTCCCCACTCTTATTCCTCTCCAGTCACTGAATCACCTTCCTTCTTGGAAAAATACAAAGTTTTTGATAGTTTTGAGAAGGAGGAGGAGGAGAAAGAGGAGGAGAAAGCAAGAACACTGCCTCCTCACTGAGAGTGTAACATCAATTTGAATCCAGGAGTACAGATCCGAGTTAAGAGCTCATATCCTGTGTCAGATGACAACCTGAGAAAAAGGTTTTATTCATCCTTCAAAATTTCTAATATTTATACAGGCATTTTACATACCCAACTGTTGATTCCTGCAAAATTTGCTTACATAATATATTCTTCCGTAGGTACATCTCCCTTTCAGGCAAGTTATGGTCATTACTCCCCACATCTTGTCCTCTAGAACTCCTAAATCTGCTGTTTTTTGTGCCTTAGAGTTTCTGCAGGAAAAGCAGTCAGCTCAGTTCATCTTAAAGAAACAGCTAGATTTGGCAAAGTTTGCATAGAAGCATGCTGCAGGCACACATAGGAAAAAGGGTGCTCAGGTTGCAGCAGGAGATTTAATGTGGCTCTCCACTAAGCTTTTACTTTTTTCCTACCCCAAGATTTGGACTCAAAGTTCATTGATCCTTTCCCAATTACAATTACCTGCTTCCATGAAGGTTCATTTGGTCTTCCACTGGTCATTGCTTGTGCCTGAAGCTCCCTGCTCTCTGAATTCTAAATCTGTTCTTCTCCATTTCTGGAGGATTAGGAAAGTGTCTAAAAAGAAGAATGCATTCTAGATTCTAAGTGCAGGAGGAGATACTTAGAATATCTGGTTTACTGGGAGACGGGTACTCTGAACGTGCAAAGTCATAAGAAAGCACAACAGATACCCGTAACCAATGCCTAGTACACAAGTTTTAACTGAAATTCCCTCAAAGTCCCAATACCATGATTGCCACCTTTATCAATAGACAGTGAATCTCCAGATGAACACTTGTCATGACAGAGTTCCCAGTTCAGGCTATAATGCAATAGTCAGGAACAGGGATCTCTGTTAGCAAGACTCATCTAGTGACCTTGGGATGCCAGCAAACAAGGTGTGTGTGTGTGTGTGTGTGTGTGTGTGTATGTGTATGCACGTGTGTGTGTGCATACGCGCAGTGGGGATGAGTCTGTAGTTGGTTCTCATAGCACCATACCAGCATTTTCTTTGCAAGATAGAGCAGAGATTGAAGGTAATGGGGAAAGAAATGTGCAGGACCTCTAAAAAAGGTGTCCACAACTGTTAAGAAAACATCAATTTAGCCCTAGTAAGAAACAAGAGGTGAGAGAGAAACTCAAGATTATACTGCTTTGATACTCTTTGATATAAGAGAGAAGGAGGAATAAATTCTGTCAGGCTTTCAATATATTCCTATAAGAATAGAATTTTAGTAGTTCTTATGGCGTTCTGTTTCTTTACCTAGTCTATTTCAAAGGGCTGTCAGGTTTAGTATTGAGGATTCAGATGACATTTCTTTTTTTGGTTCAAGGATGTAATACTTCCAATGCAGTAAACAGAATCCCAATGATTTCTGTGCAACTAGCTTCAAATGGCAAAATAAATAAAATTTTGAATTTCACTGTTGGCTCATGCTACTGGAACATCTGAAAATGGTAATTCCATCTCTGGATATTAGGATGAACTTAGCTTTTGAAACCAGATCAGATATTTCTTCCTGAACTGCATGGAAAAACCGCAGCCTCAAATTTGTGTAGAAGATAGCATACCACATTCACTTGTTTCTCAGATTTTTCTGAACCAGTCTTGCATTCAGCTTTAAATTTATTGCATTCACAAGTAAATATCATCCTTATAACAACTGCAACTATATTATGGGTCTTTGTCTTTTGCACTATGTGGGTAATTGTTTAGGATATTTCTAGAAAACATAAACTAAAAGTTATTTTAACATTGTGTAAATATCAGAGTGATCTTCTGGTGCTGGCAGAGTGGGTATGTTACTTTATTATGTTACAAATGGCATACAAATGGCATATGTTTGTAACAAAATGTGCATATTTTTATGATTACATTGTTGATCAGGAAATGAAATCATGAATTCAGCAAACTCAAAGGGCACATTATAGTTTCTAATTATTTTTTTTAAATAACAGAAAGAAGAGACACAGTTATATAATCCAACTATAGCTTACTTTAAAAAGTCACATATTAAGTTTAATATACTGACCACATTAAGTTAAAGCCATCTAAGTCAAAGGCAAGTTAAGTTTGGTTTGTCATGATGTGTGAACTTAACCAATATGTCATCATGGTCTCTAAAAATATGACAAGACATAATTAGTATAGTATAGTTTATTGAATAGCACGAAGGCCTTTTCAAACAAAACAGAAAAGAAAAAGGGAAAAAGATAAAACAGTTACAAAAATAGCAATCTAAAAATATATGATAGATGACATTAAGATTTTACAATATCAAATTTCAATAGCTAAGTTGCCAAGACTAGATAACCCAAATAGGATAGCTCCTCTCTAACTGAGCTCATCTTCCTTACAATCGATAATTCTTTTTTTGATATAACTGGCTCGTATTGCCGTCATTCTTTTAAGGTATTGAGTGATCACTCTTACCAGGGGAGGAGAGTCAGCGCTCAACAGAAATGCTAATTTTTGGTTTATATTCCAGTGGGGAAATTTATTTATAATTGGGGACAGATATTGTTTTCTTACTTCTTGATAGAGACTACATTCAAATATTATATGCGCCGTGTCCTACACGACGTTTACCCCACATATGCATATTCTTTTGTCATACGGGATTTTCCGATAACGGCCGAATCTAACGTTGGTATCTAGAAGTTCGAATCTAAACTTAACAAATAACTGTCTCTCCACTGATGGCATTTCTAAATGTAAATACTTTTCCAGAGTGAAAGTTGTTTTAACTTTTAACAGCAGTTTAAGGGAATGATTAGTTGAAAGGGTTGCCATATCCATTTGCCCATGTATATCTTTAATCCGTTGTTTAACTTGGTTCAGTGTGTCACACAACAGGAACCCTACACCATATTGGTTCAATATTTCTGACAGCCGGGTTAGCCAGGAATACCTTTGAGGATTTGAAATCTGCTGTTCCTCTAGACATATTTTAGGGAGTCTGCTGGCATCCATCTGGGTCATTTTTAGCCAGTAGGCTACCGCCCTAGTGATTGTATAGGTGTACAGTGAGAAATGTCCCAATTCAGCTCTGACGGCTGCAGCTGAAGTGGAATTGTTTACCCCAAGCATCCTCCTTAACAAATTATTTTGAGTTCTCTCTAATATGGGGGCCTCTGTAAGACCCCAAATTTCAGCACCATAGAGCATGATCGGAACGAGTTTAGCCTGAAAGACTTTACGAAGAGGTAAAATGGAGGTTGGTTGGATTTGTTTACTTAATTTGGATACAAGGCTTGCTCCTGCTCTGACCTTTTGAGAAAGGTATTGATGATGCGGAGTCCAACCTCCTGCACTGGAAAAAACAATTCCAAGATAAGTATATTGGGTAACTTGCTCAATTTTTGTGACATTAATCTGCCAATTGTGCTTTTTATTCTTATTGCCAAAGACTAAAACTTTTGATTTAGCTACATTTATAGACAAGTGGTTTGCAGTATAGTAACGTGTGAGCTTGTCAAGAAGTCTCCTCATTCCTATTTGGGTTCTAGAAAACAACACTAAGTCATCGGCATACATTAATACGTTAATAAATCTAGAGCCTATTTGGGGGCTGTGACATAATTAAGACCTGTGGTGGTGCAATGGTTAGTGTGCAATACTGCAGGCTACTTCTGCTGCCTGCTGGCTGCCTGCAATTTGGCAGTTCGAATCTCACCAGGCTCAAGGTTGACCCAGCCTTCCATCCTTCTGAGGTGGGTAAAATGAGGACCCAGATTGTTGGGGTAAACCGCTAGAGAGGGCTGTGAAGCGGTATATAAGTCTAAGTGCTATTGCTATTGACAACTTACAAGTTTTTTTCAAGCTCTACACAAGCCTCACCTGAAACTTTTTTAAGAACTTGCACATCATCCTAGCAACCATTTGTCAATGGACAATCCCTCTCAAATGGAAGCCAACATGTCCTCAAAATTCCACATCTCCAACACCCCCAAAGGTTGGAGCCCTTAAATTTGATAATGGCAAAGTCAACATAAGATGAGTAGAGAGAAAAATCTTAGAGGAGTTAATAAGAACGAGATTCCCAAAGCTCTTTAGTAATCCAGCTAGGGGTCTCCAGATTTTATTGTTTTCAGTTTAATCTCTCTGATCAACCTATCCATGTGTGCTCTAGTAAATGTACACACATAGAGTCTGCATCATCAGTTTCATAAATACAAAGGGATGCTGAATTCAAATATATTGACTCCAACTTGAAAGTTTATTCATTAGTCAGGGACAGGTTGCATCCTCTGACTCCTAAAAATAACATTAAGTCAAGGGGAAACATAAGTGCATCTGTTCATATCACTAAAGGAACAACACAGAGAACTTTCTTAATCTTTCTTTGGTAGATACTCAGCCCCTTTTGGGCCTGGAAAGCTAAAAGAAAGCTAAAAGAAAGCATATTGTGGCCTCTTTTGGCGAAGAAACCAAGAGCCCCCAACAAGAGCAATTCCATCTGGCTGCAAAACCATATCGTGGTAGTTGATAATTCACTGTTTCACTGCTCTCTAAAGCTGCCTTTTCTTTGCAGATCTTTGTTTTTTTAGTTATTAAAACTCAAGACCAAGCTAGTTTATTTTTTAAATTTGAGTCAGTAGTAATTATCTAAATGCTGTGATAAAATTGTAGCCAATAACATTAAAAATGTTTTTGTGTCCATTTAATCACAACTATATTTTTGCTTTCATTTAGTAAACATGAAACAGCTGTATTTTTTGCCATATAATGTTTACATTTCTAAGAATTTATCCTGTATTACATAGTAGTTTTATAGTCTCTGCTGATATATTTCATTAATAAATTTACATGATAATGCAACAAACTTAGATTTCAGATTCTTTTCCACTATAATCATTTGGCTTCAGTTGGCAACCATTTGTAAAATCACTATATTGTGTTGTATAATTTTTTTCCACCTAAATGATAGGAAATGTTTATCTCAGACCATGGCTTAACAGTGGTGAGACTTCTGAGTAGGAAAATGAAAATCATGTTTTTTCACTCATGAGAATTTTCTCATCGTTTCCCTTTTTTTTGGTCAGGCATTTATGCAATAGCTGAGGAAAAAGTTGAAATTTGGAAAAGAAGTTGATTTTTTCAAGAATGAAAGTTTTCACTATGAAATATAATGGCAGAAGGAAAGGAGTATTCTTCATCAATGCAACTTTGCCCAATTTTGGAGGATATAAATGTAATGAAAAACTTACAAATAGATTTATCTTATCACAATTTATCTTTATTGTCATCCCATGTATTTGAACATCAGGCATTCTTGACAGGTTATTTTGTCACATAATATTGACCTTCAAATAACGAAAAATATAATATCCTTTTTACATATATGTACCAATTTCATTATTTTGATAGTTTAGAGTTCTCCATTAAAAGCAGCGGTGAAATGCTCCCGGTTCGGACCGGATTGCCCGATCCAGTAGTGATGGAGGTGGGTGGTTCAGAGAACCGGTAGCAAAAATCCCTGCCCCTCCCCCCCCATTGCCCAGCTGAGCCACGCAATCATCAGAGGCTTTTTTTTTAATTTTTAAAAGCATTTTTTTCTACAACTTCTTTGGCCGAAAACACACTTTTAAAAGTAAAAAAAAAAAGCCTCTGATGATTGCGCAGCTCAGCTGGGATCATCAGAGGCTTTTAAAAGCATATTTTCTACAACCTTTTCGTCTGAAGAGGTTATAGAAAAAATGTTTTTAAAAGGAAAAAAAATCTCTGCCGATCAGGCAAGTCAGCTGGGATCGTCAGAGGCTTTAAAAAAAAAAAAGAAAGCCTCTGCTGATCAGGCAAGTCAGCTGGGATCATCAGAGGCTTTAAAAGCATTTTTTTTACAACCTCTTCAGCCGAAGAGATTGTAGAAAAAATGGTTTTAAAAGTTAAAAAAAAAAGTTGGCCATGCCCACTCAGTCATATTTACCACCCACTGACCAAGCCACGCCCACAGAACCAGTAGTAACAAATTTTACATTTCATCACTGATAAAAAGGTATGCTTGATTAGTTTTAATCTAAGGCAGGGGTGTCAAACTCAAGGTCCGGGGACTGAATCCACCCCTGCCCCCTGAAGGTCAAACATAACCCTGATGTGACCCTTAATGAAATCGAGTTTGACACCCCTGATCTAAGGCTTAAACTCTGCTAAATTTAAAAGAATCCAAGAACAAAGAGAGGGTACCGGGAGAGATAACCAAATTAGCTAAATTAGGATGCAATATTATGAAATAATTATATTCATTTTGGCACCATAGATCATTTTCATAATACTTGATTAACCAGTTCATTTGAAATTTTCACTGAAGGATGTTTTCATAAAGTCCTAATTTTAAAATTGTATTAATATTATTCTGGGTTTCTTGGAAAACATTCCAAAATTATTGGAAATGTTTAATGCAACAAGACATTAATTGTGAATCCTGAAAGAAATGGGGAACACTACTGTAGTTAGCAAAAATCTCAAATTCTAAAAATTAAAATAGCAATAGGACCTAGACTTATGTACCACTCCACTCTACTTTATAGCAGTCGCTGAGCAGTTTACAATGTCAGCATATTGCCCCTAACAATCTGGGTCCACATTTTACTGAGCTTGGAAGGATGGAAGGCTGAGACAACCTTCAGCTGGTCAGGATCAAACTCTTGGCAGTGGGCAGAATTAGCATAAAATTTGATCAATTTAATCAAATTTTCTGATTTGATTAAAATGTATCTGATTAAATTGCTCAAGAGTGAAATATCTTACCAGTGCTGCTATTTTACTCACACCTACATATAACTGAATTGAAATTGACTAAGTGTGGTACCTTTAAACAAGCCTGTATAAACCTAAGTTAACACAGCAATTATTTCAGGCAGAGAGTAACACTTTCCCTTAACAACTGATCTGTCTGCAAGTGGCATCTCATTTCAGTTATCATGTATGCAAGCTACATAAAAGAATAATACCAATCACTGAGCAATTTTTTTATCATGTGAAGATCCACCATGATCTACATTATATACAAATGCATGAATCAAGTAAAATTCTTGCTGGTATTACTGTTTAGCATTTGGAATAAAAAACAAAAAGATAACATTTCACCCCTTCTTTATTCCCAAATAAGGCCCTGCAAAAAAGAGCTTAACCTTCACTTTTTATGAAAATAGCTCAGTTATTTACTAAGTTATTTACTAAGCAAACATGCAATGTTTTTCATTTGCTAATGTCATCACATTGATCTTGGTAAGAGCCTGAAAAATAAATATGAGCCCCCGGTGGTTTTACTGATAAAAATAATGTTAATTTCTAATTATCTTAAGCATTATGATAATTATTATGTCCTCATTACCAGATGATATTCAAAACTTACTTTCATGTGTGTGGGCTTAGTTGAACTAAATACTATTCCCTATAGGCTGCTTCTCTGGCAAAAAACAAAACAAAACAATGACTATACTGAACAGTGTTTTTATTGGTCTCTGGAAAAAACAATCACTGTTCCTGCCTTCTTGGCATCAACAGCCCCATACTACACTTCAAACAGCATGCTAGGATTCAGTCAGTTTCCCTCACATCCATCCATGTGCGTGTTTATCCACATAGCTCCTAAGATTATTTCTGAAAATCTACACTTGAAAGCTCAACAACTATTTCCTGTATCCGTGAAAACATTCGATCCCAGGGTGTACAGAGATTTTTGCTTACTCTGCAGATTACTTGGAGTACTATTACTTTCATTAATGAAATGTACATTGTAACATATCTTTTTTATTAAGGTCCAAAATGTGCCAAAGAGAAGATTCATCGGCGAAGTTGAATGACACAAGCAATGGGACCTGAAACTCTTTCCCCTTAACGTGTGATTCAAAAACTGGTGGGGAAAAGCTGAGGTGTAAACTAGAGCTTTCAGTATATGCAATGCACAGCAAAGGCCAAATATTTTTCCAGTCTATAGATCTTGAGGGAAAAAATGCCAAATATATTTCATAAGGCAGTTAAGCCTCTACTGGAATCTAATCACTGCCAGATGTCTAGAAGAACATCACGAAATGCTGGCAACCCCCCACTGGTCTCTCCCAAAACTGCAGAGGCAAGTTTTAAAACATTTTTTTAGATAAGTGGCCAAGAAATATGTGCTACAGAAAGCAGAAATCGAGCGGGTGAACACTTTGCACCCCTGGACAGTCTTTTTTTTAATTTAAAAAACAAACCCCAAAGAGGGGTCTCTAAACAACTTACAAGAAGCTGAACCTGGGTTTTTCTTTAAGAACAAATGGCAGCTTTCATCCTTAATGACTAGCAATCCACCCAGCTTCAGTTTCTCTCACAAAACACAAACCCTCTTGCAAAAATATTTGCTTTCACAAGAAGCCCATATTCACTGCTGACAAGCCTCCTGCTCTTTCACAGCCGCCCAGCAATTTCCAATACCTACTTTCTGAAATAGCCACCCACTCATGGGCTTACCTTTCATGTTGGCACACCAGGCGGTCACATAGAAAACTCAGATGCTGGAGGAATTTGCTGCTGTTAACACAAAACTCCTTATTGGATTTCCATGCCGGGTGCCCGGGATCTTCTGATCAGGAGCAAGGATGGATGAATGGATGGATGGAACTCTTGACCTCTCGCTCAGCCCGTCTGAAGGAGTCCGAAGTTTACACTCTCGTGACTGGCCTAAGCTCAGACGACCAGCCTCTGCTGCCCCTCCTCTCTGCTCAGTTTTGGAAAGGAGAGAAAGCTTTTGGCTCCACAGTTCCCCCCCCGCAACCCCCCTTTCCCCCCGCCTCTTTCACGAGCTGGACTGTAAAGTAAGGCAAAGAAGAGACTGTAATAATAAACCTCCAGCGAAGTTTGAATGAGGAGTAGAAACTTCTTCCCTCTTCTCCTAAATCAGCCTCCCAAAAGCTCCAGATTGTCCTGAAAAATTCCTGCACAATCAGCTGCCTTCCCTCTCTTCTTCCCTTCCTTTCCTTTCCCTTCCCTGTGAAGTTGACTCTTCTCGGACAGAGAGCTCTTAAATGTGAAGCCAAAATGTTTTGGCAGAGACCTAGGTGTGTAGGCTCTCCATAGAGGCAAAACACTTTGAGGATGGAAAACAGAAAAGCTCAGCAGCCTCAGCTCGACATTTCAAGCCTTCCAAAATCTGGTCCCCTTCCCAGGATGCAGAAATCTCTGTTGAAGAGGGCTGTTTGTTCTAAAAGAAGATAAATAATCACCAATAACACATGCAGTTTCATTCTGGTTAAATCAATAGTTGTGCTGTCCCGAATTTTGTGCACCAGAGTAGGTTTTGACTTTGGAATATTCCAGTTTCTTCCAGAACATTCCATTTTCTTCCTGGAACAGACCCACCGAGATTCCGAGTGTGGCTTGTGAGTTTCCAGACCTTTATCATTAGGAACAGAAAGGAGTCTACAGAACTTCCTGTTCCAGACACATGAACCATTTTCAGAAAGCTTGGTTTGCCTTGCCTGTACCATTATGCATATCCCTAATGAACACACTACCCTTACAAGAAAACATGGTTGGCTTGTGTGTGGTTTGCTGTGTTTTGAAAACCCAGGTAATTGGGATAAACCTGTACAGAGTTTTAAGTCCATTCTGCACTATATCATCATAGTTTGACTACTATAAAACTTGAAATAGTGGACTCTAGAGCAAATAACAAATAATGACTGCCTACAGAATAAGGAATAAGATTAAAACAATAAATTTAAATTTAAAAAAAAAGAATAAGGGGTAAGGAAAGACTCTCAGTCTTATTTCACCAAAGTGGGAGATAAAATAAGTAATGGGCACCTTCTTCCCCACACCTGACTCATATCCTTTGTTTATGTTGGGTACAGTATATTTCTCTGGATGCATGAAAAAAACCCTAAAATACTCGTTTCACCATTATTTCAACTACACATAGCTTGTATTTAGTGACCACAATTGAAACCTGCAGCTTGGTTGTTAAGCAAAATGGTCGCTAAGTGAAACCTGTGCTTATGTTCTTATTTCACCTTTCCTTTGCTTTACAAACCTTCAAAGGCCGTAAATGAAAAGATTGGTCACAATGTTATTTTTGTATAACAGTTGTTTAATATGGATCTAGTCGTAACTGTGAATAGTCCCTAAACAAGGCAGTTGATAAACATGGATTAGCTGTACATCCTTGCTGACTGAAAATTACTTAATTCTACTTGCTTAATTCTATCCTGTCATATTATCTACGCAGTCTGAGACATTATGAGCTGATCTCACACTGAAATAGACCTTCCCTGTGGAACTGACCTCTATGAGACAAAAAAGTCAAGATGGTGGCCATGACCATGAAATTAAAGCCCACCCCCTTTTTACATGCAGGATGCTGCAGGCACCTCTCTACCTGAAATGAGAGACAAATTCCTTCAAAATACATGTTTTGTTGGAGCCAAATATGTGAGCCTTAGAGTGCTTCTCAGAGCAGGACAAAGCTGTTCCATTTTTCTGTGTCTCTCTCTCGAGTCTCTTCTACAGGATCAAAAAATACTCTGGTACAGTCTTCTTCAATCTTTTGCCTTGCAAACAATCCCCCAAAACTCTTAGTTCCCATAACTCATTGTCTGGTTATGCTGGCTGGAATTAAGAGGTCTGTAATCAATCATTTCTGGAGAGCATTAGAATGAAGAAAATGGTGACTATAAGTACATGGATACATGTACATGCACAGACAGACAGACAGACAGACAGACAGACAGACAGACTCACAAACAGTTTAGTCAACTCTTCTTTAATTGGTAGACTGTATTGGAGCCCCTTCCCCCCCACCCCAAATACCAGAATTAAATCCAGTATTTTGTTTTAATTTTTTTCTTTTTTATGTACCCTAAGGATGTCATATCGAATTAATACACTTGTGAGTGCATATTTGTTTAATAAGGATACAGTATTTTAGAGCTTTAAAAACTTTTAAAATGTAAGAATCAAGCCCTTAATAATTTACCGATAGGCCCTTTATATCTTTCTCAACCCCCCCAAAAAATATAAATAAAATGCTCATGTTCTACATGCAACCTAAAAAAAACCAGAAGTAGATGTTCTCTAGAATGTTGGAATCCAATTCCTACAGCCCAGAAATGTTTGCTGAAACTAATGGGAATTGAATCCAAAACATCTGGAGAATTTCCAGTTGTGTATCCCTGAGGTAAGCAGAAAAGGTTCTGCAGCTTGTTCATGGTCTCTAATGTATTCATATGCTATATTGGTCTTTCAATTTCAGTTGTTCTTTTCTGGAATTTGGGGGCCATCCTAAGGTATAATGTCAACATTTCATATGATATATTCTTTTAAATTCCAAATTCCTTTATTCTCATATTGAATCTTTTGTGCAGTTTATTTTAAGACCTGCCATAGTGTCATGCTATATACATGGCTTCCAAGCTTGGTTCACTCTGATTGTAAATTTGTTTTTTTTTAAATCTAGAATCCATTCCATTGCGAAAACATGTGCTTTAATGAAGTTTTATTGTGGTTGCATGTCCAATAACATGATGATTTACACATTCCTTTTTCTGGAATATTTAAAACTTGGGCATTTCTACATTTACACAATACTTCTAATACTGTGAAATCGTCCACTTTGTCTCTTCTGTTGATCTCAAAATGCAGAACACACAGAAAATACTTTAAGAATTAATGTGATAAGCTTCTATCCTAATAAACCGTGATCTAATTATCTGGTATTCTGAGGTTTTCCTGGAAACTGTGATCCTGGGGTTGCTGAGCAAGTAAATGCCAATCTATTGGCTATTTGGTATTCCTGTACCAGATTTACAACAATTCTTGTTTGGCCTTCTCATTTTCGAATGCTGTTGTTTGCACTCTATTTCCAAAGTCATTTGCCAAGAAAATAGAAAATAAAAAAACTAGCTGCTCTAGAGAAAAATTAAACAGAGTTTCAAGTAAATATCCTGTAGAATTGTTACTATAAAATTTTTCAAGAAATCGCAAGGAATTGTGTTACAAAATGTATAGAACTTATTGCACATTAAATATGGCACAGAAAGACTACTTTCATGTTAAATACTCAGGGGACTGGGAGGAACAGAAATAATGACTTAAAAATCTTTAGAGAATTGGTGATTATGCAAACTAACGATGACGAACTCATTTTCTCATAAACTGTCAGAAGTTTTAGTGTTATAAGTAATATTGCTAAAGAATAATTATGTTATTGAGGATCACCAAAAACAGAGATTTGCCAATGATTTCAAATAGCCTTGGATGAAGTATTTGTTGATAACATTTACAGCTGACTGTTGGGAAACTTAATGATAACATAACCCAGAGCTTGTAGCACTTGCTCTGAAAAATAAAAGCTTAAAAAGAGAGGGATTTTTACAATTAAGACTTTAAAACATATTTGAATATATTGTTTTATTCATGAGGTTATAAGAGTAACAAGATCAATCATCAGCACAAATAGGTTAACTTTTATTAATAGAAACTATCTCCAATGCAGGCAAGTCATAATTATTATATATCATATGACCGAGGGGTGGGTTCTATTTACCTTTACTACAGGTTTGCAACGAGGCTGCACGCACATGCACAGAAGCATTCTGATGACGTCGGGGTCGGTGGGCGGAGGCTCCCGCTGATTTTACTACCGGTCCAAAACTGTGGTTGTACGTTGAGGACTACCTGTACTGTACCGGTTTTGTGTGATCATGTCAGATTTTTCCTACTATATAATTGAAGCAAGAAGAAATGGGGCATGACACACCCAAAAATGGCACAGTGAAAGTTGTGTGTGTATGCATGCATGCGCACATGTGTTCATGCACATGTGTGTGCATGTGCTTCTCTTTATCATTGCTGAATCTATACATCCATCCAAAAACATGCTTTATGATAGTGGCATCTATAACAAGTCAGAGTGCCATCGAAATGACAATAAGTGCATGACTATATTGTTATGCTAGGATGCAAATCGTGGCATTTGCATGATGATGGCATCACGCAGATGCTGTACAAAAATAATAGAATATATGCTATATATATTCTATATATATAAAGCACTGTTATTAACATCAGCTGCCTGCAATTACTGCAAGTTCAAATCTCACCAGGCTCAAGGTTGACTCAGCCTTCCATCCTTTCTAAGGTAGGTGAAATGAGGACCCAGATTGTGGGGGCAATAAGCTGACTTTGTATAAATATAAAAAGTATGAAGGCTATTGCTTAACGCATTGTAAGCCGCCGTGAGTCTTCGGAGAAGGGCGGCATATAAATCAAATTTTTAAAAAATTGTAAAAAGGTTCTTTGAGAATTCTATCATATAGAAACTTGATAGATATTTAAAGCAAGCTGCTGAAATAATCAGGAGGTGAAATCACAGAGAATGAAGTTTCAGTCTGCTTCTGATGTTTGGAGATCCTTTGTAGCAGCTCTGTTTTCAGTCTTGCTTCAGAAGGATGGAATAGCTTCTTCCAGCCTTCGAAATATTTTCTCTGCTGTTTTTCACTGAAAGAGAAACATATTTTTTTTAAAAAAACAACACTGGTCAGACAGACTTTTGTCTTCAGCTCCAATTTCAGTGGGCAGGCAGAACTCTACAAGAAACAATAATAAATAAGTTTTGAGACTGATTATCATTCCTTTCATCTGTTACAAAGATGTTCTGCATCAATCTGAATTTAATATTGGGGACTATGAGATAGGAGAGATGATACAGGATGACAATGTTCTAGGAAGAGTAAAAGTCTAATCTACTTTGAATTGTTCTGGATTTAATTTTACTAAAACTCACAATTCATTGAGTAGATGTGATTTCGTGGTCAGCTTTACCACTTTCTTATAATGAGGAGCCGGAAAGCATTCAAGCATTTTGCAAACTGTTTAAAGAGAGAACTGATCACATGATGTTTCTGTCAATATCTCTGTAATTTATGTAAATTACTGTTTTCCAAAATTCTGAGGCTTTGATGTTTGGTTTTCCTGGCAATGATAACTGCTTTAATAAGTATTTCTTTTTCTCTTCTTTGACCATGATTATTTTGGAGAGGCTTCAAAAAGAGCTGACATTTAAAAAATAAAATAAGTTGGGGGGGAAAATGCTCATACTAAAACTAACCGGATTGGAGTGGAAGTAGTGAACAATTATTTAGCATTAAATTCAAAGGGGAACTCAAATTTAGATATTTGCAATAGTTTGTTTGTTTAACTTAACTCTTTGAAATCTATAGATTCTTCTTTTTGGCCTCTTCACTCTTTTGCTTTTGTATTTCTGAACTATGACTGTTTGTATTTGTATATGCTGATCTAATGAAGTCTTACTGCTTACTTACTGCTATTAATACAAGCTGCCATTTTCTGGGCTTCTCTGCATAGATAATTTTCCATATTGAGGCCTGAGGGTTATATTAATGGATTTTTTTTTTGTCATAGTGTAATGCTTAAATATGGTGAGTATTTGGTCAAATTGACTACATCTGGATGTATCTAGACCAGGCATGTCCAACTTGTGGCCCATGTCCAACCTATGACAGCTAATAACACAGCCCCACAAGATCATAATAAAAATATAAAAAATATAGGAAGTTTGCTATATAACTATAATTATATATTTTATAGGCAGCCCAAGACAATTCTTCTTCACTCAGTGCAGCTCAGGAAAATCAAACTGTCAGACACACCTGATCTAGACAGCTTTGTGAGCTAAAAAGGATGGCTTTTCCAGGTTGTCTTCAGATATCTTTAAGACGCAACAAGATGGTAGACAGACAGACAGTGATTTTCACATTGTAAAAAGCTTTTTCACTCAGAAACCTGTCTGATAAGTCAATGAGAACTAGAAGGGATCCTGTTGCTTACTCCTTTTTGTGCATGGGCAACTTTAAGCTTCTGTGTGTGTGACTTTGAGTCAGTGTTTATTCCTGGCAATTACCTAGATTACACCTTAGAATTTCCTTGGCAAGATTTTCCAAAGTGGTCTGCCCTTGCCTTCTTCTAGGGCTGAGAGAGAGCAACTGGGTTGAGCTGCGTTTTTGCCTAAAGTAGGAATAGAACTCACAGTCTTCTGGTTTCTAGCCTGATGCCTGAATACCATATCAAAATGGCTCTGAATCTTAATCATAACTTAAAACAATGTGAATGGAAGCTTTGAGTCCAAGTTAAACTGCTTATTTTGACAATCGCTCTTGGCAATCTCCATATAGACTACAGATCTGCCTCTAGATTTTGTGGGTTTTCATTTCAGTACCTGTGTTATAAATACCAATGTGGTCTTAAACAAAATCTCATATCTCATCTACGGTATGGTACAACTTTTATACTGCACTGAAGTAAAAAGGAAACCAACTCTTGAAACTATTTTATAATACTGTATCTTTAATTTTATAACAGATGAAATTTCAATATAGCATGATAATGAAATCATTTTTATCTGTTGTTTTAGAAAAGCAATGCAGTATGCTTTATTTTTGTGTATGTGGATATGCATGTTGATTTGTATACATATTTTAAATCTAGCCTCAGAAAATTAGTCATATTTATTCAAATGCTTAGAGACACAAAGCCTCACAAAGAGCATTTTACATATTGGCTTGTGCTTTTCTTACTTCATTAGCATATCACTGGTTTGCATGTGTGTGGGCAAAGAGGATCAAGAGTCAAGAAAATTCATTAAATTCTGTGACCAGAAACCTCACTGTAAATTTTGGCTAAAAGAACAAATGGACCAAATTCTTTTGCATTTTCAATCTCTATAACTTGCTTTTGACTTAACTTTTTTTTATTTATTCTGGCTTTTGTTATGTATGACCCCATGAAAGATACAAGGAGTAAAACTATTCTAACAGTCTGACCTTATCTTCAGAATATACCAGATGAATGATGATGGGATCATTCTTAAACGCTCTTGTGACACCACCAGTAGTCACAAGATTTACGTAGGCAAAGTGATAGTCTTCTATCACATTGAATTATGCATGAATGATATTGGTTACAGTAAAATTGTAGAAAACCTGAGTAATAGGTAGTATAGTTAGAATCCGGTGTCATTGATTGGCCCCTGGCAGCGCATCACTGGCTATAATATCATGGCATTTTTGTGAAAGAGTTAAAACATTCTCCTAAATAGTATTTCAGCAAAATGCAATCAGTTTATAGGAGCATATGAAATACTGATGCACAGAATTTATATTTCCAGATAGATGCCCTAGATCAGGGGTGTCAAACTTGTGGCCCGCAGGCTGGATGCGTCACACGCAGTCCATGCCCACCCCAGTTCCGCGAAGAAGAAAAATGTCACGATACATCACGTGATGGCAACATGAAGCCGTGAGTTTGACACACGTGCCCTAGATCAACATCACTCACTCACCAAATGCCTTTTAAAAAGAATCTCTACACAACAGGAGTACAGACATCCAATACAAACCTTAATGATATCATGAACACCATGCCATCATTGCACAAATGTTGTGAATTATGTGACTAATGCAAATTGCATCATTTGCATAATAATGTCACCACGAACAGGAAGTCACTTGCTCCCACTGGTCTCTGGACCCCATGTACATCTATAAACAGAAATTCTGAACTTCCTTCTCCATTATTCCTCAAGAAAAGAGTTAAGCTTTGGATAGGTTTTTTTATCTATTCAAGTTATGGGGAGGTAATGTCAATTACAATATTTTGAAATAAATCTATATACAGTATAGTTCAAGTAAACTGATTGCATGTTTATAAAAATCAATCAATATTATTTTAAAAATCTATGTAGATAACATACAGTGGTCTGAATGGGACATATCAGTGGAGATTAAAAAGGCTGGGTTCTAGACTAACATCAGAAAGACTCCATTTAGCAGCTTCTTTCCAACGAGAACTCCAAAGTGGAGGATATAAGCTATCACTGAAATGTCTCTCTTCAGTTTTTCATTGCATTTCAGATGGCAGAAAAATTTGGAGAAGAGCTTTTCATTAAGATTTTAAAACATGGGCAGACTCATAAGAGGAAAGATACAACATTGAAGGTACAACATATTTCATCTGCATTTGTTTTAACAACATATACTTCCTCTTGATGCTCCCTCAGACTTAATGTGTGTGTGGTGAACTATAGAAAATTTTCCTGTTAGAAACTTAAATTGCAAAATTTTTCCCTTGAAGAAACAAATGTTAGTATCTGATCCTTAAACAGAAATCTAAAAACAAGACTTCTGTATTGGATTTGCAAATATAATTTAATTATTAATATTTGCAACATTGGCATCCTTCAGTCTCAAGAGACTATGGTATCGTGCTCTGGAAAGAGGTCCTAAAACAGCATCTAGTGTGACTAAAAAGGCTAATTCAAGAGTGGCAATCCCTTCCACACTGAGGGCGGATACATTCTGTCCCCTGCCCAGCCCCCAGATTTTGCTGGTTCCGAGACTGCCTCTTTGCCTCAGCCTGCCGAACAAGTGTCTCTTCGAATTGGAGAAGGCCATGCTGCGTCTTTAGCCTCCAAGCTGAACGATCGGAGGTCAAGGTTTCCCAGTTGTTAATGTCCATTCCCAGGCCTTTAGTTCCCTCTTGCAGATATCCTTAAATTGCAGCTGTGGTCTGCGAGCTTATTTTGCAAGCTTTCCAGCATAATCTACAGTTTTGCTATGTTGTTATTCATATTATATTAGTCCCACAGGGTGAATGTTACCTAAAATCCTTTCACCACTTCAACTGAAGTATAGAAAAGGCCAGGATATCAGTATCAAGGAATTAATAAAATCAATTAATTAATATTACAAAGCTGATTAAAAATGTAACTTTCATTTTTTTTGAATTTTTTGAATTCTTGTAAAAAATATGTTAATAAGAACCTTTCATGGCAATGTTCAACACAACAAAAATGTAATTGATTTTTTTTTAACATTTGGGTGGACATAACTAATTCATCAATTTTTCAAATACCTATTTCAGTGTTTTGAGATTACAAAAAGTTGCTACCTATCTTAGTCTTATTTTTAAAGAAAAGAGTTTCAACTATTCTTAGTTGAAACTCTCAGGAATGGCAAGACTGATGTTCCCAGAAATACCAGCCAGAATGGCCTTAGTTGGCAATGTTGGAAGTTATGGTTCCAAATGATAGGAGGGGACTAGGTTGGAGAAACCTATCTTAAGGTTTTGCAGCACCAGTTGTATTTGGATGCCAAGAAATGGCAGCTAGAGAATGGAGAGACAAGCTGTTGTTGTGGTCTGCCGGCAGCCTGCGGAGCTGGGAGCAGAGTCGGACAGTGAGGAGTCTGGGGAGGAACATGGGCCAGTCCTGGAGTCTGGGGAAGGCTCGGATGAGGGCTCTGCATCGGAGGCAGAGATGGGACCAGGACGTTCTGGGAGTTATGTGCTGACTACGAAGCCTCCAAAGTCTGACGTCAGCGAGGCAGACGAACGGGGAGCCTGTTCCCAGTATGTGCATGCGCAGAGCTGCCAGAAGGCAAGAACAAAAGAGGCGACTTGGGAGTAAGGCTTGGAGATGATTGGCCCCTCCTATAAGACATAAAGGAGGAGCAAAGGCACGTGAGCCTTTGCAGAAAGCAACTTTGTTCGTGCTGGTCGGTTTAAATTCTGAAGCTCTGTTTTGACTCTGTGTTTTGTGTGGCCTTGCAAAGCTAATTGCCAATTAGGTCTTTGGCAGCATGTCAAGGGAGATAAAGGTAGGTGCTTATCAGCCTTATCCCAAAGGACTGTGGCAGACTTCTGTCGGACTCTTTACAAACTATTTGTGACCCATATGTGAATGAACACAATGAGAATGAACAGGCTGTGAATGAACAGAATTCACAGTCATTGAAATAAAAAAAGGGTTTTTGGGATTAATTGTATGCTTTTTACTGTCTCAGGAAGCCTAGGTCAGAACAGCTGTCTAGGAAATTTGACCATGTAAGATGATATAGGTATGTAGAATTCCTGAAAGTATTGGTCTATGGCAGGGGTGGGTTCTACTTACCTTTACTACTGGTTTGCAATGGGATCGCACATTCTGCACATGCACAGATCACTGATGACGACATCCGGGGCGGTGGGTGGGGCCTCCCGCTGGTTTTACTACCGGTTCTTGTGAACTGGTCTGAACCGGGGCAATCCACCACTAGTCTATGGGAATCCTATCCTGTAATCCTTGGATTTCTTTATTCCATTCTTTCTACTGATTTAGATACGATTGGTGAACTATCAGGCCTATCAGGCCCTAGAAGTTGTCCAACTTTTCAGAATCTGTTGGTGGCCACATCCAGAAATAACACACCTGTTTTTCCAACACTGGGAAAAAAATAATTATTAAGAGCAAGTAACTGGAACTTAATCAAATAGTATGGTTTCTCACTAAAATCCTTTTGATTAGTGTCTGACTAAATGTTGAATGTCTAACTACAATATACGGTGGTCTTGCTTCTAGCTTTCTAGACAGAGAAACTAGTCTACAATTTGCCTACTGTGCAAAGTTTGTTTACATTGACTTACATATGATTATTTCATCCACCTTAAAGCAGAAGCTCACACCCTGTGTTTGTGCTTGGCATGCATTTTTCTTTTGCAAGTAATGAAGGCTAGCATAAATGTAAAATAGTGAATGACATCCTAGTGTTACCTTCAAAGGCAAAAATATAATAATGAATAGGTAAGTAAAGTGCCTTTTGATCATTTGCCTCTAATTGAGGGTTCATTGTATGTCAGACATAGCATAATCGTGAGATGAAAACCCATGCAGAATTTGAGGTGGGGTAGGGAAGACTTAGCATTTCACTTGGTAAGCAAACATAGATATAGCATATCGTGCAATTGTTCAGCTGGGTGAGAAGGATTACTTCTGTCAGCAAAAGTGGCAGAACAGTACTTATATTGAACAGGCATACAAAATCTTTGTAAGTCTTCTTTGGATGATCCCCCAACATCTCAAGACAGGAGCAGGGGTGAAATGCTCCCAGTTCAGACCGGATCACCCGATCCGGTAGCGATGGAGGACGGTGGTTCGGAGAATCGGTAGCAAAAATCCCTGCCCCCTCCCATGCCCAGCTGAGCCGCACAATCATCAGAGGCTTTTTTTTCACTTTTAAAAGCATTTTTTCTACAACCTCTTCGGCTGAAAAAATGCTTTTAAAAGTAAAAAAAAAAAGCCTCTGATGATCGTGTGGCTCAGCTGGGATCGTCAAAGGCTTTTAAAAGGAAAAAAACCCTTTTTTTCTTTTAAATGCCTCTGACGATCCAAGCTGAGTTGCCTGATCAGCAGAGACTTTTTTTCTTTTAAATGCCTCTGACAATCAGGCAACTCAGCTTGGATCGTCAGAGGCTTTTAAAAGAAAAAAAGTCTCTGCCGGTCAGGCAACTCAGCTTGGATCGTCAGAGGCATTTAAAAGAAAAAAACACTTTTTGGATTGTCAGAGCCTTTTGAAAGCATTTTTTTACAACCTCTTCGCCAAAAAGGTTGTAGAAAATATGGTTTTAAAAGTTTTTTTAAAATGGCCACGCCCACCCAGTCACATTCCCCCCCAAGCCACGCCCATAGAACTGGTAGTAACAAATGTTAGATTTCACCAGTGAGCAGGAGGCGGCAAAGTGTGAAGCAATAATTCAGATGCAATTGTAAAAGCAGTTCCATTAATGTAAAATGAGAGATCCCACTAAGAGGTTAGGGGAAAAGAATAAAACGGAGGAACATATACTTTACCAGGTGCTCACATTTCTGTCTGTAAGCCCAGAACAATAACACAACTGTGTGCAACATTTCCCTTATGTTTGTTTGTTTGTTTGTTTAAACAAATTATAGTCCCTATGAGAAAAAGAAGAGCAAGTTTAGTGCAGAGTGTAATATATATAGGAAGAAGAAATACAGAAAACATTGAAATGCAATAAAAGGGGCTATTCTAGATTATATAGCTACTACAAAAGTACAATAACTAGAAGACTGGCTTTAGGAATGGAAGTAGACCAGTAATTCAGCCGGTTCTATCCGGCTCAGGCAAACCGTTAGCGCTAGCGGTGGGAGGCTCTGCCCATACGCACGTATGTTATCATGTCCCATTTTTGACCCTCCACGCATGCACAGAACCTTCTGCGCATGCATGGAGGAGGTGCGCGTGGTCACATTTGCGAACTGGTAGTGAAGGTAAGTGGATTTCATCCCTGAAATAGACTCCATGGAATTACTTGGTCTTTAAAACAACTGGTTTCCAGGATAAAAAGGCACACTTCAATGATCTCACCCTATTGAAAGAAAAGCAATTTCTTCATCTTTTATTATGCATTTATACTATAAAGCACACAATAAATTACAGTAATTTTAAAAATGTTCTAAAATAATAAAACAGCAAAAACAATACATATTATAAGAGATAAGAATATATAAAATATTTTGCCTATAGTAATGTAGAGACTTAAAATCAAAAGTGAAAATGCCTGGAAGAAATGGAACCATTTAGTCTGGTGTTTAAGGACATTAAACCCTCATCCGTTTCTTCTCCTAGTTCTCTTCCTTTACAAGATGGTGCTGTAGTAACAACCCTTTCTTTTTCTTCCAGTATTCACCCTATATCTTTAAACTATTCATTCCTTCCAGGTAGGTGGTACTCTTCTTAGTACCTTTCCTAATTGATTCAATGGGAATAAGGCAAAAGAAGAAGTATGCTTGAACGAATTCAGAGAAGTCAATTCTCAACAAGTATCAAAACATCCTAATGAGATCTTCATTCAACAGGAAGCTCACCCTAAAATTTCTGATGAAGGAGGCTTTTGATAATAAAGCTATCCCACATTCTGGCCTCTCCTTTGATTGATGGATCACAGACTCCATTAGACCAGTTCCACTACTAATCACCACAAAGTAACATTTCCTTTCACAGTATGTGTTATAGCTGCTTTTGTGCAAAATTGATGGATGCTGTGTTCATTCTGAGCGCCTAGCTTCATTTAATCTCCATAGCAGTTTGAAATTCTTCTTATTCAGAAAACACGAAGGGCATTCATGTTTAATCCATAGGCTTAAAAAAATTACACAGCCACTTCCTTGCCAACGACACCTAGCACGAAGGGCAATCACGCTTATGAGGTTATTAACATAATTATTTCCTTCAAACTTTGTGTAACCGTTTCATCTCCTATTTTTCTCAAATCATTAAGCGCTGGCTATTGAACTGAAAATCTTATCATTAAATCTTCCCACCTACTAGTAGTATTTGGGACAGCCTTAAGGCTGTTTGAGTTGATTCTCCAGTTCCCAAAATCAGAGATTGTTTTATTAGGAAGTTTCAGTACCAGAATGGGTTCAGAGAATAAATCTCCCTTGACATTTTAATGCCTCCTGCCTCTATTTATTGCTTTTCAAAGTTCTGAAGAGAAATGTAGTAATACAGCAGGATGAAGACTGACACAATTAGACATTATATTTATTTTTTAAACAGCTCGCCCCCTGGTGACTTGAGGGAAGGGGAGAAAGCCCACATTTTAGAAAGGCAGAAGAGCTAGTATGCCTGACTACACAGTAATTACTAGCAGCCTGGCTACTTGTTATATAAACTTTTGTGTCCCTTACCTCCCAAACAGTGATGATCTCCCCTTACTAAATTCCTTTAAAAGTTAATACCCTGACTCAAAATGATATGGAAAATAAATGAACAAGATTTTTTTTCACCTTAAATGGTCATATCAGTTCAAATACATTCTCTAAATTCATCCAGAGCCCATCTGTTGAAACAGGCCACAGTGCAATATTGTCTGTTTGTAACACCTTCCCAGGCATAATTAACTCAAGGCAGAAAAGTTTAAAGTTTTCCTCTATGCAACCATAGAGTACCATGCTAACTTTTCTAAACCTTGGTTTCATCAAGTGTGTATGCATGCCAAAGACCCAATAACTGCTTGCACATAAAGCTGTGAGAGATTGCAATGATCCTCATGCCCACAAAAACATTTATATTTTTCCTACTAAAACATCTAAATGAATTAATGATCAAGATTGTTAGCAGGAAAAGGAAAGAATATATTGGTTACTTTGCTCAGGCTTAAAATAAGACATATTTTTATAATTTGCACATTGAAATGGCACTGAAGAGCCTTCCTTTGATGTTGTTTAAAGGTGAATTCAATAGTTATGACAGCCAAAAGCAATAGTGGGATGCAAGGAGGAGGTATCTAATTAAAGTTGCAGGAACCTTCTTGCCATGAGCTGTGATTATGTAAACACTGTAGAAAATACTTTGGCTCCAGTGATACCCTCGGCACATAATATGGAGCTGCATTAAGTGTTTTATGAAATTACCGTAACATTTCTATTTCAAGTTCAAATGACTACTAGGGAATTCCTGGAAGCTTGGCATTCTGACAGATCAGGTATCAACAGACCATTTAAACACCATCTACATACCATTTAAAATACAAGCCAAAGTCAAGGAAGAAAGCAAAAAGGACAAAGTACATTCTCATCCAGATAACTAGGAAACAGCACCAGATAAACCAGCCTAATCCAGTGATTATTTGTTTTGGCATTAAGTGCCAAAACTGGAGCATGCCAGAGTGCCAGAACCCAGAAGAGAGCAGCTGGCCGGTGTGCATGCACGCAGCAGCCAGTTATTCTTCCGGGTTCTGTTGCACGTGTGCCGCTGGACAGCTGGACCAACATGCATGTGCACCAACCAGCTGCTCTCTTCCGGGTTCCGGCACACAAATGCATGCTGGCCAGCTGATCTTCATGCGAAGATGACCTGACTAGTGCGCATGCGCGTTCTGGAACCTGGAAGAGAGCAGCTGGCTGGAGCGCATGTGTGTGATGGAACCCGGAAGAGCAGCTGGCGCCGGCACGCATCCCCACAAAGAGGGTTCTGTGTGCCACCTTTGGCACGCATGCCATAGGTTTGCATTCATGGGACTAATCAAAGAACCATCAAGGAAGAAACTGTACCCCTAACAAAACTGGAAGGACAAACACTAAAAAAACAACTAAAATTTTAACTCTTCCATGTATGGATGAAATTAGCAAGCCTGGTAATGAAATATCTGCTAAAATAAAGCCAAGTTCAGAGAACACCAAGAATCCGACTCCCACACGGACAGAAATCTGACAGAGCTTTGATTGTACCTTCTGGGCCACCATCTTGATATTCTTACCACACACTGCAGACTCTCTCACTGCTGTTAGGGCTGCAGAAAAGCAATGCCTTCAGCAGTACTAACAAAGCTATATGAAAGCAATTATTTGTTGTCCAAGACAGTGGTGGGTTGCCCCGGTTCGCACTGGTTCTATAGAACCGGTAGTAAAACCGGCGGGAGGCTCCGCCCACCAACCCCGACGTCACCAAAATGCTTTTGTGCATGCACAGACCGTGCGCGTGGCCACATTGCGAACCAGTAGTAAAGGTAAGTAGAACCCACCCCTGGTCAAGACAATAGTGAGGCATAATAACAGTTCTTTATTATTTAGATAATGCAGTCTATTTGTTCTCATATATCTGGAATATGTATTGATTTTATGTTATATATTTTAGCATATATGGAGCTTATTTCCTGCATGAATTGGTCTTAAACTAACAGGAATCTCTAAATATGCTGCATTCTCCTCTAAATGATAGCAATAGCACTTAGACTTATATGCCACTTCACAGTGCTTTTATAGCCCTCTCTAAGCAGTTTACAACAATCTGGCTCCTCATTTTGCCGACCTCGGAAGGATGGAAGGCTGAGTCAACCTTGAGCCAGTGAGAATAAAACTGCCAAACTTCTGGCACCTGGCAGTCAGCAGAAGTAGCCTGAAGTACTGCATTCTAAACACTGCACCATCACGATAAATACTATTTCCTACTGGAAGCTTCTGTAAAACAGAACTAACTGCGAATTCTGGTTATGGACTAACAGTCTACTCTGAATGCCACCGAAGAACAAAGTCCAGGTAGAAATAACTACAGCTACAATTTTCTTAGTTATGCACCAACAATGGAATTCCTTCCCCTTTGAGATAACTCATCTTCTTTGGCTGCTTTCAAAATAAAGTTGAAAAATCAGTTTTATAAATATAAACAAGAAACAAGATTCTTGTTTGGATCTTCATTTATATTAGCTATACTTGATGGACATTTAGTAATAGCACTTGTTGTTAAATATGTGATTTTGTTAATTATTATAAGTGTTCGGTATTGCAAGTGCCTGATATAAAACCATGAACTGAATAATATCCAGTCAGTATAACAATGGATTTCAGTGTCCCCATTGTGCTAGATTCTGTACTTCCAGATTGTGACTGCAGAACTAGCTTGGTGTCCAAAGATGAACTGCAGAATAGCATGTCTCCTTCAAACCTAAAGGTCTACCATATACTGTAAATATCAATTGTTTTTAAATTTTTCATGTGGAATAAACTATTGTAGCTTGTGAAGAATGCACATGTAGAATGCACATGTAGAATTGTGACACTCTGTCAAATTTTTTTTTATGACTGTAATCCCTTTATTCAGGGTGGATTTGGGGCAACTGAATGGATCTGAGCATTTACTGGCTGGATGCCCTTCCTGACACCTATGCAGTGTTTGCATCTTGTGACATTCTGTCAATAAACTATAGAAATATTGTTTTGAGAAGATTGGCTAAAAATGTTAATTTGAAATTACTGCAGTGCATTTCCCTTGGTTCATAAAAATGCATTTATAAGAACCATGAAGTAACATTATATGTTTCCTAGACCTGCACTTTAAAAATATCTGCAACTAACTCCATAGATACATTATTGGCAAGAGGAAGACAATATATTGCCTAAAAACAAATTTTGGACTGAAAAGTCCTGTAATGGCACTTCAGTAACTGGTGCTGGGAATGAATGATGACGACTGTGTAATGAATTCTGCATACATCATTTCAACAGGAATTGAATCACAACTATAACATCTCAAGGGTTCCATAAAAAGTCTGAGTAGCACCATAAAATCAAAAGTTATACTTTGTTTTTGAAGACATTGTTAAAAATATTAAAGCCAAGAAATCTGAAACACAAATACATCTGACTTTCTTTGTTTGACCCTACAGGAAATAAAAAGTAATCCAGAATGTATACCAATATATTTCATTTTCTGTTATTTACTAAGGGGTTTTCTTTGGCTTTCAATAGCCTTCAAACAGATTAAGAGAGTTGGAAGGGATCTTATAGGTCATCTAGTCCAATCTCCCACTCAAGCAGAGACCCTACACCATTTCTGACAAATGGCAATCCAATCTTTTCTTGAAAGCCTCAAGTGATGAAGCTCCCACAACTTCCAAAGGCAAGCTGTTCCATTGGTTGATTGTTCTCACTGTCAGAAAGTTCCTCGTCATTTGTAGGTTGAATCTCTCCTTGGTCAGTTTCCATCCATTATTCCTTGTCTGGCCTTCAGGTGCTTTGGAAAACAGCTTGACCCCCTCATCTCTGGCAGCCCCTCAAGTATTGGCAGACATCTATCATGTCTCCCCTGGTCCTTCTCTTTACTACACTAGCTATGCCCAGTTCATGTAACCGTTCTTCATATGTTTTAATCTTCAGTCCCCTAATCATCCTGGTTGCTCTTCTCTGCACTTTTTCTAGAGTCTCAACATCTTTTTTATTCAATAGATTTCATGAATGAAGTATGTTATTTACTTCAATAATATGTTTATTTAGCTATTAAATTTTGTGATACTAAAATATCACATACTAAAATATACATTGATCAACCTTCTTTTTCCAGCAAGCCAGGCTGGCCTAACACTTTTTAAAATGTTTTTAATTGTCTATTATTGTTTTTAATCATGGGGCCAAATTTATATATATCTTTTTAATTGTATTTTAATGTTTGTAGTTTATGTTTTTACTTGGCTATTCACCGCCCTGAGTCCTCAGGGAGAAGGGCGGTATACAAATTTAAAAATAAATAAATAAATAAATAAACAAACAAACAAACAAACCTGAACTTTTCACTTTTTGTACAAAGTGGTTTCAGGAGCAACATTTTAAACTTAAAATTATAGGATTCAGTGATGTCACAGGAAATTGGCAGTGCCATGGACAGATAATAAACTTTTTGGCTACCGTTTTCACCAGATAATTGTCTTCTTCCCTTTTGTAAATATAATTGGATTTGACTTGAAGAAAAAAAAAATCTACAAATACTATACATTCCTTTGTCGTTAAAGGAGAGCTTTGTTAGTTGATGTAGGAACTCTTAAATGTCTTAAATAATTTTGTAGTGTGTGGTAGGAAAGGAGGATTTCATTGTCAGTTTTTATTATGTTATTCCAAATTATTGTGCATATGAGAGTCAATATTAAAAACACAAGTAAGAGTGGGAATCATTCTCAATCTGGTGCCCTCCAGGTGTTCTGAAACTGCAGGCTTTGGAATGTTGGGAATTCACTGCACAAACTTTCTAAACAAACATCAGAGCCAAACACCGACCAGTTATGCAGGCAGTAAAATGAAGAGGATTTTTGCAATTTGTACATCCAAAGCCATCATCCTTGGTTGAAATTTTTTTCACTTGATTAGAAAATTGAAGATGAGTTTGTTCTAAGTATTCCTAATTTTTTTCCTAATATGCTAAATTTAGAATTTATTCCAAAGCAGAGTATTTTCAACTGCTATCTTATACACAGCTGGGTAAGAATGGACCTAAGTTACAGGTGATCCTTTAATTATATTTGATGGGAATATCTGAGGACACCAGTATTAGAGGTGATACATGTATACATGGCTAACTCCACAACATGTGTAGTATGCTTCATGTAGACCTTGTGTTAATCCCAGACTATGGGATTTCCTGGGAATTTGGACTGAGATCACTTTTTGGAAAGGAGCCAAATCTTATGCTTCATGCAGTTTCACTAGGTAAGAAAGGTTTCAATTATTTTTACCAGATTTTAATTGCTTGTGCAATTTTTATTAGGCAGTCTGAATGCCCTGTGGCTAAGATAGTAGGATATATACATAAGCCATGTGTAAATTTTTCCAAATAAAACATTGCATACTCCCATGTAACTTTGTTACTGAGGAAGCATCCATTCTTCACTACTATTCCTAAATTATGTAATTAATATCCATATTCTTATTTGATTTTAGCTATTAAGCAACTGCAATATCCTGTTATTGTTTACCTTATTTTTTTTTATGTTCTGTGTTGTGAAGTCCTCTGCATATATACAATACAAATTGATACATATATATGCACATTATCTATAATGCTAAATATTTCCCAATAAAACTTGCTATTAAAACATTTTTTTAAAAAAAATCTATCAAATGATGCAAATCTTAACTTTAAACTGATCATAGTTGCTATGTTCCACAAACACAAATGGAATTTTTCAATAACTTTTAAGCAAGGGGGGAGGTCTTCTAAAAGTGGCAATATTATTGCTCCATGTCAAGTCTGTGATTATTTATTTGTAATTAGAAACACTGCTGGCTGTCAAAAGGACAAGTCAGCAAAACCAGCATAGCAAAGAAATAGTTTAATTCCATGAAATGAGAATTCCTTAAATATTTCAGGACAGTGATATATACCAAATGCATATTTATTGGGATTTGCTTTTTATGCTTTTGGATGTTTTAAATACAATCTGATTATTTTTTTCTTATTCTCAACAGCATTAAGACAACAACAAGAAAGCTGTTATTTCAAAGTAGAATTCAAGAAGTCTGTTTCTTAAACAGATTTCTTGAATTCTACTTTGAAATAACAGCTTTCTTTTATCTATAATAAATTGACACATATAAGAGATTTTTCTTTTAAAAAATCAGAAGTTTCCAGAAAAAATACAACAAATACTTAATTTCAATAAGTAAACAAATTTTCATAGTGAATCAGTGATATATACAGACTTGAAAGTGAAAACATACAAAAAAGATTTTGGCCCAATATCCTGATTATATGGGATACATTTGGCCTTTGATAAAAGGGAAAAAATGCATTTGCAATTAATTTACGGTATAATTTTCCCCATGTAGATAATAGCAAAAATGTTAATAAAAGAGATAATAAATATTGTTTACATTTTAAAAATGTATACATACAAATTTAAAAATAAATAAATAAATAAATAAACAAACAAACAAACAAACCTGAACTTTTCACTTTTTGTACAAAGTGGTTTCAGGAGCAACATTTTAAACTTAAAATTATAGGATTCAGTGATGTCACAGGAAATTGGCAGTGCCATGGACAGATAATAAACTTTTTGGCTACCGTTTTCACCAGATAATTGTCTTCTTCCCTTTTGTAAATATAATTGGATTTGACTTGAAGAAAAAAAAAATCTACAAATACTATACATTCCTTTGTCGTTAAAGGAGAGCTTTGTTAGTTGATGTAGGAACTCTTAAATGTCTTAAATAATTTTGTAGTGTGTGGTAGGAAAGGAGGATTTCATTGTCAGTTTTTATTATGTTATTCCAAATTATTGTGCATATGAGAGTCAATATTAAAAACACAAGTAAGAGTGGGAATCATTCTCAATCTGGTGCCCTCCAGGTGTTCTGAAACTGCAGGCTTTGGAATGTTGGGAATTCACTGCACAAACTTTCTAAACAAACATCAGAGCCAAACACCGACCAGTTATGCAGGCAGTAAAATGAAGAGGATTTTTGCAATTTGTACATCCAAAGCCATCATCCTTGGTTGAAATTTTTTTCACTTGATTAGAAAATTGAAGATGAGTTTGTTCTAAGTATTCCTAATTTTTTTCCTAATATGCTAAATTTAGAATTTATTCCAAAGCAGAGTATTTTCAACTGCTATCTTATACACAGCTGGGTAAGAATGGACCTAAGTTACAGGTGATCCTTTAATTATATTTGATGGGAATATCTGAGGACACCAGTATTAGAGGTGATACATGTATACATGGCTAACTCCACAACATGTGTAGTATGCTTCATGTAGACCTTGTGTTAATCCCAGACTATGGGATTTCCTGGGAATTTGGACTGAGATCACTTTTTGGAAAGGAGCCAAATCTTATGCTTCATGCAGTTTCACTAGGTAAGAAAGGTTTCAATTATTTTTACCAGATTTTAATTGCTTGTGCAATTTTTATTAGGCAGTCTGAATGCCCTGTGGCTAAGATAGTAGGATATATACATAAGCCATGTGTAAATTTTTCCAAATAAAACATTGCATACTCCCATGTAACTTTGTTACTGAGGAAGCATCCATTCTTCACTACTATTCCTAAATTATGTAATTAATATCCATATTCTTATTTGATTTTAGCTATTAAGCAACTGCAATATCCTGTTATTGTTTACCTTATTTTTTTTTATGTTCTGTGTTGTGAAGTCCTCTGCATATATACAATACAAATTGATACATATATATGCACATTATCTATAATGCTAAATATTTCCCAATAAAACTTGCTATTAAAACATTTTTTTAAAAAAAATCTATCAAATGATGCAAATCTTAACTTTAAACTGATCATAGTTGCTATGTTCCACAAACACAAATGGAATTTTTCAATAACTTTTAAGCAAGGGGGGAGGTCTTCTAAAAGTGGCAATATTATTGCTCCATGTCAAGTCTGTGATTATTTATTTGTAATTAGAAACACTGCTGGCTGTCAAAAGGACAAGTCAGCAAAACCAGCATAGCAAAGAAATAGTTTAATTCCATGAAATGAGAATTCCTTAAATATTTCAGGACAGTGATATATACCAAATGCATATTTATTGGGATTTGCTTTTTATGCTTTTGGATGTTTTAAATACAATCTGATTATTTTTTTCTTATTCTCAACAGCATTAAGACAACAACAAGAAAGCTGTTATTTCAAAGTAGAATTCAAGAAGTCTGTTTCTTAAACAGATTTCTTGAATTCTACTTTGAAATAACAGCTTTCTTTTATCTATAATAAATTGACACATATAAGAGATTTTTCTTTTAAAAAATCAGAAGTTTCCAGAAAAAATACAACAAATACTTAATTTCAATAAGTAAACAAATTTTCATAGTGAATCAGTGATATATACAGACTTGAAAGTGAAAACATACAAAAAAGATTTTGGCCCAATATCCTGATTATATGGGATACATTTGGCCTTTGATAAAAGGGAAAAAATGCATTTGCAATTAATTTACGGTATAATTTTCCCCATGTAGATAATAGCAAAAATGTTAATAAAAGAGATAATAAATATTGTTTACATTTTGCATATATGCATTTATAAATAAATAAACAAATAAATAAGGAAGCAATCAGTAATAGGAGAACTAGAGCAATGCACATATAAACATTTTATATGCTGAAGGCTGCTTTCCAAAAATATATAGATACAGGAAAAAGAAGTAGCAATGTCAGCCCAAAATTAAATGTATTTAATTAAAATTAAATTAAAATGAATTAAATAATATATGTGTGTGTGTGTGTGTGTGTGTGTGTGTATGTATGTATGTATGTATGTATGTATGTATGTTACATTACGTTGATGTCAAAATGTAATTTGGTAGCAACTTTCAGAGACCCTCTTGATTATTCCTTTGATTCTGCACATTTTAAACATAATTTGACTGATTTTGATTTAAAACCAACATTTTTTCCAGTATCTCAAGGCAACCCTATTTGGAGATTTCTTTTAATTTTATCCCTGCAACAGGACTTGAAACAGACTTTCTTTAGCGTAAAGGGCATTTATATCAATGAAGGATGAAATTCTATCCTTCTGCAATAAAAACAAAGGCTAGAGTAAGAGGTAGAGTCATTGTGATACTAAAATAAATGCCACAACTATTCTGTGAGCTTGCTGACTTGTTTAATTTCTGGACATTGCTTGTTCTGTCATAATTTTGTGTTGGTTAATTGAACATAGAAATAAAATCATTTGTCCTATATAAATTCACCTTTAGAATATACAGGTAGTTCTCGATTTACAATAGTTCATTTAGTGACCATTTGAAGTTACAACAGCACTGAAAAAAATGATTTATGACAATTTTTCGTACTTATGACCATTGCAGCATCCCCATGTCATGTGATTTACATTCAGATGCTTGATACAATATTTATGAGGGTTGCAGTGTCCTGGGGTTTTGTGACCTTCTGACAAGCAAAGTCAATGGGAAAGCCAGATTCATTTAACAACCGTCTTACTAATTTAACAATTGCAGTGATTCACTTAACAAATGTGGCAAGAAAATTTGTAAAATGGGGCAAAACTCACTTAACAAATTTCAACATAAAATCTGGGCTCAATTGTGGTCATAAATTGAATACTATCTGTAAAAGGGGATTGGTGAGAGAATGAGTATTGGAAAATGAACAGGTGAATGAACCTTTGATGTTGTGGCTGACATTATTAGGTTCTATCAAACTTTTGTAATTATGTTGCCGAAATAGATTTGAGGACAAAATTATCAAAATTGTGCCTCTATTATAAGGTTTGTTATGGTTGTTAAATGGAAGAGGAGAGTCTGTATACTGTAGTAATATAAAATAATGATATGACTGTAAAGAAGGAAGGACCGTTAAAGAAGAGTGCCATTATCTTCTGAGATTAATTGCCACCTTAAAATCCATTGAGAAGTTCAAAAGTCTTGAACCCAATGCTGCTTATGTACTGACTAAATGAACTAAGACTTAACTAGCACGTATTGCCAAGGTCTTCATAAGAGCTGCTGGGGATTTGAAGGTTGTCTCCAAGTCCAAAGTCATGGAATTTGACTAAATCCACCACACCCAAAACATTCCTAGCAAATTAGCTCATATAAGAAATTAGAATGAGAATGTTGTAAGGAAGGATATATAAGACTCCTATTATAAATCAGTTCATACATTAAGAGGGCCAGTGTAGAAATGGTATAGTGACTCCTATTTAAATTGATATGTAAAATGATATGTACTGCCTTATGCTTAATTGCTTTTGAGGGCAATGTGACTCAAAGCAAAGTGGTAGATTGCATAGGGGAATGAATCCTAGCCAGTGAAAGTGAGACTCAGATTCATGCCATCCTTTCTTCTAGCATCGTCCTAATTGTCCTTTATTAGAAACACATGAGGCCAAGGAACGCATTCCTAAAGCACAATCTGTTCTGAATTTTAACATGACATTGGGCAGAATTAGTAATGGGAATATTATGGCAGGGTTAATAGTTGGGTAGCTGTCTCTAAACACTGCTCTGAGCTATATACCTCATATAAAGCCAAATTAAAAGCATGGAGGTTGGCACCACCATCCATATTTGAATTTAGAGCCCATTTTCTAAATCTGGAGCCAAGGGAGCATTAATAATATAGCACAAGAGCCTGACTGGATATGCTGGTAAGTGGAAAAATGAACAGCTAGCTTCTAAAAAGCCTCTGCAATGTAAAAGGTACTGCCTCAGACCTGCCTATTGGCCTAAGTCACCTCCACGTTTACTGTTTTTTTTTTTAAAAAAAAATAAATGTGTTTCTTTCCACTAAATGATTAATCTCAAAATAATACAATCATGGAATAAAATCTAAAAGGAGCATATAATTAGAAAAATTTTATGGTAAACAAGTTTTATTAGAGTTTTTCTTCCATCAGAGTGTTGACCGAGTCACATCTTATACATCTTATATATATCAATCTTTATAATCTATTCCAATCTTCCCATTTTTTCCATATTCATCTCTTTTATATAATTCTTTATCTCAAATTAATCATTTTTCATATCTTGTTATTTCAGCTTCTACCATATTGTTCTTTTTTAAAGTCCATTTTACATATTTCCAATTTCAGCCATAATATTCTTTTTTCCATATTTCTTTATCTTATCTTAATTTCCTCTTAATACATAAACAGTATCACCATCCACCCTTAATTCCTAATCTCTTACAATAACATCAATTCATTATCTTATTTCTCCATTACAAAATATACAGTATTTCTCAAAATCCCCATCCCACTTTTTAATATTTCAACTTTATCTCTTAATTTAAATTGTCTTCAAAATTAAACCAAATTGCCATTTCACATTTCATCTGCTATTTTACTATAAGCAATATACATCATCATATTCAAATCTTACATTAAAACCCTTTAACTTAGTTGACCATCCACAATTAATAATATTAATACAGTTTCTTTAAGTCTACTAATATGTACCTTATTTCCCTTCCTCCTTTCTACTAATCTTCCCTTCTTTAACCATTTTCTCTTGGTCTTTCCAAAATTCCACTTCTTGATAATTTTCTCCTTTTATCCCATTCTCTTAATTTCTTTTTCTTTTTTTTTCTTTTTATATTTATTATATCTTTTCTTCTGAATCCTTTTTCTCACCTTTAGATATATTATTCGAATAATTCTCCCCAGGCTTTCTCCTAATCTCTTTTCCCTCTTTCCCTCTTTACTCTTTGATTGATTCTTTTGGGGGGGGGATATTCCCCCCATCCACTCTTTTTTTGCCATTGTAAATTCCACTGAAATCATCTAACTGCTTTTTGCATTCAATTCCTTTTTCTTCAATATTAGTTTCTTGATCCTCTTTTATGCTCTCTTTTACCACCTTCTTTCCTATTTCCTGTTCTGTGTATTCCAACAAAATTTCTGACTTTTTATTATTTAGTGATTCATGCATATTTTTGAACATCTCAATTAATTCCTCACACATCCAAGACTCGATATTGCCAATTTAAGGAATTGTTAAAGCTTTTGAGTTATATCACTTTTAATTAAAACTTAAAATCCATATAGTCTCTTTTTGTTTTCAAATAATGTCCAGTTCAAATATTTATCCAGTCCACTCCAAGTTAAAGATTTGTTATCTTCTATGCATTTTCAAAAATACATTCTTAAAAAACTAGAATAAGTTATGTTTCATCTGGAATTTTAAAAAAATATCTTTTAGCTACCCACATTCAATATGTTATGTTTCTTAGTCCATTTTGTGTCATTCTTGGTGATAAGCAAAAGCCTAGATCTGGTGCATATTACTGAAATTGACTTGGTTATAGGTAGGAAAACTGTTCAACCCAGTTGAGTAGAGATCACACAATCTGCTTGAGCCAAGTTGATTGAACTGTTCAAAGCACATAATACAAAGTTCTGCCCACCAAGAGAGGACCAAGACAAGATTTATATAACAATCCTGTTTACAAGAAAAAGCCACAGAGACCACCTTAACTCATATTTACAGGATCCCTGTATGTTTAATTTTTGGTTTGGCTCAGTAGTAAGACGCTGAGCTTGTCGATCAGAATGTTCGGCAGTCCGGTGGTTCAAATCCCTAGTGCTGCATAATGGGCTGAGCTCCTGTTACTTTTCCCAGTTTCTCCCAACCTAGCATTTCGAAAGCATGTAAAAATGCAAGTAGAAAAATAGGGACCATCTTGATGGGAAGGTAACAGCGTTCCATGCGCCTTTGGCGTTTAGTCATGCCGGCCACATGACCATGGAATTGTCATCAGACAGCACTGGCTCTTCGGCTTAGAAATGGAGATGAGCACCGCCCACTAGAGTCAGGAACGACTAGCACGTATGTGCGAGGGGAACCTTTACCTTAACTTTACCTTGTTTAGTCAGCAAGTGAGTACTATAATTGTCAGTGGTTGATGTCTTCTTTTCCAGTAATTAGCTCTTGAGTTTGCAGTTTCAGTCCTCTTAGCCCCTATTTGAAATATAAAAATATTTCCCATTTTATACAAAAATATACAAATATTTTATACAAATATATACAATTGTATTTCTATTTTCAAGCATTTTGCCAAATACTGAAGTATATCTAAAACCATTTTGTTTGAAGAATGGGAAATGTTAGCTATTTTCCAGGCTTAATGCATCTTCAGATTCCTGCCTGCTGGCATCAGTTATTTTTCTCCTTCAGTAACAATGTAGATGTGTCAGAAATTGGCCTGGATGGGTTTCAAGTCCTAACGTAGCTGTGACGCCAAGGGCAAAGAGAGGTTGCTGTTATTATTTCTGAGATAGTTAAGGTTAAAGGGAACATAGCTCTGGCAGTGATCAGTTTTTGCTGTTTTTGTATGAAGGCTGCACTGACAAGATGTGAAGTGCTGGTGCACCAACCACCGACTAGCTCAGCAGTGATTTTGTACATAATCCTGAATCTGATTCCAAAGCCCTCTAGTCTTGGGCGATTTCAACCTCCATGCACAGTCAATAGAAAGGCACATACTTGATCTGGTCTTTAGTTTGGGATGGATCATCTGAGACTGGAAGATATGAATATCTGTCCTTTGCCTTCTCCAGATCACTTTCTTATCAAACTTCAGTTCTTGGCAGCCCTAGAATTCTCCAAGGGCTGCAATTCTTAGACTTCTAGGTGCCTAGTAGTTGCAGAGGATTTTCAGAGGACATTTGGGGCATATCCTGATAATTTAATAATGAGCCTGTAGTACAGTGGACTAAAGCACTGTTATTAACAGATTAACATCTGCTGCTTGCAATTACTGAAAGTTCAAATCTCACCAGGCTCAAGGTTGACTCAGCCTTCCATCCTTTCTAAGGTAGGTAAATTGAGGACCCAGTTTGTGGGGGCAATAAGCTGACTTTGTATAAATATACAAAAAGTATGAAGGCTATTGCTTAACGCATTGTAAGCCGCCCTGAGTCTCTGGAGAAGGGCGGCATATAAATTAAAGCAAAAAAAAAAAAAAAAAAAAAATGGAGAAAGCTCCATTATATAGAAGAGAATATATGCAGTTCAGAGTTGAAAAAGATGTCTAGAGTAAGGGTGGCTAAAAACAGCACATGACTGATCAGTGATAAAAGCTCATGTTTCAGACCACATAATGATGATAAAAATGATGAAATGTTGGATATCCATCTTCAGATTCCTGCCTGGTGGCACTGTTTAGAATAACTTCAGCTTTTTGGAGGAAAAATGCTGATGCAATATGCTCCTAAGCACTGCTACCCTGGAGTTAGTTGTAAATGGTATGAAAAACATGAAATACTGAACTGCCTGTTTCTCTGAGACTCTGAGGATCAGATTAAATTCTATCAGGATTAAATCCTAGATATTCAGGCAATCAATTATGGCAGTTGTATTGCTGGGACTGTGCTCCCCTTAGAATTAGTTGGCACATGACTTGCAGATTCTCCTGTACTCTCAATTCCTATTTAAACATCAGGAGGAAACCATGGCCTTCAGTTTAAAGTGGTCAGGGAATAGTAACTTGTGCTCTTATCCTTTGGTTGGAATACTGTAATATAATCTATTTAGGACTATTTTTGAGGCAATCTGGAAACTGCAGCTGGTATAGAATGCATCAGCTAGATTCCTGATGGAATAATTATGCTAAAATAATAATCATTCTGAGATTCCTGTCCTAGTTGAGTCTAGTCCAAAGTGATAGTTATCACATTAAAGCAATTTAGAGCATAGCAGTCATATATATCACCCTATCACTCTCGCCTGTCCTTGGTTTAGAGACAACGTACAATTATTGAAAGTTTCAAATACTTTGAAATATTTCACATGATCACACACTAGAAAAAACTTTATAAAAATGTGGGACTTGGCTATTTATTTCTGTTGTTTAACAATGGGAAAGTAACTTACATATTTTTGTAATCGACATGTCATGTTGTTTTTGGACTTGAAATGTGGGATATTTTGTCACAGTCAGGTTATGTTAAATAAATAAGAGAATTCTCCACTCATCTGAATCTCCTTTCTCTCCTTAATATTTAGATTCCACATATCTCCTAAAAATTATCCATTGTATATGCTCAGAATTTTTTATGCGTTCTTTTCATAGAACATGTATTTTAGATGGTGGTTTGATTTTCTTGTAGTGATATTAATTACCATTCTAACTGAAGCTGTACAAAATTGCTGTAAGATTTTAAATATTAAAATTCCCATCCAGTCATCTACATCAGTGGACCCCAAATCTTTGGGCACTAGGGACCAGTTCCATGGAGAGAAATTTTTCCACGGACCAGAGGGAACATGGTTTCATATGCTGCCTGTATCCCGCAGATGGATCTTTGCTTGTTTGCATGGCCTGGTTTCTGGCATGCCACGGCCAGGTGCCAGTCCATGGACCGGGGGTTGGGGACCCCTAATCTACACTGATGCAGAATTAGTTCTAAGATCAATCTACAACTTCCAGGAGCTTCAGCTGGAAGGCTCAGTGGTTATAAATAAGGGACATTATAGGCCAATACATGCCAGACCATCACATTGAGAAAGGTGAAATTGTGTATATTAGGGAGACATAACGGAGATTTTTGGGGTTCTGGCAACAGATTCCACTGTCCAAGTTCCACACTTTTCCTGTGAAAGAAAGAAAATTTGGAGATCCCCTCCCCTTTACCCAAAGGAACCTATGAATTTATGTTATTGAATTTAAGTTTATTAAACCATATCCAATAACTTCACTATATAGTCACTTCCTGATTCCTACATTAGAATGGCATTTATTTATAGATTTTTTTTTCATTAAACAACTATCAGTACCCTGTTGTTCACCATCAATCATTACATTTTCCTATTGTGAGACTAAAATTAGAATAAATACTTGAATATGTGTTAAGAGATAACTTGTTTAAGATTAAAAATTGCCTTCTATCTTTCACACACATATAAGAAGTCGACCCATGGAAGTATATACTGTATTTTTTGGTAGTATTGACAGGCACAACTTATCCAATTACAAAGGCCATTTGCTGAGAACTGCAGCAATGAAAACCACCAGGAAAAGCTTCAAATCTACCCACAGCTCTTTTTGTTGAGAAGTATATGCAGCCCCTATAAGATTTGTGGTTCAGCCCAGAGATTTCAAAGGTAAAAGAAAAAGAAAGAATGTAAATGAAATGAAATTCACTTTTTGTTTTTGTCCCTCCTGCTATTTTTTGACCCTATAAATGGTTGCAGACACCTGCCATACATGCCTCTAAATATGCTGATAAAACATTCTTGGTATGTTTTTGTTAGAGAGGCCAGCTTTCAAACAACAGCTATATAACGGGAACAGATCTAACAATTCTATCTGTAACTGGTCCTGCTCATAGCCTTACCTAAATTTTTACTTTTATACTAAACACCAACAACAACAACTTTAAACATATATGAATTGGATTTTCAAGGAATGCTTTACGACAATATTTTGGATTTATTTTTAGTTTTAAATATAACAAATGAACACCGATAAGTCTAGCACACAGCAAGAAAGTAGTCTATTCTTTTTTCAACAGTCACGTCTAATGCACCCCCTTGTGTTTATTTTTTGATGCATATATAAGGCAAGAGGCTGAGATTCCACAGAGAAAAAGACATTAGAGTTTAATAAGAAAAAAATCCATTAATATGATTAGATAAATAGCTCATGACAAAATCTGTGATGTTGATAAGAATTAGAACAGCAGCCTACTCTTCTCTTAACCTGAAGAGAAGCCATTAATATTAATGGTAAATATGATTTTCTGGCAACCTATTTTTGCCACTGAGTTTAATAACAAGTGTATTTTATTAGTAATAATTTCAGTTCCCAAATGTAATACAAGTTATATGGTTATATACTGTATATATTTATAAATACATGTTATATGTGGTATTTTGTACTGATATAGTTGTTATATATACTATGCATTGGTAGAATCTTTAAAAATTAGTTCATTGAGCTCCCTATAGAAAGAGACTTTAAAAGTATGTCTTAATTTTAGGAGAAAATATATTACAATATTTTTTAATTAGAAAACACTAAATTTCCATTTTATATATTAATTTGCATAATTGGACTATAAGCTATTAAAAATTGTGATTCTGAATCTATTAACTTCACCTTATTACAGAAATGGAAAACTTTATTACTATTTCTAGTCTTTTTATAATCTGGAAAGTTATAATTAATTAAACTCTTTGAATGGGCTGCCACTTTTGCAGAACTTCCTTTGAAGTGGCTTGTTCATAGACTTTTGTCAGTAAAAACCTCCCCTAAATATGGAAAAGAGTTAACTTGTTCTACGGGATTCCCATTCAAGTATCAGTTTTATATGATGCAGCTCTTGCCAAATACCACTTTGGACCTAGCTTTATTACATAATTATAATTAAAGGGTTAGATACAGTACATAGTTTCTGCAGAGAACAGCAATAAAGGTGATTAGGGGGCTGGACATTAAAACATATAAAAAACTGTTGTAGGACCTAGGTATCTCTAGTCTAACGAAGGACTAGGGGTGACATGATAGCAGTCTTCCAATAGTTGAGGGCTGTCACAGAGAAAAGGGATCAACTTATTCTCCAGAGCACCTGAGGACAGGACAATAAATAGTGGATGGAAACTTATCAAGGAGAGAGCCAATTAAAGAGAATTTTCCTGTCAGTAAGAATTAATTAATAAATATGTAATTGCCTCCAGATGTTGTGGATGCTCCATCATGGAAGGTTTTTAAGAAGGGATTTGAGAGCCATTTTCCAGGAATGGTATAGCGCAGGGGTATCAAACTTGCGTCGTCATGGCATTGTCATGTGACGTAGCGTGACTTTTTCCCCCTTTGCTAAACCGGGCATGGGCGTGGCCAGCAAATGATGCATCTGGCCTATGGGCCGTGAGCTTGACAGCCCTGGTATAAGGTCTTTGGCTTGAACTAGAAGACCTCCAAAGTCCCTTCCAACTCTTATTCTTATTTATTTTCAGGCTTACTTCAGCACGTGCCATCAAAAATATATCCTGCATATAAAAGGATGTTAATAAATTGCGTAAAGATCTTTTAAGTATCTGAGGAGTGGAGAAATTCTGAGAAAGCACTTACTTAATGAAAGAACATTTGAATATATAATACATGCTTCCCTGACAGTTAAGAAGTGGTTATTTTCTGTGTAAAAGAATTTATTGGCTTCGATATGTACTGTGCTACAAGTATAATCATCCAGGTCATGGTTATCCCAAAAGTGCTTTTTCCAAAAGGCATCTTGACTTCTTTTTTTTAATTAGTTCTTTGAAAATGTTTAGCTTCTCATCCAAGAAGCTTCTTTAGTTATAATTCTGGCTCTCATGTTTAGCTTGACTAGATTTTTCTGCAATATATTTTTATTTACGGAGCCAAATGCTGCATGAAACCTTATATAGGACATAGACGGTTATTTTTGGCTATACATTTCATTTTACAATGATATCTAGTGAAACAATTGTGTATGATGGATCGCTTAGATCTAAATGACTGTTCTTCTGTTAATAAATTCCTCTCAACATAGTCCTCTAACCCAGTGGTCCCCAACCTTTTTATCGCCGCGGACCAATCAGCCTTTGATAATTTTACCGTGGCCCGCTGAGCGCGCGCAGGGGTGGGGGCTTTGGGCCACACGTGCGTACCTGCGCGGGGCTCTCTTCCCTGGAGCCTTTGCGCACGGCCCAGGAGCTTTTGCGCACGGCCCAGCTTTTGCGCACGGCCCAGGAGCCTTTGCGCTGCAGCGTTCATGTCCCCCGGCCGCTGCGCGGCCCGGTGTCAGGTACTCCACGGCCCGGCACCGGGGGCTGGGGACCACTGCTCTAACCAATTGGTTTTTAGCATACATCTTGGCTACTATATCTAGGAAGCTGACAGGTCTGTATTTTTTGGGATGTTCCTTACTACCTTTTTTATAAACATAATTTCTATAATAGAAATTTCTCATTATTTTGGAATGCAACCAGTATTATTTATGTAGGAGTACAGCCCCATAAACGGCAGTGAGGGGATAGTGAATAGGTGACTTAAGAGAAGAACTTAATCAACCCAAAAAAAACAGCAAGCAAGGCGCTTGCGTCGGTCTAAGCCCTTTCTCATACTTCCTCCTCCTCTTATTCCTCTAAAATAGGAATGGAGAGGAAGCACGTGGCATTCAAACTCTACTCACAACAGTAGGTGGAACTGGAACCTGGAGGAACGGGAGAGTCAGCCAATAACAATCCAGGCTCGGGGCAAACACACTCCTTGGTTTCCTCCGATTGGCTTATCGGAAGATGGGCGGGGAACGCGCCAAATCTAACGCTAGAATTTCGGTCCCGCCAAGAAAAGCCCGCTTTGCTCTGCTAATTCGAAATGCCGGCCGAGCTGGACGTGCAGGAGACCCCCGCGCTCCCCCAGGAAAAGCCCCTCGCCGCCTCCGGCTCTTCCCCATGTCACGGAGAGCTCCAGTATCTCCAGCAGGTCGAGCAGATCCTGAACTTCGGACACAAAAAGGAAGATCGGACCGGGACAGGGACGCTGTCCATCTTCGGGATGCAGGCGCGGTACAACCTCCGAGGTGAAATTTAGCCCACTCCATCCTTTTCTCCGGCTCCGTGGCTTTCTTTTCAGGAATTCGGGGGTAGTCGGGAAACCGCTGCCGGTTGTGCAGCCTTGGCGCTGGTCTTGGAGCCTCTCGGTCTCAAAAACGGTGAAATCGTCAAGTCCCTTCTCGGGGGCTTTAAAGCAGGGGTTAAAACTTGTGGACTTCAACTCCCAGAATTCCTCAGCCAGGTTTGCTGGCTGAGGAATTCTGGGAGTTGAAGTCCACAAGTCTTAAAGTTGCCAAGGTTGGAGACCCCTGCTTTAAAGGGCACCGAATTCGCCTCGGATGGTAATCTAACAAAACAACAATACTGTTCTTTTTATATTGTGCTTTTACAATACTGTGCTTTTTATAATCCGTGAGCAAGAAAGAAACGGAGACCACCAGACCCGAAGTGGTCGTGGGCAAGCCAGAGGAGACAGCAGAAGATTTCGAGACCGAGACCAGCTCGGTGTCCTGATTCCCATATCTTCAGTTCATAGCTCCTTGCTTCTGCCTAATTAGCTTCTGCCTAATTTGGTGCAAATCTATTAGGTCCGAAATTCTTTTGCTTAGGAGCACTTATGTGTCACTAACATAGAACTTGTCTCAAGCATGAACTTTTCTCAAAACAGGAACGATGGAGAAAGAGCAGTGATTTCCCCCAAGTGGCATCCCAAAAAAAATTATTCAGTTATATATTTATCAGATTATAGCCCACATTTTCTTTTGGCAGAGGATATGGTTTAAGGAAGTGCTTCTTATAAAGGTAGTCCTCGACTTATGACCACAATTGAGCCCAAAATTTATGTTGTTAAGCAAGGCAGTTACGTAAGTAAATTTTGCCACATTTAAGTGAATCTCTGCAGTTGTTGAGTCAGTAACACAGTTGAATTTGGCTTCCCCATTGACGTTTCTTGTCAAAAGGTCATAAAAAGGGATCCCAGGGAAATGATCATAAATCACTTTCAGTGTCATATCTTCGAACATTCACTAAATGAACTGTTGTAAGTCAAGGATTACCTGTAGTTTCTTCACAGCAGCAACCCTGTAAGATAGTCTGGGCTGAGAGTGTTTAAGGTCACTCGGTACCCATGGGTTCCAGCTTCTATGACAGTCAGCTTTTTGAGGTAGTGCAGACAAGATAGTACTTTATTGTAAGGCTACAGTACAGAATCTTGCAAATCTGGAAGCACTTCTTGTCCTTGGATAAAAAAATAAAAGTCTGAATACTATATGTTAGTATTCCAATATGATGACCTGATTAAATATTTATCTGAATTATGTTTAATGGCTCCAAATTATGAACTAATTAACTTTAGAAAATGTTCAATTAGCATATAACCCAATATCTCTCATTTTTTTTCACTTTCAGATGATTTTCCATTGTTAACAACTAAAAGAGTATTCTGGAAAGGAGTACTTGAAGAACTACTTTGGTTTATCAAGGTATAATGCATAATAATGGTTTCAGTCAAATTTTGATTAGACCCATTGAAATTAATTGAAATTGAGGTTTATTATAAATGCAAATAATAATGCAATGTTAATTCAGCCATAAATTATTCAGAAAGGATACAGATGAGGCATGTTAAGTCTTCTACTGGAAGCCTACAGAGATCTGTGGATAGAAGAGTCCTTGGCGAGATGTATCAGCCTACAAACCACAAAAGTGGTGGTACAAACGTGGAGATAATTATTCAACATTATCAATAACAAATCTGTTATAGCCTTTAGACAACCCCCCCCCCCCACTATATAGCAGTACAGATATCTAAAATTATTGATGAGGCTAACAAATAGGAATGTGTTAAAATTAATATAACAATAATACAAATCAATGGAGATCACCAAATAAAGCTAATCTTCAGAATAGGTGGAACAAACAAGAAACAGAAGCAAAACCAAAACTGGACAACCTGAAAAGAATACATCAGTCTTGATTGGATAGAAGTGACAGATAAGTATCATGTTCTCTACCAAGTTAATTCTTTAAAATATGATACCGGTACATGCATGTCTCATTTCTAAAAAAGAAACATACTTCAGGCTTCCAGATATGAACTGAAGACAGTTTTTTGAAAGCGGAGTCAACAACTAAAGCAGAGAACCAAGGAACCTATGATTAGACCAGTTCCTTGGAACTTCTATGGATAAGGAGAAGACAAGAGATTGCCCACATGTGCTCAAATGGTTGCTTCTTGCATGGAACCCACAGAATATGCCTCCATGCAAGAAGTTTGTGAGTTTGAATGCTGGCAAGCAACAAAACTATCCATTTTGCTCATCTAGCAATAAATAAAATAATTAATCAGGGTGGAGACTTAAAGAATCCTAAGAGGAATATACCTCAAATGCTGTTTATTCTTTGAAGATCTCACTGGATTAATTTTTCTAATTTTCCCTCTGCCTTGTGAAAAATAGAGCCTGAAACAACTTCAGGGTTAGTCTGGTTAAAATCTATTGCCTATTAATGCATTCTAGTAGTATTAAAAATTTTAAAAATAAAAATTACTGAACAAAGTAATGCAATATATTGAATCTTGCTAAATATTATGAATATAATGTATGATACCGAAAATATTTTCCTATTTTTATTTCAAATCAGTTTTAATTTTTTCTCTAGAATATTAAAATCATATTTGTTATTTTTAACAAAATATTCTTAAAATTGTAGAATAAGAGAATTGGAAAATATAATGCATACAAAGTAATTAACAAGCAAAACTGTATTTTGATTAAATTTAATAAACTTTGTAGAATAAGAACAATATAAAATTGATCTGTCAAAGAAAAGCAGTAGCTTCACAATCACTGAAGTGCTTCTTGTTTATATAAACATAAGGACTTCCAAAGATGGAGCATATATATATAAAGCAATATTAGACAATCTGAGTACTGAAACTGGTACTCTGAATATTTACTGCTTTACTGAATTGTCACAGACAGCACTTAATGTTGGGAGATGTTTTCTTCTCCAAGTGGTTGGAAGTATTAGAGCTTGATATTAACCTACAAATTTAAAAAAATTACAAGTCTAAAGAGTTTATGCTGAATGCTGATAAATGATTTCTTTCTCATTACCCACAGGGTTCTACGAATGCAAAAGAGCTTTCTGCTAAGGGAGTTAAGATTTGGGATGCCAATGGTTCTCGGCAATTCTTAGACAAACAAGGATTTTTTTCTAGAGAGGAAGGAGACCTTGGTCCTGTTTATGGCTTCCAGTGGCGACATTTTGGAGCTGAGTACAAAGATATGAATACAGGTAAACATGGCTAAATATTTGCTTTCATTTTCAAGTATCCATAAAAATATACTTTAGGATACTAAGGATGTAATTGTTAAAACTGGCTTGATTCCAAAAATGTACAGGTTATCTTCATTTAACTACCCTAATGGGTCTGGCAACTACCACTAAATGAAGCAGTTGCTAAGTGGAAAATCACATGACCATGACTGTTTTTTGGCTGAAAAAAGACAAGACTGTTCAGTTTCACACTTTTGGCTTTTGTTTGCCTCCTAACCATTCCTGCTCCTTGGAATGCTTGAGTGGCTGCTTACTGTCTTGTATACATCAAAAGCAATATGATTGCAAGCAGTGGACTTGGAGCCTGTGGGTTGCTACACAAATAGCTTACTTTCTTGCAAACCTTTTGTCTCCAATTAATATGCTTTGCAAGGGTGGTGGAGAGTAAGTACAAGTCAGACAGGACAACACATACTGATGCTATAAAAGTCATATGTAGGCTGTAAAGGTATTTTTTTAGTAACTTGGTAATGGTGGCTAAACAAATGGCCATAAATGAGGACCTATATTAAAGTACATGGGGGCATGAAAAGACAACTGCTTTAAAGAATCAACTCTATAATAATTATAAAATAATGTCTTCATGTTACATTATGTATTAAGCAGATTTCTGTTTCAAGAAGATTTGAATAATTTGTTATTGGGAGTAATTAATTTGTAAAAGTTAATTTTCATGCCAGTAGTTATGTAAATAATACATATATTATTGGTCCTGTCTCATTTAACCTAGAGTAAACTACTGTTTATTTCTACTGTTAATAAAGTACTTTGATCAATATGGAGTAGGAAATTTAATGAATAGGTCAAATTTCCCCTAGAATTAAAATGGATTTATACTATCACCAGTTATTAAATGGCTTACATTTCTGCCCTTTTAAGCAGATGACATCATAAAAATATACTTTGTAATCTGTTTTCCAGACTATCAGAACACATTTGTGCTGATTGGCCATGACTGATGCTTCCTGGGTTTATTTAGTAGACATTTTCAGAAGGAATTTACAATTCTTAAATATTGTTGTCTTTAGTGGAACAATCTCATAATAAATAAGATAAACAACTATCAAGAGTGAGATTAGTTCTTGTATTGAAAAGAATTATAAATAAGCTTGTCTTCACTTTTTTGTAGATTATACAGGGCAAGGAGTAGACCAACTACAGCAAGTAATTGATACTATCAGAAACAATCCAGATGACAGAAGAATTATAATGTGTGCCTGGAATCCTAAAGGTATATATAATGCTGAGTCATTAAAGATTGTAGTTATCCATGATAACTCTTGTTAGGGAAAAAAATCACTATCTTAGAAAACAGCTATCCAGAATAATTGCACAAGCAATTTATGTTTTAAATACATTTTTAAAATTTATTTTTTTCCCTTTTCTTTTCAGATCTCTCTGCAATGGCTTTACCTCCATGCCATGCTCTCTGCCAGTTTTACATTTTAAATGGTGAACTGTCTTGTCAGTTGTATCAGCGTTCTGGAGACATGGGACTGGGAGTTCCTTTCAACATAGCTAGTTACTCACTTCTTACTACAATGATTGCCCATGTTACAGGCCTAAAGGTATCCTTATCTTTTAAACCATTTCCACAGGAAGTAAGGAAAAACAAACAAATCTCAGGGTGAACACAGTTTGGCAAGGAGTGGAACTCTAGCAATATTTTCAGACAGACAATAGGAGAGGTAAATTCTGGCAACACTATACTAGTCTGAAGAGAGAGCTTAACAGCATCAGTAAACAAACTGGTGTATAGGAAATAATGACAGTACGTTCAGAAAACAAAACTTGTCTAGCAGCATATTTCTTTTTCTGTTTATTCTTAATTCATCACTAAATAATACTCTTTTTTTTATATAGCCTGGTGAATTTATACATACATTAGGAGATGCTCATATATATTTAAACCATATTGAACCCTTGAAAATACAGGTAATTATATCAGTTGATTACTCTCATATTGTTTTAATATCATTAAAATTATTATGTGTATTGGATACTCATTTCCATCAGGACCTGGATGAAGTATAACTTAAATCTGTCAGTAGTGCTCGACATTATCAACAATTCATTGCAACACTGCAATTGAAGGAGATAACATGTTATCACAATCATTACATAGATAATATTTTTCTATCTCCAGCCTAGGTTGGACAGGAGATGTAGTGAGTCTTCTGTACTGCTCTCAGGATTTGAGTGGGTCAAAATAAACAAAAATTGATTCCCAATAAAACTGAAAACTGGCCTAGAAATCTTTAGGTTCTCTGGTGATCTTTTCTATATCTGGAAAGGGTGTGCTATCTTGGAAGAAGCTTGTCTGACCTTCTGCAGCTTCGTGGGTATCCTGGATTAATGGCTACTGCCAGAAAGGAGTGTTTGGCTCCATTTATGTCCCATTACTTTGTGATTGTTTTATTACAATGTGCTGTCTTTGGGCCTACCTTTGAAAACCACTTGGAACCTTCAGTTGTTGCAAAATGCAGTGGCTTACAATTTAATAGGGTAGCAGTTTTACAGCTGTTGAATTGCTACCGGCACATTTTCAGGTACAATTATGTATAATGTTACCCTATAAAACAGATTTACTGTTTTAAATCAAAACTTGTATAATTTACTAATAAAAAGTATCTTCAATAAGCAATCAATTCAACACTTAATTGAACTCTATACCATGTAATATATATATATATATATTTAAATTTCAGCTTCAGAGACAACCAAGACCTTTCCCCAAGCTCAAAATTCTTCGTAAAGTTGAAAACATCAATGACTTCAGAGCAGATGATTTTGAGATAGAAGACTATCATCCACACCCAGCCATTAAAATGGAAATGGCTGTCTAATGAACTTTTTCTGCGACTGTTTTAATGTTCGGCCTGGAGTTAATGTGTTTAAGCATTATTTGTATTCATATCACTCAAAAGGTCAAAAACATTTTTTTTTTTTTTTTTTAAAAATGTTCATTTTTGTATGAAGCTTGAATCTGAAGTAGACTGTTATATATGCATCATGCACAGAGCATAAAAGGGTTTATGTAGTTTGGAATTATCCAATAAATCATATGTGTTGTAATAAATGTTAGCTGAAATCTTAAGGGAAAGATGTACTGCATCATTCATTTTTCAAGTTAACCTTTCCTATCTAGTAGGAAAATACTGTAGAATAGAAAAAGCAACATAACAGCTTGGGGAAGTAGACAGCAACTTTAAAATAAAATGGATTACGGTAATTTTACTGATGTTTTCCAAAATGGCTAAAAAAAAATAAGAGAACTACCCAGATAGTTGGTTTTATAGAGCTGCCCTGTGCATACTTACACAAAAGACCATCTGAGCTGTAAGATTTGGGATAAGATTGAATAGCTTCTGCCCTACCTAAAAGCTACATTTTTCTTTCCAAGCATTGGAAGCAGATGAACATTATTAAGACAGGTTCTCCTAAGAGTAATAGCTGTCTGTTGGTTTATTTATTTATTAGTTAGACTTCTATACCGTTTCAAAGTCTTTACAGCCCTCTAAGCGGTTTACAAAGTTAGCATATTGCATATTAACATATTGCCCCCAACAATCTGGGTCCTCATTTTACCCACCTCGGAAGGATGGAAGGCTGAGTCAATCTTGAGCCGGTGAGATTTGATCTGATCTGCTGAACTAGCAGTCAGCTGAAGTAGCTGCAGTACTGCACTCTAACCACTGTGCCACCTTGGCTCATAAACCACAAACTGCAATTCTGTGCATTTTCCTGCAATTTGCAGGGAATTTCCATTTTTGCTAGTTTGGCAGGACCTTAATCTCATGTGCATGTTAACTGCAAAGTGAAACTAGTTCTTTTGAACGGTAAGAAAGCTGGAATATTGTGATGTCTTTTGACATTAATATCCTAGTAGGTAGTATTTCTTGCTACCTACCAGTTTGGTCATACTACAAAGCCTCATATTCTAGCATTTTTTTATTTAGAAGAATGTGCATGATTTCAACTCCAAATACAGCAAGTTTATAAAGTAAGAATAACAGGATTCTGTTAATGAAGTCTATTTCTATACTCTGCAAGTGTATAGAAATATTCTCTATTAAGAACTTTCTGGCCTGGAATAGATAGATTTGGGTGATAATATAGGAAGAGTCAACAGTCCAATCTCAGGAAATTAGACTACTGATCTACCTCACCAAGAACATGCCTTTCCAGTAGAGCCATTCTGTGAAAGAATTCAAGTTACAAGTGCACCCATTAGCTCAAAATCTAGCTCATCATCTATTGCTGATACCCCCATTTAAGGTCTCAACTGTTTTCTGACTAGAAGAATAAATTGTTTTCACTGTTGTCTTCAAAAAAACTGATGTATGTTTTAATGACTACAATCTACCATCACTGTCATCTGTCCAAACTGTTGATCCAATTCAGTGGTGGGTTCTAATCAGTTTTATCACCGGTTCACATCGCACAAGCGCATTGACTAAAAAAACAGCTGAGGCATGGCAATCCACTCTGCCGTGCCTTAGCTGAACTAAAAACAAAAGAAATAAAGGTAGGTATAGCGGGGGGAGGGCCCAACTGACGTTCAGAGAGAACCGGTTCGCTCTCCTATCAAGATTTCCACTACTGGCTCTCCCAAACCGGGGAGAACCGGTAGCAACCCACCACTGGTCCAACTGCTATTCTATGTTAAATGTTCACCAGAATTTAAATATCTAGATTCAGTCTTTAAACTTTATTTTCTGTAAAGGAACAGCCACCTTAGAAAACATTGCATCACGACATGCAGTTAAACTTTACTTGGAACATTTAATCTTGGCAGATGCATTTTAAAGTGCAATCTTCCATTACATAATCCTGTAGTTCTGGAATAGCTTGAAGACAGATGAATCATCTTAACTTCTTTAAACTTAGCTATTAAAAGCTGCCTATTTTTAAACTGATCAAGGACATTCATTGGCAATACAATCTATTTTTGTTTTGTGTGAACAGAGGAAGCTTTCTAAAAGCACTTATTTGACTCCTACATCTTAATATAACATCCATGTAAAAAAATAGCTGAATTTTATCTTCGTTTGGGGAAAAAATGAAATATGAACTTGTTTTACGTTATGTTATGAACACAAGGACTTTTGCCAGATTTCTCCTTGTGGAAACAGATATTTCTGTACAGAATCTTCTTTCATTTCAGAGGAATATCCAGCCTCCTGAAAGAAAAATTTCATGTTTAAATATATAAAAATAAACATGCCCTACTAGTATGTGCTCAGTATGGCTAGTTAATGTGGTACATATTTTAATAACAATATGAACTAAATGCATTATTGATTAAATTTGATTCGTCAACAATTCTTGAAAGCTATATAGAAGGGAATATTTAATGTCTATATTTGTATTTTTGCTTCAAAATCAAGCAGGGGGATGTTATTTTTCTGTAAAACCACTGCTCCACATTAGGCTAGGCAAAGAAAGGAAGTTGTAGTCCCCACTATTTGATGGTGAAATGGAAGGCTTCGATTTCCCACTTGCTTCAAGGTAGTTGAAAGTATTTCAGTAACTAATATATAAAGATTATGAGGCAAATATGGATGTACAATTATGAGGCAAATATGGATGTACATGCTCATCTGAACATCCTTTAGGAAACAGTCTGACACAAATTGGTAGATAGTGCTTTGAACAGTGTGGAATAGCAGAATTGGAATGCTAAGAAATCTTGGAACTGACTCTTGCTGCCTTACAATTTTTATATAAAAACATGGTGAAATCTCTGAAAATATTTTAAATATTGAACGCAAACAGTACCTGGGGTGGCATGTAAGATGCATTCATGATTACTACAGGATACTTGAAGTGTTCATGCAAGTGATCTACATATTCACACATCCTAAAAAGAAAAAAAATGAAATATATTTACTATTCAAACAAACTTGCATTTATTAAGATTTGCTATCCCACCTGTAAAAATATACAGGTTGTCCTTGATTTATAACTATAATTGGAAACGGATTTTTGGTTGTAGGCTGCTTTGGTTGTTAATTTATGGCATCTCCATGACTGGATCCAATTTTACGACTTTTGTGACAAAAATGGAGTTAAGCAAATCACAGTGGCATTAAGCAAATCAGTCATTAAGTGCAAACCCATACTTCCATTCTTCACAAATCATAACCATACTACCCTGGGACACTGCAATCAGTGGTAAAGAAGAATAAAGCACCTGTTCTGGTCCATTGTAATTTCAAGTGGTTGTTTAAGCTGTAAATTGTAAATTGAGGACTACCTGTAAATACCAGTTAGATGAACATTGGAACTTGCCATGGCTGGTAAGATTCAATCCTGTTTCCATTTTAAAGACATTTTCAAAGTTATACAAAGAAAGGGCTTTATTCTGAATCTTCTCTAATCAGAAATTATTTTTTGTTGCTTGATCACAGCTACACACAAGTACTTGCTTTAAGTGTTTCAAGATACATGACAAAATCTCTTACCTATTTTCAAGGCTGCCAGACACTGAAATGTAGTCAAATATTATTAAGTGCTGGACCAACTCACAAAGTCCGACCCCTCCTGCATGAGGACATACTGGAACTGGGGGAAAAAAAGATGTAAAATTTATTGATAGTTTTTTCCTCAAAATCCCTGCTCAGACTAGATAATCCTTTCCAATTGGCCCTCCATAAATGGGAACGACATTTTCATTTGTCATCTCTGCCCACACTATCTAGATTGGAGCTCAGCCACATGCTATTCATTACTGTTACAGAAATATGTAATTTGTTTTCATACATAGTTCACACCTCTGAGCTTGCTTTTATTAAGCCAGGCTTCTGGATGAAGCCAAACTTTCAAAATAACTATCTCAGCTACAAAGAATTATAAAACGTGTTACTTCTTGTGCGTCACTTTGTTTCTTAACATTTCTCTGTTCTCTCTGTTTTCAGTGTTATTGCAACATTTACAGGAGTCTTACTTTGAAACTTCTTGGCCATCAGCAATACAGACAAGTTTTCATTGACACTTCCAAGCCTACAACTATCCACCTGGAGATAGCTCAGAGCCTGGGCCTGTAGGAACTGCTTGAACATCACTCTGTTATGGCACTGCAGATAATGAAAACACACACTGTCTTAACTCAAAACACTGCATGATTAGAAAATGCTTATAAAAATGTCTGATAAATCCAAGTAACCTAGAGCAGGGGTCGCCAACCTTGGCTACTTTAAGCCTGTGGACTTCAACTCCCAGAATTCTGGGAGCTGAAGTTTGCCAGGCTTAAAGTTGCCAAGGTTGGAGACCCCTGACTTAGAGCATTTTATTCTGGATACTTCTCCCTTTATGTTCCAAAGACTTACAGCCACTGCATATCTCCCAAATATTTGGACTCTGGATGGGATAGAAAGTAATAGTTTCCACTCTCTAAAAGTGTAGTATTTCATAAAACCAGTTAGTTATACAAAAGCATGGAGAAATGCTAGTGGTTAAAACAGTCCATTTAAAACTCATTTTGAACTGTAATTAACCCCATTTTAAGCACATTAAAATTAACACATTTACAGCCTATGGACTTTTTCTTAAACTTATAAACAGTATAAACAAGTGTGTTTATGGATACTCCAATAATAATAAGCATGACAAAATAGCAAAATATAAATTGACATGGTGCATTGCAATACAGGTAGTCCTTGACTTATGGCTGGTTGCTTAGCGATTATTTAAAGTTACAACAGACCCCTTCCAAGGTGCTTACAACCCAGTTCCAAACACCACCGGCTACACAATACCCTATGTGACTACATTTTGGACACATGGCAACCAGCCAACATTTAAGGCCATTTGCAGTATCCCAGAGTTATGTGACTGTGATGTACAACATTTTTATTGAAAAACGGCATTTACTTCTGGTTTGTGGTAACAGGTTCGTTTAATGACCCACTGCAAAAATGTTGTAAAACTGGGTTGGTCACATGGATGACCTGCTTTATAAACCATTACAATTTACATCTATAATGGGCAGTTTCTATTATGGTCATAAGTCAAGGACTACCTGTATCTGCAAGAAATACCATTTGTCTGCAAGGAAGAATAGACAGAGTAACAGAAGTGAAGAAGCTAAAATATTCTGTGACTTTAGAATTCAAATAGAGAAGCATCTACCGCACAATACCCGAGACTTAACAATTGTTGGTAAGAAAGACAAAAAAGTCTGGATAGTGGATGCTGCAATGCCTGGAGAAACCAGAATAGAAAGACCAGAGAAAGATCTGGAAGAAATCCAGATCTGCAACAAAGATCTGCAAACAGAAGCAGAAACATTGTGGAAAAAGAAAGCAAAGATAGTACTGATAGGTGCCTTAGGTGCAATCTCAAAACACCACTTGACCACTACTTGAATACCACCGGCATTGAAAAAATCACCATCAATCAATTTCAAAAGGCAGCTTTACAGCTTACATCCTGCAGCAGCAATTCCTTTAATACCATTAAAAAAAAAATACACATCTCCCTATATGCTCAGGAAGACTCAACAGCTGGATAAAAATGCAAAATCTAATTTAAACTTCTAGTTGACGGTGATATCAACCATAATTTCCAAATAAAACTTTGACTAAATATGAATCCTAAAATAAACAAAAATAGCTTGCTGAAGGACAATTTTATTGCTGCTTCCTCTTGTTCTACATTCGACATAAATATTGCAAGACCTACCCAGAAGGTAGAAGGAGGAAAGTTTAAGTCATGAATTTAAATACAATTCTGAATATATACCTACTGAGCATGGAGTCCAGCAGGGATTACTCCTGTGTAAATAGATTAAATACTAATGCCATCACATACATATCTGTGTGATCATATATGAAAATTTTTGTCATTAAAAAATGTCGTAAAAATGCATTATCATGATGGCAAAAGAATTTATTTATTTATTTATTATTCATATTTCTAGGCGCCCACTCTCTGAGGACTCTGGGCGGCTTACACTAGTAGTGTCTCCTGCTGGTCTTCTCCTGTTTACTTTCAGTGAATGTGTAGCCATTTCCGTATTTTCTTGGTCACAAAATTTGATACAAAATATGTAATTTGTTACTGTCATCTTCTGCAATCTTTCCAACTTCCCAATCTAGTCTATAATTGTAAAATTTCCCACCAGAGACTCCTCAGAGCATTTGAGATCAGCCAAGGTTGGTCAGGTGCTGCCCCCTACTGTAGTCAATTGTCATTGCACAATATTACAGTATTCTTGTACTAATCATAAAGGGGTTAAATTCAGCTAATTTCAACTGATAGGATACAAAGCTGCTTCAATCAGTTGGGTCTGGAAAGGGATTCTTCGAAGTCATGGGGATCAGCTCCTTCTCTCAAGGAAATATTTCAGCCATCCCCATCTATCAGACTTCTATGACAGATCTAACTAGTCAACAATGAATACGGATCAAGTATATGGTAATTATCTCATTTCTGAGAAACCTATCCACATTTTAAGGTTAAATTAACTGAATGGTATTTAAAACACACACACACACACACACACACACAAAACCATGGTTGAGTCCATACTTATTATTTGTTTCTTTAATATATAATGGCACCAAGTAGCAGCAAACTTCTGATTTTATCAGAACTATCAAAACAAAATTTCCCAAACAGAATTCAAGACAAATGTAGGTAAAGAAGCTATGGTGAGGTATCAGAAAGTTATCTTGTCAACATTCAAAATATATAATTAAGGATTTGTAAATAAACTTACTTGTTCTCCTGTTGCAACACCAATCCCTAATGGTGCTAATGCCTAAAAAAAAAAATTCCACAGGTTTTTAAGCGTGTTCAAATATAGTTATTCACAACAAATAAACAAAATGCCATTTCTGCAGTTTGTCCATATTAGAAGAAAGTTGAAAGCATCAATAGAACTGCTAATATTTTTTGCTTTGAAATTAATCAATTAGTTGATTATTTAAGTATTACCATATTTTTCGGAGTATAAAATGCTCTGGACTATAAGATGCACCTACCTTTTTTGGTGAGGAAAAGAAGAAAAAGAAATCTGCCTCTGCCTCCCAGCAATTTTGCCTCATTGCAGCAAACAGCAAATGCCTGCTTTACTTTCATTTTCATTTTCAGCATAGCTTGATTAGCACAAGAAAAAAAAATCTGCTCCCAGCAATTTACATCCTTGCAGCAAGCAGCAGAGGCCTGCGCAGCAATAGGCAATGGCAATTTCTGCAGCCTGAAACAGCTGACAGTTGGGAGGCCAATCCAAGCGACAATCAACTTGTGCTAATTAAGCTGTGCTGAAGCTGAAATAAGCTGTTTCTTCTTGCTGCTTGCTGCAAGGAGGTAAATTGCTGGAAGGCAGAGGCCATAGGGTGGGGGCCAGTGGGCGGGCGGGGCTACATTTGGTGTATAAGACACACCCAAATTTTAACCCCCTTTTAGGGAGAAAAAGGGTGCGTCTTATACTCCAAAAAATACGCTAAAGAGAAAGCATGTGAGCATAAAGAATGCACTTAAATCATAAATGACTTAGTTATGTATATTAAACCAGCATGAAATCAATAGTTCTTACACAGTACTGTATTTCTACTATGGTGCACAGATAAGCCCCTTATACTCTAATGAAGTTTGAATATAGTATCTATTTTGTATATAATTGGGACATTAGATACAAATATATTAAAAATACATGATTCACAAGAATAGTGCTGATTGACCAGATCATGTATGAAAATACATTTCAGGCTTTTATTATAGTCTAAAAATATGAAAATCATTTAAATTTAATGAAATACTTGTTGAGTAGTGAAAGGATCTCTTGACCAGGCATATGTTAATAACTTTTGCTAGAATCCTGAAGTTCCAATGTAGCCAATAAATCAACATGGCTTCTGGTGGATAGCAAGTCTATTAACTGAAACCATGTCTCTTACCTTAGCAATTCTTGCATGCCCCAGAATATCATCAGGAGAAGTTGGTTCCTCAATCCATAGCGGTTTGAACTCAGCTAGTTCAGTGACACAGTCTATGGCTTCTTCCACCTCCCATCTTTGGTTAGCATCCAACAACTATGAATAAATACAGTCTAAATTCAGGATGGTGCTGTTCCTGTAACTATAACATTAAGACAGGTGTAAAGTGACATAGGCTTAAGGCAAATTTCCTACTGCTAAGATGGTCAATGCCCTAAATGACATAGTATCTGCTGGCTAACATTACATTACATTACATTTCATTTTTTTAAAAAAACAAAACCAAGGTTACATTTAGCAAACATGCCGAGACCAAAATCAAATTCCTCTATATAATTCTAAAAAATTCACGGCATTAAAAAGAAGACTTGACTAATCTGTTTCTAGTAAGATTTTTTTTTCTATTTTTCAAATTCTAAAATATTTGGCATCATACAAATGTACATACATACCAGTGTATTTTCAGGACCAATCATTTCTCTGACAAGTTTGCATCTCCGAATGTCATCCTGGAGATCTTTTCCGACTTTCACTTTGAACCTAAGCACACATTTGCAATCAAATATGAACTATTTTTCAATAACTGACAAACCTATGACAATTTTACTGTAGAAAAACATTCACTTGTATCATTCCATATTATCAATATAATCAGAAAAAAAAAAACGAGTGGGAAAATTCCAGTGAGGTTGGACTCAAATAAGAGGAGACTTTCTAGAAATTCAAGGAATTTGACATTACATCAGGATTAGTTTATTTTAAACTTGGGCATTTTGAACTTCTACAAATCCTTTCCCAATCCATCCAGGCCAGGGGTCCCCAACCCCCAGTCTGTGCCATGCCAGAAACAAGGGAAGGCCCATCTGGGAGATGCAGGCAGCATGTGAAACCATGCCCCCTCCTATCTGGGGAACAACCTCTCCCCATGGAATCGGTCCCTGGTGTCCAAAAGATCCAGGCAATGTAAAATGTGCCTAGTAAAATGATTCTTCACAGAAACATTAAAGGGAGTGTTCTAAAATCCTCAAATCTTTTCATGCTCAACCAGAGTTTAATTCCTGATGATTACATGGCCATGGAAACACCATGGAAGTATTTTTTTTTTTTAGAAGTTTCTTTTCTTTAACATCTCTACACCCTGCAGCAGTGTTTCTGAACTTCAAATCAAGGTTAAAGTCAGGGGTGAAATCTAAAATTTGTTACTACCTGTTCTGTGGGCGATGCTTGGTGGTGGTGGTGGGGGGTAATGTGACTGAGTGGGCGTGGCCAACTTTTTTTTTTAACTTTTTAAAGCATTTTTTCTACAACCTTAAGAGGTTGCAGAAAAAAATGCTTTTAGAAGCCTCTGACGATCAGGCAACTCAGCTGGTATTGCCAGAGGCTTTTAAAGGCATTTTTTTTCCCTACAACCTCTTCGGCTGAAGAGGTTGCAGAAAAAAATGCTTTTAAAAGTAAAAAAAACAGCCTCTGATGATCGCGCGGCTCAGCTGGGCATGGGAGGAGCCGCAGGGATTTTTGCTACCGGTTCTCCAAACCACCCGCTGCCATCGCTACCGGATCAGGCGATCCAGTCCGAACCGGGTGCATTTCACCCCTGGTTCAAGTTCTGTTGATTTTTCTGTCTGCCTATGCAATGCAGTGAGTTAGATCAGTTTTTCTCAACTTCAGAACTTTACGATGTATGGACTTCAACTTCCGGAATTCCCCAGGCACTAGCTTGGGAATTCTGGAAATTAAAGTCCACATATCTTAAAGTTAGTGAGGATGAGAATCACTGTACTACATCCTTGAGCTATCTTGTGACCTTCCTTCCAAGAATTAATCAAGTCCAATGCTGTGTAGCTTGAGGTCAGCCAAGGTTGATTTGATGCTGCTTGGCATCTTAGCTCAAATCTTTATAAAGATCTGAACGTAATGCACACAGTGCTGTTGTCCCTGATATAATCTGTGCAAAGAGCACCAACCCTCTCACTGTGTCCATAAAGAAGGGAGTGGAGGGGTGGAGGACACTGGCAGAAAGAGAGGTTGGTATCCAAAGCATGTTGATGAATTGAGCCTTAAGATGCCTATTTAGCTTTAAGAATTCAACATGAACAAAACTGAAAATCAAACTCAGCCAATGGAAGCTTTAGCATTCCACTGGCTGAGTTTTTCCTTACAGATATTGGGGAATATTTTTCCTTACAGATATTGGGGAAACATTGTTATATTTTGCCACTCTACTGACTCAATGAGCTGAGTCAGCATAGAGTTGCCAGCCAGAGCCCTAACACAGCAGATTCAATTTCTGTAATAGGCTCTTCACAAATTAAAGGTTATTGTGTGTATGCCAAAACCTACAGATGTATATAATGCTTCCATGCTTGTTAATATGCCATATATGCTTTCAGGTAAGCCCAAAATTGGCTTTGGCTTATCTGTGGATGAGCTTATCCACAAGTATATAGTTTTCTAAAGTACTCATATCCCCTGCGTGTTCTTACATAAAAAACCCATCCATGGGTAAGCCAATTACCAACTCTTTCATCAAAATACCACGAAAAATGTAGGTCATCTTATTTGCAGGTGGCCTTTTCATGATACTTTGATGAAAAAATTGAGTCGGCTTATCCACAAGGACATACGGGTATGTCACTGCAAGAATCGATGGTGTGGATAATCTGCTTTAGATAGGAAGACAATCATCCATTTGATCTTTCTATCCCAGCAATTTTGGATAGTTAAAGCCAGTGAGTTTTACTTGTTATAGGCAGGATTAAGGGAGAAACTGGTTCAAATATACATTCAGTGATACCAGCTCAGCGAATGACTATAGACCAGTCTTTATTTTTCTGGGTAGTTGCATTTATGGAAAATGAAAAGAATAGCGTATCTGCTGCCAAAAAAAAAAAAAAAAAGGGAATGGAATAAAGAAGTATTACTTGTGATACACCATTTTCCAAAAGCAGAATTTCTGAAGTTCATTGTGAAAGTACTCCTGGTAAAATTATAAAAAGCACCGTTGTATATCCTATCAAATTCAGAAAGAGAGTCAGTACAATGTAGTGTAGTGTTTAAGGTGTTGGACTGACAATGATAAGACCCAGGATCAGTCAGTTGCAGGAAGGAGTTCACCGAGTGACTTTGCCCATCATATCTCTCAGCATCTTCTACTGTGCTTAGAAGAATGCACAAGAAAAACACTACTGTACCTGGTCCATCCATCCTTCAGAGCTTCAGTGCATAGCTGCCAAGCAAATTACATCAATCAGACCTCTAGCAAGTATAAACTATCAGACAGACAGACAGAAACACACACATAAGATTCATTGGTCAGTTGGCCTTTTCTAAGCAGCTACGTTCCAGTGGCATCTACCCCAACCAGCAAGACTAATGATTGGGGTGACTGGTCTGTGGCTCAGCCAAGTCATCTGAAGAACAACCATTAGAGAAGTCTTGATAAGAGCTCTTGCATAAAAAACAAGAGGTGTGGGTGGAAGTAGCAGCTACAATCCAAGATTAGAGAGGGTAATTGCTTCATCCCTGTTGCAAGCAGAAACAGGGTGCATACATAAAACTGTAAAAGGAATATGATTTATTTCATAAACTCTGCCTATCTTGAGCAAGTCAGTCAAATGGGACAAATAAACAGAATTAGTTTATTCTCTTGGCAAATGCTAGAACTGAAAGTGGCAAAGGCACAATGCGCCAATGCAGATTTCTGATAACTAACCTTACAACAACCGCTAATGAAGCTGTTTTGAAAGAATTTTAGCTAGTCCTAGTTAACAAGTAATACAGGTAGTCTTCAATTTATGACTATTTGTTTAACAATGATCCAGAATTATGAGGGTCACATGATTGCAATCTGCGTTTCCACTTACAACTGGTTGCCAATCAGCCGTGACCATCATCTGCAATCTTTTTGGCAAGCTTCCCCAGAAAATCAATGTGAAGCTGGCAGAGAAGGTTGTAAGTTGCTGCTGCCTGCCAAAAGGACTCTCTGTTGTCTCTGGGGATTGACTGAGATGACTGCCAATGGAAGCTGAACCTTTCTGGCGGGATGCAGAGATGGAGTTCAGATACTTAAGATTTGAAGAGCCAAAATCCTGAAGAGTGGAGAGACAGCGCAGAAGGTAATGACCATGGGATGCCTCAGGCAGGGAGGGAGATCCTGGAAAGGCTAGTGGAGATTGCATGCAGATTTCTCTTCAATCAGAGGCTGAAAATGTGGCTTGGATTTCAGCAGGGGATTTTCAGCTTCTGAATGGAGCCTCCCGGGCTCTTCCCCAATCCCCCTGCACACCTTACCTGGAATTGCATCTGTTTAATGACCCTCAAGATTGCTTAACAACCACAACAGGGATTGCTTGGATTACGGTTGTTGAGCAAAACAATCACATGACATCTTACTTAACAATGGAAATTCCAGTCCCAACTATAGTTGTAAATCGAGGACTACCTGTAGCAAGATCAAATTCTGCTGCTTTTTCTTCTGGCCTGTGCAATGCAGTAGATTATAGGATTCTCTCTTTTAGTAGGAAAGACTATTACTCCACATGGTAACAGATTTGACTGGTTTCGGGCTATTTGCTTCTGACCTTGCCAGAATTAATTCGTGTAATCTCTTTCTTAGGTGGACATTCTGCTCCAAAGATGTTATTATGAGTGTCAAGATGGCACAATAATAAACCAGTGGTAACCATCTCCAACACATCCAAGCCAACCAAGGCAGGGGTGAAATGCTCCCGGTTCAGACCGGATCGTCCGATCTGGTAGCGATGGAGGCGGGTGGTTCGGAGAACTGGTAGCAAAAATCCCTGGCCCCCCCATGCCCAGCTCAACCGCACAATCATCAGAGGCTTTTTTTTAACTTTTAAAAGCATTTTTTCTCCAACCTCTTCGGCCAAATAATGCTTTTAAAAGTTAAAAAAAAAGCCTGATGATCACGCGGCTCAATCAAAAAAATCCTTTTTTTCTTTTAAATGCCTCTGACGATCCCAGCTGAGTTGCCTGATCGGCAGAGGCTTTTTAAAAAAGCCTCTGCCGATCAGGCAACTTAGCTGGGATCGTCAGAGCCTTTTGAAAGCATTTTTTTACAACCTCTTTGCCAAAGAGATTGTAGAAAAAATGGTTTTAAAAGTAAAAAAAAAAAAATTGGCCACGCCCACCCAGTCACATTATTCCCCCACCAAGCCACGCCCACAGAACTGGTAGTTAACAAATTTTAGATTTCACCACTGAAGCAAGGGTACATGTCACCATTTACAATAGAGCTTGCTTTTAGAATTTCCCCCGCAGTGCTAATTCAGTTATTTTTTTGTGGCATATTTGTGCATCTCAAAGCTGAAATGAGGATAATGTGGAAAAAACGAACCTGCTTTAGGGAGTGGTCTGGATAACCTAGCCAGGCACATGATGTGGTATAAGATGGGTAGCCATATTTTAACATTTGTTCTTCTACAAATATATAAAATGATGCAAACAGTTAAATGTGATTTCCTTGCAACAGATTTCATACCCTGGAAAGCCCTTATTCCCACAATGTGATATGGTAATAATTCAGAAAATAATTCAGAACAAATCAAACCCTCGATTTTCACAAAAAAGTGAAAAGGGCTACCAAGAAAGTATGATTGCTTTCCCAGCAGGTGGATGTTATTTTTTAACATCCTAAAACCATCCTAAGATACATAATAATCCTTTAATTAATTATTGATTTGACAAGGAAACAAATACTTTGATGCTTACCCCGTTCTTTTTTTCCTGCCAAACCAGTTTGAAGAATCGCTAGTGAAATGAAAAGATAAAGTGTAAATCAAATCCAAAACAGATCATTAATTTTGTTTGGTTTTTAAATATGACCTATTAGAGGAAAAAACCCGATACAGATCATTTTGCACACAGATAGACTTGCACAATGAAAAAGCTTGTGAATTTCCCTGAAGCACTAAGGAGGGCTATCATTTCCAGGTTGCAAATATCCAAATGACTGCTAGATGGCAGCAAGTAGTTACAAAAAAACCCCAATTATCTTTTTTTGCCATCTGCTACGGTAGTTACTTGCAATACATAAATAATTCAGAAAACCATTCTACAAGGGCTGTAAAGATTGCTGAGTTACTGAGTTACTGTATCCTGTAATTATTGATTGAGATATTTAGTTTTTGCTAGTTTGGTACACAAACAGACCCCAAAGTATCAAGACTGCAAGTGTCATCTTTCAAATGCTGCTACTGAACTGGAATATTTAAGGTGACCAAAGGGGAACATGATGAAATATATACAGTAAGAACTGCAGTATTTAATTAATACATTTAAAAGTTCAAGCATATCCCTCCCGAGTAAGATAAAACAGCTTGAATTTTGAGGCCTATTAAAACAACTTACAAAAAGCTTCTTCTTCTGTTAATGCATCAGTAATGTATCTGAAATCTATGCAAGATAACAACTGCTTGGGGTCCTATAAAGAAAAGAGAAGGAAACCATGCTAAAATTAGCTAGAGAAATGACAGAATGATACATACCAGGGATGTCAAACTCAAGGCCGGATTCGGCCCATGGGATTCTTAGAGTTGGCCCAAAGGGCCACCCTGGAAACAGTGAAGGACTCGTTCCGTGGTGCCTCTGCCAGCAAAAACAGAGTTTAGGAGGGCCTCCTACAGCCCTCCCAAGCTCCGTTTCCGCCTGCGATGGCCTCCTGCATCCCTCTGCCAGCAAAAATGGAGCTCAGGAGGATGTCAAGCTGGTCACACCCACTCATCCCGAGGTCAAACACAACCCTGATGCAGCCCTCAATGAAATCGAGTTTGACAGCCCCGATATATACAGTCCATTTTTGCTTAGGATTTCACAGCAGGGGGATATAGTTGTTACATTATGTCATAAGATTTTATAGGACTTCAATTTGCAGTAGAGGGTCTGAACCCCATAGAATAGCATCTTTCTATCCATAACTGAAGAATATCAGGGTAGGATGAAACCAGTCATGTAGCTCCCAATAGTCAATGTAATTATAAAATGCTACACAGGACACACACGGTGTATAAATAGAGAAACGCTCCCCCTCTAAGAGAGGGTGTTGAAGTCATAGAAAACCGGGTGCAGACTACCTGCACATGAAGGATTCCAATACAGAACAGTGCCTCCTGGTGGTCAGTGTAACTATTAAGACTAGATACAACGCACAAATGTTTTCACTTGTGTGCAGGGGTAACATCCATGTGCAAAAACTAGGCTAAGTCAGTAAGCTCTTCCTTAATTGGAAGTGATATACACATCCTCATTAAAACACAATGGCTTCAACTCACACACTAAGTAACTCAGAAGAACAGGAACAATGACTCTTCCTATATAACACGGTCATTCTTCTGTACGATATCTTATCTATATATGGCTAAACCTTTCCTGTTTATCTGTTTGCAACCTTCAATTGGGTGAAATGATGCATCATAGGACAAAATGTTTGAGCCAAGGCATTAGCCCATTAACATGGGATAATGTACAGAACACGTCCAAAATTTAGGAACCATCACTTCTATGAGATTGAAATTTCACAAAGTTTGTGAAATTTCACAAAGTGGCTGCTTCAAATGCTGCCATACTGCCACGATCAGTTGCAGAGAAGTCATCGTCATTTCCAAGGTTCCCTGCCAGCTTTCCTCAAGTCGATGGGTGAACTGGCAGGAAATATAAACTCAATCATGACTGCTGTTCTCTGCCAGCTTTCCACAAGCAAAATCAGTGGGGAAGCTATCAGGCAGCTGCAAATTGGAGGCCAGTGTGCAGGTAAGTGGCTGCTGCCAGGTGAGGGAGGTTGTAAGGGGGTGAGTAAGAATGTGGTTAGAGTTGGGGATGTGTGAATGAAATGGCACAGAACAGGGAGGGTGTCTGAGAGTGCCTGAGTGCTACAACAAGGGTCAGGGAGGATGCTCAAGGATGCATTGATGTGCCACAGTGGCGCAGTGGTTAGAGTGCAGAACTGCAGGCTACTTCTGCTGATCACCGGCTGCCAGCAGTTTGGCAGATCAAATCTCATCAGACTCAAGGTTGACTCAGCCTTCCATCCTTCCAAGGTTGGTAAAATGAGGACCCAGATTGTTGGGGGCAATATGCTGATTCTGTAAACTGCTGAGAGAGGGCTGTAAAGCACAGTGAAGCGGTATATAAGTCTAAGTGCTATTGCTATTGCAGGTCAGGGAGAGCGCAGGTTGCGGACAGCGTGCGAGAGTTCACAGGTATCTGACATCACATAAGCACAGAGGGAATAGGGAAAGGTATGCAGATGGGGGAGACTTACCTGAACAAATTATAACATCCCTGCCAGTTTCCCCATTGACTTTCTTCCCACAAGCAAAGTCAATGGGGAAGCTGGCAGCAAGTAATAAATTGCTCCTACTCGCATGTTTTTTTACCTGCCCAAAATCATTCTGTTAGGTAAATTTGTTTAGGTAAATAAATATCTCTGAAATGATAACATAACTGAAACAATTACCCAACAGGTCACGGGTTACAATTATTTTCAAAACTGCATCATAAAAGTATTATATTAATCACTTTGAGATTCCAAGATCAGAAAATAAATAAATAAATAAATACCGGTACATTAAAAAAATATAAAATGTCATCTGATATTCATGAGTGATTGTTTCAGGCAGAAAAAAAGTTTTGAACAGAAATCCAAAAATAAACCTGTGTACGAGATTATCTACCTTCAAATCTAAATTTAAACATTTTAAAAAATGTACAATATTAACAGTTTAGTTAGTTATGATGTCTAGTCTGACTGTTCTCAATATATTTAAGCATGCTAACTCAGCATCCAATGCTCTGAAAGAAATATATTATTTTTAAATAATGGCTTGATTTTTTTTTTTCTTACCATGTCAACCAGCAGTTTCCAGAGAGGCTTTAAAAAGGGGGGGGGCAGAAGAGAGAAAGAGAAACATTATGAAATTCTTAAACATAGAAATAACATTTTAAATTACCAAAAATAATAATAATAATTATAACCGTATGAGACATAAAGCAGGCCAGTTCACAAGCCAGCTATAGATATGTTGTTGATCTAATCTCTAGAGCTTGCATAGTAAGCTGTGCCTGATAAAATGTCTATTACATTATTCAAGGTGCCAGCTTTGAACTACAAAGTACAAATACCATGAAATCAGAATATCTAAAAGCTGCTTCCACATAAATTTATTTTAAGTTTATTCTGTAAAGTTCCTTGCCTGTAAATATCTGGCAGGTTGTGACAGATGAGAAAGAGCTATTCCTCTAACACCATTTCATTTCTGGAATAAACTTTTTATTTCTACAGACTTGGCACACTTGTTTATAAATTTGGGACAATGAGTAAGTACGGTGTGATTCACTCAATCAGCATATGTGTTTGATTGTTGCTACTTTGAATTCTGTTTTGTTTGTTTTTACTTCATCATATTACCATATGATGAAATCCTGCCAAATACTTGCAAGAAGGGCAACTTGTGGCTTGCCAGAAGTTGCTGAACTATTATTTCCACCGCCACAAGTCAATATGATCAATAGAGACAGATGCTAGGACTTTGTAATATACATAACAATCTTGAGAGAGTTCTCTGGTCTTTGTCCCTGGTCTAATCAATTAAGTATCCTCAAAATATGATAATGTTCTACATGATATTTTGAGGAGGCTCACAATGTTCTGGCAATTACAGCAGTTCTACCTACTCAACCAGCCATCACATTTTTACTAGGTTGATAAATGAAAGACAGTTTTAAAAAAATCTATTTTTATTTTTAAAAAACCTCACAATACAAAACACCAAAAATAAATGATAAGTGAAAGACAATTTGGAGGGGAGGAAGAATTGGATTTTTATTCCAAGTTGAGCATATGTTCAAAGGCACTCTTTGCCTTCTGACTATGATTTGAAGCCCCAAGATAGAGACAAAAATATATACAAGAGTTCCAAAACCTTAAAGTTTTATATAGTTTTATTTCAAAATAAAAGGATCACACTATTGTAACTTACTATATAAGAAGAAAGTGATAACATAAAAATAGCACTGTGAAGAGAAGTCCTAAATGACTCAGACTACATTCCTACACTATTTGTAATAATTGAATTATATGTAATTTTTACAATGTAGAAAATATTGGTTCAAAACCACAGAAAAGCACAAAAGCATGATTTAAACAATTTAACATATAAAGTACTTAAATCTAGCAGGGTACATTCATGTTCATGAAAAACAGCACTGCAGGACAGGATGAAAGAAAGAAAGAAAGCAGTATTTATTCAAAGACAAAGAGTGATACTTCTTTTTACTTGTTCTAAATCTTTACCTTTCTTTCTTGTTTGGCCCAAAGATCCCAGACAGCGTTCAAAATGGCAGCTGTGGCCAAATGCACAGCTCCTTTCTCGGGACCAATCTATTAGCAAAACAAAAACAAAATCTGTGTTATTAAATTTTATGACAGCCAAGCACAAGTGTGTAAGGTTTCTATCATTGCTATTATTTGTGGATTAACTGAACTATACATTAGCTACACAAGAACTTGCCTTACAGAATTAAAAACTATTTGATTCCATACAGCTCTGCAGGTCTATCATCCTTGTTTAGCAGACATGTTGCAAATGTTTATTCATAAGGAAGCACTCAGTGAGAGTTAAATAAATTAAATACTATTCTATTACAGTGGTAGAATATAACTATGCAGAATTTTTGTTTTGCTGCCTTTGAATCAGTGTTGACTCTTATCACTACCTGGTCTAGACCCTGAAGTTTTCTGACAATGGACATTATGTATGGTGTGTTTTTGCAAAAATGAACAAGCCCAAAATGTGTCTGCATAAATCTAAGTGTCTTAGAGTGAGTGAGTTCTGGATAAGGAGGTTCTTCCAAAACAAAAACCTTTGTTTTGAGAGTGAGGAATTGAATAGGAGGAGGGAAAGAGTGACTGAAAAGCCAGCTTATAGCTAATAAAAACATTTGGTTGGAAAAAGAACCAGAAAGAAAGAGAAATGAGACCATCTTTAGGCTGTATGTTCTTGATTCTCAGGAACAGGTTGTAATTCTTTAGAAGTTCACAGAAGGAAGAGAAGGAAGATGGAGATCTGCAGGATCATCTCAGTGCATTTTCAAAGTGTCTTCCCAAGAAGTAAGAATGTCTCAGGAATAAAGGATTACTGATCAAGTTTAGGGCTACAATATGCAGATCAATCCCTTTCTGATATTCATCAGATCAATGGGATTTTCTTTCAATTTTGACCTTGATATTACCATTTTTCAGAATTTGTCAGAAGCTGATGGGGAAAATAGGAATGGAATTCAAAACTGCCAAAGTTGGAAGTGTGGAAAGTCACAAATTCTGTGATTTAAAAATGTAAACGGGTAAGAAGTTGGGTGACAAAAATACAAGAATTTAAGTAATATTTCTATTTTAGATCATTCTAATGCATCATTTTCTTCGAAAGCCCTATTTTATATAGTATTTCGTATAAAGCAACTACATAAAATCAAATTATTTTCTCTTCTTATGTTCTTAAAGAACACCTACATGCATATATTAGCCTTGTTGAAAATGCTGTAAGTTATCTTACCCATCGGAGCTGCCCATCACTGGTGAGCTGTCTGTAGAAGCCTCGAAAATCACTGATTATGTCATCCAAATCTTTATTAATGATATGAATTGACAATGCATGGACTGCACTGATAACTGAAAGAAATAATCACCATCTGGAGATTACTACAAATGCAGTATTATCTATTTATTTAGAATATGGTGAACAATGGAAAAGAAACTAAAATATATAAAAAAGAAATAACAGGATTGTAATTTATGAAACTCTTGTTATTGGGTATATTAAAGTAACACACATAGATATCAAAGTTTGGCTCCAGAATCTGCCTCTCTTACTATAAAAATAGAAATATTAACACTGACACAGTGAGGTCAGTGTTAATGAGCACTCTAGGAGTGTTTTTCTAGGCACACACAATTCAATTCCAATAAATGTCAAATGTGGTGGGGAGGAAGAGGCAGCCTGTTTTAAGGACTGCAATATCAGTATTGTAGGTATGATGTAGTGGAGAGAAGGTAAGCAACAAGCAGATCAAGGTAAACTCAACTATTACATTTTTAAGGCCCAAATCTACAAATATTAATTGCTTACACAGGTCAGAACATGATTTATGAATATTGACTGACAATGGGGTCAATCATAGTGTCAATTTGGGTTTCTTAAATAAATCATGACATAATGTGTTGTATTTAAACCGGCCTTTGACGAGGAAATGGAAACACATCAGAAAAGTCTGTCATGAAGAGGGTCTTTTCCAAAAAAGAAACAAAGGCGTAAAGGCGTTATTTCATTCTCATGAGGACCCGATTTGTGGGGGAAATAAGGTGACTTTGTATAAAAAAGAACACTGCTTGGAGGGAAGGGTGAAAGCCCTACTAAGCAGGTATATACAAAAGTATGAAGGTTATTGCTTAACGCATTGTAAGATGCCCTGAGTCTCCGGAAAAGGGCAGCATATAAATCGAACCAATACATAAATAAATAATAAATGGTATATTGGGGGAAGCCAAGCCTGGGTTAGCCTAAGAACTTACCCACTTCTGTGCCTTTTCCCAGCGTAAATGTAAAGCCACAACCTTTCAAGCCATCGGGAGCATCCGTTTCTATGACCACGTAGGCTGCGGAATAGTCTGGATCTGGATGCTAAACAGAAGAACCAACAAAGGCTCGATTGGGAAAGCAGCCCAACGCGCACAGGTCCGGATTTACAACGCGACGCGACTGAAAGCCGGCGCGGTGTCTGTAATCCAAATCGCGTTAAAAACCCAACAAACGGAACTTGCCTCAAGTTAACTTCCAGGCAAGCAGGCCGCGATCGGGGGGTGGAAAAATGCAGCCGGAGCTCCGTTTAACTGGGACAAAGAGCCCCCGAAGGCCAGTCTAGACGAGAACAGCGCGGAAGAACGAGCGCTCTCTTGCAAGTTGCCGTAGAAGTGGGTCCAAAGTTCGGCACCCTTGCGCACCCGAGGCCGGGGCTGCTTGCCCTCCCCGACGTTCAGGCCGTCGCTCTGCCCAGCTCCGCTGCGCTTACCATGGCATCTGACCCGTGTTGAGCCAGAGACGTGGGGAAGCGGACGTCGCTCACAGCCAGAGCGCGGATCCTCCCTCTCCCCATCCCGCAGGCAGCGCTCGCCACTCGAGGAAGCGGGACAGCGACTCTCGCGCTCGGGAATGGCTCCTTGGACGCCGATTGGCCCGCAGGAAGGGCGGGGCGAACCGAGTCGCAGCTGGAGAAGGGGAGGGAGCAGAAGGAAGGGAGCGCCCGGGTTGCCTTTATAAATGGGCAGCCCTAATCTTTTTAAAGGGTGTAGAGCCGCTTACGACTTCCAGTAACCATATGAATAAGTGCAGTGTTTTGGGAGGGAAAAGGCGCCTAACAATAATTCAAAAGTGGGTTGCGTTCTTTTTTTAAAAAAAATATTTTTCCCCACTTCATTTTTCAATGTTGGGATTTCCGAATGGCGTGTCATCCAAGCCTTAGCCACATCCAATCCTCTTAGCTTTTTCTAGTTTTAGATAATGTCGTTAAGAATACAAATCCTAGCGGGCGGTGCTCATCTCCAATTCAAAGTCGAAGAGCCAGCGCTGTCCAAAGACATCTCCGTGGTCATGTGGCCGGCATGACTAAAGGCCAAAGGCGCATGGAACGCTGTTATCTTCCCACCAAATGTGGTCCCTATTTTTCTACTTGCATTTTTTACGTGCTTTCGAACTGCTAAGTTGGCAGAATCTGGGACAAGTAACGGGAGCTCACCCCGTTATGCAGCACTAGGGATTTGAACCGCTGAACTGCCGGTCACCTTTTGATCGAGAAGCTCAGCATCTTTAGCCTAGACCAGTGATGGCTAACCTTTTTGCCATTGCATGCCAAAAGTGTGGGGGGGACACACGCACGTGTGCCCACATGCATAATTCTATGTGCCCCTCCCCCCTCATGCTCCCCCTGCTTTTGGCACACGATGGCACGGTGGGCCCAGTAGGCCCATTTTTTGCTCTCCCCAGGCTCCAGAGCCTTTCTAGGAGCCTGGGGAGGGCAAAAAACAGCCTTCCCCACCCTTCCTGGAGGCTCTCCGGAGGCCGGAAACAGTGTGTTTCCTGACTTCTGGTGGGCCCAGAAGCAGGGCCGGATTTTCCTATAGGCTAACTAGGCTTCAGCCTAGGGCCTCAAGATCAAGAGGGGCCTACATTCAAATTGTTAGCAAAATTAAAATTACATTTCACTATAGGTGAAAGGGCCTCATAAGTGGAATCGCCTAGGGCCTCTTTTCATCTAAATCCGGCCCTGCCCAGAAGGCCCGAAAATCAAGTGACCGGCGCACGTATGCGTGCCGGAGCTGAACTCGCGTGCCCACCAATATGCCTCCACGTGCCACCTGTGGCACCCATGCCATAGGTTCGCCATCACGGGCCTAGACATAGTTGGCTTTAAACCGACCGCCAGAACGTCAAACCGTTCCTCACCTCCTCTCCTCTTCTAAAGTCATCATGGGTTTATCTGAAAGGGCATGGCCAAAAGGAGGTCCTTACTGTTACTAATCCTTTTTCTCAGGATTTTGCTGAGACAAATTTACAGGATTACAAATTTACAGGATTTACAAATTTACAAGTCCAAGTTAATTTTGGCTAATAACAGTAGTATTCATAGTGACATACCACACTCTGTCAATTAAAAATGTTACTGTAGAACTGGTTTAGTTCATAAATTATATATGAATTAATTTTGTCTATGCAATTATGTCAAATTTAGGCTTAATTTTATTGCATAATAATAGTATATATGCTGGCATAAGTATGTGTTCTATAATTTTCTAAAATATAATTTACTATTGTAAATAGTAAATAATAAATATTGTAAATTATATTTTAGAATTTTAAATTATTGAAACTTTTGGAAGGACAAGTGTCCTGAATACCAGTTTCTTTTCACAGCTGATAAATACTATTTTGGGATCCATAACAAATTTAGAGGGATGTTAGAATGTTAACATGTATCATGCTAAAAACATAGTGTTGGGGATGCATTTATATAGAGTTGCTGAAGAAAAGCTATTCCATTTCAATTGCCATACAATATTAATCAATTTTTCTGCTTTAGTAACATAAGATGCACTAATTTATTAAGCTTTGGGAAGTTTAATTATGCAAAGTAATAAAATATTAAAAATATTTAAGCTTGTCAATATAGTATGATAGGAAAACCAAACAAAAGGTTACCACACAATGTAGCTTCAACAAAACTGATACACAAGGCTTGCACTACAGTTTCTATCAGAAATGTTACACAATAGTTTTCAATACAATATAAAAATCATTCTGAACTGATTAACAATGATTACAGTACAGGAAGTGCTGAAAATCCAATAAACATAGGAATTGAAAACGTAATAAATTTGCATTTATATTCTAAAAATTGTTCTAGTAATTCTACTTTTTTAAAAAAATACAGTGTTACTGGAGATGCTGGGTCATGCTGTACAGTATTGACAGAAGAATAAGAAGGCATGGAATAAAATTCACAAAAAATAATTTGAGGTTATATTGGACTTTTCCATTGAAAGTTCCAACGAAACAAGGAGCCATATCAGAAAATTGTGGCTCCCTTTATTTCTAACTGAAAATGTGCAGAAATTGTGCTTATTGCTCCCAGTCCAATAAAGGACAATTAATTTAGTAGGAAAATTACCACCCAGCAAAAGGGGCTACAGTACTTTCCCAACAGTTAACCAACAAATCACATAGCTCAGGAAGAGGAAATTCCAAGACCTGTACTTGAAATTACTATAACATTGTTATAGGTAGCTCCTTCTCATCCCTACCCTTCACTTGTCTTCAAGATTGGCGAAACATACTTCATCATTTTTAAGATTTATTTTTTTGGTGAGGGCCCATTATACAGTATCCACCAAAATTTCTAAACAGAGACACTTAATCCCAAAAACCAGGAGATGTATGCATATCAATTGTGTTTGTAAAGTAACAAAGTGCCTTATGCACACATTTACAATGTTAGCAAAAATAACAAAGTGCCTTATGCACACGTAATGGTTAGTGTTTTCCAATATTTAATGGAAGATGCCAGTGCATTTTAAAGGAATAGCATTCCAGTTTCATACAGGGGAAAGAGACTTTCTGGGAAAGAAGAAGTGTGCTCATGCACACTGGCTGGCTTAGATCCTTCTGCTAATAGATACCAGTTAAACAAATCGAGAAAACTTAATCATGCTTTATTTAATTGCTTCTAGGCCAAGATTTTTAACTGCTTTATATTTTCATCAGCCAAAAATGAAAATTAGGAATAATTTCTGATTTCAAATTCTTGATTTGTGATTCTGAGCTTGTTATTCACTTAGCAAGGTTAAATAAATCAATATCAGAAGTTTCTTGATTTGCTTAGTTTATACTGACAGAATAAGCATCAGTATCCATGCAATAATAAAGCATGCTTGCTTTGGCTTATTTTGATATGCAAACCTATCCAGAGAAAGGACTAAAACAATTTCTAATATTTCTAGGGCAAGGAAAAAAAAATCTTATAAATGAATCATGGCACCTGCAAAAAGATGTATTCTGTAGACTGTTGAAATCTACTAACAAATACAAAATAAAACAACATACTTCAGATTATTCTCTAAAGATCAAGAAGTATAAAAAGAAATGGAGCAGTGCTATGCGTGTCAACTTGTAAGTCTCATGGAGTCAATTACATTTAGTTAAATTAAACTTAGTCTCAGATAAGTATATATAGGATTGTTTCATTTCAAAGCAACTTGGAACTTATCACGTTATTTTCTTAAAAAATAATTTTGTAATTAGAATTTTAAAAGCAATCTTGTGAAACAAATTCAACATCATGTTTTATAAAAATAATCACACTTTTACATGTATTACTATATATAGAAAAGTGTTGTGTTGAATTATTTGCTCACATTAAAATCTTGAGGTAATACACTATAAAACAAGGAAAAACAAACATGGAAAGTATAACGCTTAAAATACATATTTTTCTTCAATAAACTCATTAAATTACTGTTTTTTAATTTCCTTACTATACATTTGTTACAATGATTTGTTGCATTTTTAATTAAAATCCAAATAACACCAGACTAGTTTTCTGGCATATGCATTATTACATAAACACAACTGCACTACCCATTTCAGAATATAAAAGAAATTACAATCCTGTATTATTTGCTACATAGAGCCCTTTCAAAATTTCTAGTTATGGGATCTATAAATGAGAAAAGAAAATGCCACTTGATTGCACAATTTTATAAGTTTATATAAGTTTCACCAGAATAAAATATTTGTGGTTTTTCTGGTAGCAGTAATAATCATTTTCACAGAAAAGCTTTGAAGTGCAACATTTGTTTCGAGTGGAATATTCTAAAATGCCAAGAGGATTTTATTGCTTGATATGATAGAGGTTATGATAGCTCCTACTCCCCAGTTTACTTGTGAGTAGTGTATGTGTGCAGTTTTAATATCATTAGCTGAATTTGGCTTAGGTGCAAGGTCTGTTCCTATAGTTTAAAGCTATACATAATGGCTACGAAAAGTCCAACTTCTCCCAAGAAATGCAAGGAGATGGATTCAGTCCACTCTAATAACAGCTTTTGGATCTGATGCTTTCGTAAAGAGTTTTATGAACCACTATGCAACCATTTATTGTCTAGTTGACTGTGAATCACTGTGCATTATTAGAAAAATGGGCTACTGTCCAGCTATCATTATCCCAACACTTACTACGTTGGGGTAAATCAGGAATTCTGACAACTCTGAACTGCAAAAATGGGGAAACAATTCACACCAATCCCTCCATCATTTACCTCCATCAAAGTATATTGTGGGGATTGCATGATGTTCCAGAACAGCACGAGGGGGCTATGTCTGCCAACATAGAAGTTCATTTCATTCAGATCTAGATCTAGATCTGATCCATTGATGGGCTCTCAGATCTTACAATATTTTTCATAAATACTTTGACAGAGATACATAGCAAAGAGAAGCTGTGCAATCTAGTGAATCCCTGAACATTTTAATTGGTGAATTAAATCATAAGCATTTGCCACTTTACTTCCTTTTTCAGATGTGCCTTCTAAAAAAAATTAAAACCCGAAACATGTTTCACTACGAATTGGAACTTTGAAACACTACATCTTGAAGGTTAAGATGTTAACTTTTCCCTCTGATTGCATTTTGCAGTTTCAGGTTTAACATTGTATTCTAGTAACTTAATTACAAAATGAATTAATGGTTTATGAAGTTAATTTCATTCTTAATTGAACTATGTAGGAAATAAAATACGCTACTTTCCAGTTATGATATATTAATATAAAGTTTCAGCACAGTGCAACATGCTTTTCAGTTCCATTATTGAGGTCTAGTATTTAATCAAGTTTATCATAAATTACTTGCTTTAAAAGTAATTTTTTTTGGAGTTGAAGTTGACTCCTGGTGTCTTCACATACATGTCCATATAGTTTTCTTGGCAACAATACAGGGTTAATTTATCATTTTCTTCATCCATATTTTTTCCATTTTCCTATCTAGTCTACAGCTACAGTATTCCTGAAACTAATCAAGTCTAACTTCTGAGCTCAGAGAAGGTTGGTCAGGTGCTGCCATCTGCTGAGAGCTACCCTAGGAAATGAAGAAAACTTTATATTTAAAGCCCTCTTAACTCTAACATAATAGTACTGTTGGTCCCATAAGCTATTTTGTTATCCTTTGACCATTTCCATTCATAAGTTTATTTAAATAGCTGATGTTGCCTTTAATAATGACTTAAATGTTAGAAGGAAAAAAAAAGAAGAAATCAGCAGCTCCACTTGTTATAGCAATGCTAATTTTACCGCCCATTTTTTTCAGTGTATTTCTTTTGGACCCTGATATAATATTGGAGAAAAATATATCATTGATACATTTAGGTATAACACTTTAAAAAGTGGTTTTGTGCAACCGTATTTCAGAATTCCAGTTTGCCAGCTAACAAGAGCATGCAAATTGCAATTTGCCTTCTTTTGAGTTCTTCCAATTAGCAAGGAATTTTTTTAAAAAAGTACTCTACATTTGGCATATTGTGCATGGGATGTAAGCCATCAATTTATAAATTGTCTCCAGGCTGGTACTGTGGTTCTGTAGCAGTAAAATAATCTTCTAAGAAAGACTGGATATATTCAAATGTTGGCCTTTCATCGGGATCTTTCTTCCAACACAGTTTCATTAATTCATGGAGAGATTCTGGGCATCCCTGAGGACAAGGCATTCTATATCCACGTTCCACTTGCTCTAAAACTTCCCGATTGACCATTCCTAAAATTAAAAGAATAGCTTTAATGTTTGTATTTTTTCAAGTTGAAAGAGGGTTTCAAAAATCTGTCACTGTTTACTTGGAATGTAAACAGGTTTATAGGTTGTATTCACGGACAACATTAAATATTTTTAAAATCATGATTTGTTGAACTATTCCAAACTATAGCTTGTTTGGGGAAAGTCTAACTATGGTTTGAAATTAGAGTTTATATTTGGATTTTTGAACACAATAATGGCAAATGTAAATTTGTTGTTTCCCACTATATTCCCAGTGTATTTTTGTGCCTCATCTGAGACACTCCAAAGAGATGCAAGGTAACAGTAGAAAGAAAAGAAAAAAGAAAATAAAGAAAATAAAAGAAACTAGGAATAAACACAATTATTTTGCTCATCAAAGGTTAGCTTTGACTTCTTTAAAAATCTATGGTAAAAATGATATGGCATAATGTCTTTTATTTATAAACACAGTGAATTTGATGTTTTAAAATAGTGTGTCTCTACATTTTTAAAATATTGAATTGCAGCTTCTGTAACATGGTTTGCATTAACTGTAGTGTTTTCTTAAGTATTGTATGAGGTAATGCACTTTATTTCATCAGAACAACTGATTGTAAATAACCCTAAGCATAAATAACAGATTGTGAAATTATATAACTAACATGATACATTAGTCATGGTTTTTCCCTCCTCTTACCTGGGTATGGCACACGTCCCTTTGTTACAAGCTCTGTCAGCAAAATTCCAAATGACCAGACATCAGATTTAATTGTAAACCGACCATATAGTGCAGCCTCAGGTGCTGTCCATTTAATTGGGAATTTGGCCCCTAGATAATATATACACATTGAAAATAATGCATTTTAATATTATAACTTATAACTATTTTAAAAATTATTTTGATGGTGCTATCTATATCTATTTATCTCTCTCTATCTATCTTTATATCCTATCTATCTATCTATCTATCTATCTATCTATCTATCTATCTATCTATCTATCTATCTATCTATCTTTCTTTCTTTCTATTTATATCTATTTTTCTATTATCTATCTATCTATCTATCTATCTATCTATCTATCTATCATATGGGAAAAGGATAATTTGATAGTCTCTTCTATTGTTGTAATAGCATCCATTCTATTAAATATAAGAACTAATCTGGAGATTGGAACTCTTTCTGCTGGAAAAGAACTGCAAACGTATCTTTGTTATACTGAAAGAGAAAAGTCTAATTGAGAATACATGTGGGAGTAGAGCGTGGGTGACAACAAAGTGAGTAATACTTTCAAATTAACATATGTTTAATGGTACTTCTCCCAAGGCTGAGGTTGTTCTGCCCAGATAATGAAGAAAATCTATGCATTTTAGCATGCAGGTTGGTAACTACTGTAAAAAAGTTGCCATTGTTAATCTGTTTTATGTGGAGAACTAGCACATAATTGTTCTTTCTATTATGCAAATGATTGGCAGGAAGTACATAAACAAGTGTAGCTTTCAGCACCTGCCTATAATCTGAAGTTCAGATTGTACTGTTTCTTTATAAACTGCTTGGCAAATAACCTTGAATATGAATCACAGTATGTTGCAAAGTTTGATAACCAAATGAAGCCTTTTCAACAACAATTTTACTTTTGCAGAGATAAGGATTTATTTTAGCAAGTTATATTGTTAATAAATCAGTTAAAAAATTCAGAAAACTATTTTAGAACAGATAGCAGTGTATTGAATAATCCACTTTAGAGAATATCCAGTTTCTATTACTAATGACTATAGTAAATGGAAAAAATAAAGATCATTCATCTATCTCAGAAAGTATTAATATTAGTAAAGCACTTAGTCAAACTAGAACATAGCGCATAGAATCATAGGGTTGGAAGGGGCTTGAGGTCTTCTAGTCTAACCCCCTGCTCAAGCAGAAAAACCTATAATATTTCAGGCATAAGCTGACTTGTGTTGATCAAGAATTCAGACAATACATTATACATACTAATAAAACAATATTTACTATACTGGATAGTACATAAAGAATATTGTAAATACCTTGTCTAGCAGTGTATTCATTGTCTTCTATTAATCTTGCTAATCCAAAATCAGCAATTTTGCACACCAGATTATCCCCTACAAGTATATTAGCTGCTCGAAGATCTCTATGAATGTAGTTCATTCTTTCAATGTACGCCATGCCATCAGCAATCTTATAAAAAAAGTAGCTTATTAACAAAGCAGTATTCAGTCAATGAAATACTTAATACAAAATCATGAAAATGATTCTGAAGTTACATGTTACAAACACAGTAGATTTACAATGTTTAGATTTCATAACATGTAGCAATATTATTTTGCAACAGAATTAATAATCTTAAATTAGAAAAGTCTACACATTATTCTTTTTGTTCTGTGTGTATTACATATGCATGTTGCACTTGTGTAAAGCAATTTTCTAGAACATTCTCAAGCTGATTTTTTTGGTGGACGTTCATGCTTAAAGTGTCTGCTTAAATTGAATTGCCCAAAATTCTCTTTCTGGCTGTCATGGTGGTACCACTCAAAACTTCTCCTTTAGACTTTCTCTACACTATTTTGCACATTTTTTTCCTTTTGTTTTTCTCTTTTGTTCTTTCTACTTTTGATGTTTTTGCTTTGTGTTTTTCTTCATCAAGACTTGGCTTCTTAATCTATGATCCCTTGGCCTTTTTTCAGCAAACTACTAGTTTCAGGAATAAAATCCTACTATTAGTAATTAATTCTCAGTTTTTGTTTGCAGTTCAAGGGGTTACTTGCCCACTTGCCATCACTGTTTTATCCTTCAGATACATCTCACTTGATGATTTCCCCAAGAGTAAGCTTTGTAAATAAATCAAATTGCAGAAAGTAAATATCTACCTTCTACAAGTTTGTTCATGGGACAAAGTTTACATTACTCTCTGTTGTTTAATACCTGCTCTGGCTTTAACTCCCTTATATCTAAAACCAATTTTCTCCTATGTCTATTTTGAATTTAAGAGCCATGAATTTTTGACATCAGGCCATTTGATCTTGGTGAAAATAAGAAAGTGAATCGAACTTGGGAAAACAATGAAGTGAAAGCTGGACAATTCCAGTCTAAATTTACCCCATCTTCTGCTGCTCTATGTTGGTGACATTTTTCATATCTGCCTCCACAGTCTCCTACTGGATAACTGGGAACTTTCTTTGGCATTGATGTAGATGTTATCCACATGCTTCAGCTTCATTCTCTTTTAAAGTGTTCGTGTGTGTTGCATTACTGGCTTCTATTTCAGAATATGAAACTTATTTATTTGCATTTCTTCTTTAGAATTTGGGGGATTGTAACGTATTCTTCCGTTCTTCAATCTGAAATGAATAGTCATTAAGTGAGGACTATCTGTAATAGTTATTTAGAGAGAATTGCACATAGGATCCACTCTACTTGGCCAATTCTTTTTAAATTTCAACACAATTTCAACCTAACCTAAATCTTTGTGTCTTTGAGGGAAAATCTAGCCTTTGTCTGATGCAGATAGTGTGGTATATATGGGGGAGCCTGAATTCAATCTAGTTGGAGTTTATTTGCATTCAATCGAGTGGAATAATTCATGCATCTGGCCATGTTTCTTTATTATTATTGACTAGTCAAGGTTGAATAATTGTATTTTACTTATTTGATTTTGAAACAGCCCAATTCCTTTGTTAGACAGACCAGCAAATAAAGCAAGAAGATGAGAAGGAGAAGACGATAAAGATAATAATGACTGTTGAAATAAACCAAGGGAAAAGTACCTTAAGAGATTTAAAAATGGAATCAGATAACCTGGAAGATACTTTTGAAAGGGAGATAGGGGCTTGGGTGGACACTCTGGAGACCTGGCAGCTTAGGAGGATAGAGATGGGACAAATATTCAGACTGAATGGTGAAGACACAGATGCTGATAGAGACAAAGATCCAAGAGAGGAGTATGGGAGGCAAGCTAAAAAACGAATAAAAATTGAAGTATTAAAACGGGCAAGAGATGATAGATGAAATAATTTTTTTCTTTTTCTAATATAATGATGGCCTGATTAAAAACTAGAATAGAAGTAGAAATAAGAATACATACATTTATATAAAGCAATAGTTAGACGGAAAGATTGTAAGTTGAAAGATGGTACTATTAGGTATGTTTAAATAATAGGATGATTGGTTCTAGAATGGCATACTGAGACTTTGAATAACTAAATAATGAAGGACTATGTCTTAATATAAACATGTGTATTAACACTAGGATTAGTAATGGTGGCCTGACTAGAAGCTAGAATAGAGGTAGAAATAAGAAATAGGGGGAATATTAGCAGATATAATTTTTATGTAATAGAATATAAGTAATAACCAGATGGAAAGATTAGAGGTTGAAAGATGATATTACTATTTATGCTTAATAATATCATTGGCATTAAAATGGAACATTTAAATATTGAATAACTACTCTAAAACAAACATATATATTAATACTAGGATTATTAATGTAACAAATATTGTTATTATTATTATTGCTATTTGTATCAAAATGAATTATACCCAAAGGCCACACTATTCATGTATTGATATTGATGTATATTTAAAAATAAAAATCCAATAAAACTTTTTTTAAAAAAAGAAACAGCCCAATTCTTTAGCAACTTTGTAGTTTGTAATTAAAAGGAAGAGAATACAGTACAATACTACCTACACTAACATATAGGTAGTGTTTGTTTAGCAATGGCCTCATACAGAGACATTTGCAGTTATGAAAGTGATGGTAAACATAACTTTATGATACTTCCTCACATTTATAACCTTCACAGGTCTATAAACACAAAGGATCTACTGTTGCACTCAAGCCTAGCCCAGAGAAACTCCATTAGTGCTGGTATATTTCACATCACATTTTTAATAGTAGCTCACCTTCCTAAAGATGAATTGTTGCAGCAGATATGCTCAGCTATATTTTGGATTGTGGTACAGGATTTGATATTGCAATCGTGTTTCTTTGACAGAATTTTTCATGGTTTGGGAATGATCATTTTATGAATATTCAAAACCGTTGATATACAGTATGCTATATTGCAGTAATTCTCAAAAGCATCCTGTTTCTTTCTCAGGTGCATTCTTTTTTCCAAACTGGACAGCATCCTATTGTAAGTATTCCTCTGCTCACAATCATGAAGCTTTGTTGGGACAGGATCGTCTGCACAGTCCTATTGCATTTAGCCAAGAGCAAGTTTCAACATAATCTCCTTGACAAGAATCTCCTACCTACAGTATTCTCAGGTGGAAGCCAGATGCACCATCCAAGATTCCAAATGCTATGACTGACGGCTTAAAATGATGCCTTTCTTTGGAAACAATCTGCTATGCCTTTTTAACAGGGTAGAGTGGGCTGTCTGAATTACCTAAAAGCGGTAAAGTGCCAGTGGCTGTGTTTTGCTCTGGGGAATTAGTTTCATAATTTCTTTGAAAAGAAATTTCATAATTTCTTAAAAAAGAAAAACCTTCATATTCACTAAAATTATTTGGTGATTATCAGTATTTCACATACATGATGGTGGATTTCTCGCATTCTATACTTTTTTTTAATTCTCAAGTTATACATCAATTTGTCACCACTATTTTCTGATTATCAAAGTTCACCCACAATGGACAGACTATTTGCTGCTCTCTCAACTTATCTCCACTATTCAACTTTTTAACTATCACTTCATTACATGGTTACCCTTTAAAGTAACATTTTGGACAGTTGTTACATCTGCAAAATATGCCAATATTCTTTCAAAGCAAACTATTTGCTTATAAAGAATTGCCTCATTGTACATTGTGTAGCTAAGAACAAAGCTACTTTGTGTCTTAATTCTACCTTGATTCTGAAAATATTTTCTAACGCCCTTGTGAGAACATTGTTTTTTTAGCTTTCCTCCCTTATTCTACCAGCCACATTGAAATAATCATTTAGATCTGAAAAGTAGTTTTGTTTTTACCTTGACAGCATGAAATCATTTCATTTGACTCAACCATCTTTCATTTGCTGCTTAACAAAAGTTTCCCCACTATTTTATTGAAACGATTTGTTTGACAAGCTACAACATCTGCCTGTGACATTTGTTGTTTGTGGGCAATTCCCACAGGGCAATTACTGCAATGGCTGAATGACATATTAAGAGCTTCCGTTATGTCTGTACCATCCACATTTGTGAAGCCTAGATTATAGCAGTTTTAAACTGCTATTATTAAACTCATTTTGATGTGATCACTGATAAGATAGCTCTTCTCCTATACATTGTGTTCACAGTAGGTTAGAAGTAAATAGCATGAAATGAGATTATTATATTACCATAATAATAATCTTTCCCCTTTTTAAATGGAAATTTTAAATTTGGTTTTAAATTATTGGGGTTTTAAATTTGTTCAGCCAAATTATTTAATTCGTTTTAGTCTATTTTAAATTTTGTATTTATGTTTTATTCTATGGCTGTTCACTGCCCTGAGTCCTTCGGGAGTAGGGCGGTATACAAATTCAATAAAATAAATAAATAAATAAATAATAAATAATGAGAAATAAGTAGAAACTATGTTACTTGCCCAAAAGAGAGAATTTGGGAGCCATTGCACTGTGCACAAAAAACTGAGTTCACTGTAAATAGGGCTTGCATTTGGCACATAGTAGACACTGGAACTGAGTACTGGAATCATATTGGTTTTATTAGTTTTGCAGTAGAGACATTCATTGGAAACCTACATTCTTGAATGCTTGTCTGCTCCTGCCACTACTTACAAATATTTCTAAAAAAGGCCCAACACTTATAATCCATAAAAACCCACAAACGATAACAAAAGGTTGCTAACATGTCACCTATCATGTTGATTCACCATGTTACCCACTGCAGGGATATTTTCTTTCTTTGACCATACTGGCAGTCTGAGGGGTTCAGTTTGGGCAGACACTTTAGATGAGGCTTTTCCAAGGTGTAACTCCCTTGGGGAGGTGCAGACAAAGTCCAGGGGACATGTGAAGGACCTTTTAGTTACATTGTTACAAAAAATCTACCTTTCCCAAAGTTTCATTGTATTGTTTTCATTGTTTTTTTGTATTCATTTGGTGTTTGGATTTTTAGGGGAGTTGTGTATATTAAAGTTATACTAAAAGGAAGGTGTAATGGTAAAAACTTTAGAATTTCCTGCTTTAGAGAATCTTTTCACCAAAAAAAACTGAACTAGAGAATGTTCCAGAATACCCTACGATGCAGGCACAAATCTATACAGATGACCACCTGAAGATCTATGGTTATAATCAGACTGTTAACAGAATGGGAAATCACTTTTAGCCTTTTCTATATTACTCAATGGTTGTAATATTGGAATGTTTTAGTAATCAAAGAACATATTTGAATAACTACCTGGGCAGCCATATCCACCAGTTGTGGAAGCTTTAAATATTTCCCTTCTCCTTCCTTAAGAAAATCTAGTAAGCTTCCTACAGAAAGACATAAAAACAGCAGCGTTTCCTTTAATTCAGTTATAGTAATGGTATCACAACACTTTAGTAACAGTTCAGTTTCAAAATCTACACTTACTTCAGGCATAGTTAAAATAAAATTCTATTAATATCAATATAAATAAAACAGAAAAAACCAATACTTATATGGTTACAATGTAGTATTTTGGAATTAGTAGTAATTTTGGGCATGTATAAAATAAAACATAATTAACCAAATCCTTTGGATATATGACAATGTTAACAGATATCTCCAACAATTTAAATGTAATGGCTGTATACGTGAGGTCCCCTCATTCTCCCAAGAGCAGATACGCAGTTTTGTGAGGCAGGAGTTTGTCTTAATTTGTATGGTTTATTTGTTTTTATTTATTGATTTATATCCCACCTTAATTATTCAGAAGTGACATATGCAAATAAATATGAATTCAATATTGGATTAATTTTCTATGTCATGGGCATAAATCAAGTAGTGTTGCTTCAAGACATATAAATGTACACCTGGATTAGAGATAAGCATCTATTCAGGGCTTGGGGAGTAGGAATATTAAGATTTCTCTAAATGTGTAAGCAGTCTCCACAATATGGCTGCCATAGGAGTATTGCCTATTCAGTATAAGTCTGCAATGGAAGGAAGTAGTCAATGACAAAACATGCCTTTACTAGAAAATAAACTGATGAGAATAGTTTCTGTCACTTTCTCACCATCAGGATACGGTTTTCAGCCCTGGTTTTTTTTTTATTTCTGGCAGCAAGTACCCATTGTTTTAATTTATTAAGAATACTTTGGGGCCTATATATAAGCTCATAACAATTTTCATTGTTAAATGAGACATTTGTTAAGTGAATTTGGCCCCATTTTACGACTTTTCTTGCCACAGTTGTTAAATGAATAACTGTGGTTGTTAAGTTAATGTCACGGTTGTTAAGTGAATCTAGCTTTCCCCTGATTTTGCTTATTAGAATGACATAAAAAGTTATCACGTGACTCTGGGATACTGCAGCCATCATAAATATGAATCAGTTGCCAAGTGTCTGAATTTTGATCACGTGACCATGGGGATGCTTTAATGATCGTAAGTGTAAAAAATGGTCATAAATCGCTTTTTTTAGTGCCATTGTACCTTTGAAGGGTCACTATACAAACTGTTGTAAATCGAGGATTACCTGTATTTTTAATCTCTCATATTTTAAATCCTATCAATTAATCTGTAAAAGACCATTTTTCTTGACAGGTACAACCTGTCAATGTCACTTCGTGGATGTAAAGAGTGCTACATATTGAAAAGTTTGCACATTTTCCAGTACAAGTTTTCTATTATTATTATTATTATTATTATTATTATTATTATTATTATTATTATTATTATTATTATTATTAATATACGCAAATATCTTTATTTCACATAATTTTAATTTATGTAACTATCTGATTCTATTAATGCCTTTTATATACGCCTGGCAAATGCTTCCTGAATATGTTTCTTGTTGATTGCCAGGAAAGGTATTAAGAAAATAATAATATAAAATGATAGTTTGTCTTTTTTTTTAAGGGGAAAAATTTATTTATTTACTTATTTAATTAAAAAAATCTGATTGCCACCCATTTTAGAACCATAATTTTGTCTCACAACAATTATATAAAACCAATATTATACAAAAATAAAACAACCCCTCCCCAATAAAAACAGAAAGAAAGAAACCTGGTGCCATAACTAAACTTCCTAGATACAGCCCACCACACTGCGTTCTAACTCTGATTTAACTGTTCCAGTGGGATAAGAACCAAAATCTACAATGAAAGCCCTGGTAGACACTTCGAAATATCTACCATGATAAAATACTTTTCTCTCTATTCTGCCATAATAATTCAATAGTAAATCCATACAATACTATTGTTTTCCTATTTGATTTCAATATAGAGGTAAAATGTACCTTTTGTCATGAATTCAGTGACAATGTAGATAGGCTCCTCAGAAACTACAGCATAAAGTGGAACAAGTTTATCATGCCTTAATTTCTTCATGATCTGAGCTTCTTGTAGGAAAGCTTCTGGCATCATTGTACCAGGTTTTAGAGTTTTGATTGCAACTTTTGTTGTTCCGTTCCATGTACCTATGTAATAAATGCATTATATTATCAGTTACAATACAAAGATTTTCAGTGGAATATAAATTTTGCAGCAGCAGTATGTGTAAAATAATCCATTAAAAAAATGTTGAACAGAATTTAAAAATAATTTGTGCCTTTAGCCTATTGTTTATAAATGATTTAAAGTAGTATTGTTTATAAATGATTTAAAGTGATTCTCTAATTCTTAGGCAGATGTTTTCCATTTCAGCAATCTAAATTTTTTTAAAAAAAATCTGGAGATAGTAAGGTCTGGAACTATTATGCACAGAACACTTAGATTTAATTATAAGAGTTACGGTTTTCCCCATGTAACACTTACCCATCCAAACTTCACCAAAGCACCCTTGGCCTAGCTTAACTTCTAGCCGCAAGGATTCTCTAGGGATTTCCCAGGCGTCCTTTGCTAAGCCCTGTGTCTGAGGTTTCACAGTTGGACACACAGTTGTTAATTTATGACACAGGCCGTCAGCATGATCTAGCAATCAGAGAAACATTTCTTATATAGTCACATATTTTAAAGCATAGCCTTCTCAGAAATATATGCATCAGGTTATAATTTATTTCTAGGATCAGTTATAACATTTAGAACCTACCTGTATAATGTTTGACCAGCTTTTGTAAAGATTCAAATTGTGCTCTTGTTGTTATATAATATCCACCATTGTCAAGTTTTCTGATTTTATAGTGTTTCACATTATCACCTCTAATCTCATCCCAGTCACGTATAGAAAGGGAATAAGCACCTGGAAAAATAATTTAATATTTGATTCTGTAAACACATTTATTAAAAAATTACAAATTCATTATAATTTAATTTTATTCAGTAATATAGTTAAAGATAGATACCTTTTGTAGTTTCACTCTCTCGGACTAAAAAAATACCACGTTGATTCCCAGGATTTAAAAGTAATCTTTCTGCATCTTTTCTGCCCATTTTACCAAAATACCATCTACAAAATTGAAAGAGAAATATGTTCAAGAAAAGATTCAGTTGAAATATTTGATTAACATAGCAATGGTATTAAATTGCAAAGATGAGACCATGGAGCATTCATTATAACAGGGGCTTTCCATATAATTCCATCTTTGTACTTTTAAAATATATGAGAAACCAAAGTTGTTTCTAAATGTGATATGATCACACAGATTCTTTCACAGGCAAAGATATGATCTAGTACTTTTATTCAAAAAACAAACAAGACCATGTCTCATCTATTCCATCCAAGATTCAGTAACAAACTAGTTTTAAATACATGGAGCGGTTCAAAAGCAGATATTCCAAAATACTGGTTTAAAATTTTGAAGAAAAACAAGACAAGTCAGTTGGACTAAAGCAACTACAGGTGAAACCAGAAAGTATTGTTTGTCATTTTGTTATTCCTGTATGCTTTCTGCTTTAAATGTGGTTTTGTTAATTTTTTAAAATTACCAAACATGCTAAGCATTGTTTCAGTGGGAAATACTAGATTGCATTTGAGTGACAATAATGCCATATAAACAAGCAATAAAATAAACCTGCATATCTGAACTTGCTGAGTTACAAAGGAGATTTATTTCCTTTATTATTTTTATAAATAATCCAAGGCAGATAACATACCCAACAACCTAACTTTCTTCTCCTATTTTCCCCACAACAACAACAACTCTGTGAGGTGGATTGCGCTGGCAAGAGTGATTAGGCCAAAGTTCCCCCAGCTGGCTTTCATGGCTAAGGCAGGACTTGAACTCATGGTCTCTTACTTTATAGCCTGGTAATCACAAAGTTTATAAGCAATTCTGGGTCAAGGCAACTTTATTTGTTATTTTTGTTATTTTATCAGATTTCTATACTGCCCTTCTCCTTTCGGACTCAGGGCGGTGAACAGCCAAAGTAAAACATTTGTACACAAAAGTTAAAATAGATTTAAAATAATTAAATAAGTTTGGCCCATAATTTAAAACATTTCAAATTAAAACCAACTTTAACAATATGCGTAGAAATTCCATGTATTTCTAAGCTCAGAAACTAGCCAGAAGATTTAAGCAAGCAACTTGTGGCAATGTAAGGACTAACTTGCAACTAAACTTTGCAAAAAGTATACCAAACTTTAAAGGTTGTATATCTTACACACACCATAATTTCCATCAGAATGTACTGTGAAGTCTCTATGATGTGGAGGTGAGACCTCTTCATATGGAATATATATGTAAATATATTTTTCTTGATAAATAAGAATGAGAAATTTTGTGACTTTTTGCAGATCTATTATTTAGGGAAAGAGAATTTATTAGGTTTATTTATTTTTTTCAGCTTCCAACGAGTATGGATTTTTAAAAATGTTTAATGTTATATGTTTGGGTCTTCCCCTCCCCTTTTTTGTACAGAGTTTTTTTTTTGTTATTGTTACTGTTGGATGTATGGGTTTTTTTCTAATTTTTTTTCACTTTTGTATTTTATTCCCACTGACAAAACATTATACATACATACATACATACATATACATATATAGATATATAGATATAGATATATAGTTAGATATTTAATAGACTGTGATGTGTCAATAATTGTACCCGTATGAACTCATATTAACACATGTGAAATTGAACTATTTATTCTAAAAATAATCTAAACATACATTTTAAGAATGTCTCCTCTATATAAAATATAATATTTTAAGATATTAATTTTGTTTAATTCATGTAAGTGCTGTAATCGAAGACCTCCTGTATCTAATAATTCTTTTGAATAGACTGATTAAATTATACTGAACGCCACTGAATAATTACAGATAAAAATGATTAAGAACATTATAAAGTCTTACTCTTCTGCTTGAATGGAATCTGCCGGAGCCACATAATTGCTAGGAATGTAGCCACTCTTTCCTGTTGCAATAGATCTTGCTTCCCACCAGTCTCCTTCCCTAAGGGGAAGGAAGGACAGGAAAAAATGTAATTAAACTGAATATATATGAACAATAATAAAATCATTTTCAATTATGAAATATTGTGAACTGATATAGCACCAACATCATCTTAGCTTAGATGTCTGTTTACATCTATGAAATAGCACACCAGCTAGATCTTAATATAATTGCTGTTTGTCCTATGTAGGAAAATACAGAAATACATTCTTCCTACCATACAGTAGGAAGAACCGTTTGTTTTCTGCCTCTAATAAACATGTGATAAATAAAAAACAGAATAACAGTTGGAAGAGACCTTGGATATCTTCTAGCCCAACCCCTTGCTCAAGCAGGAAACTCTACACCATTTCTGACAAATGGTTGTCCAATCTCTTCTTTAAAACTCCAGTGTTGGAGCAGCAACAACTTCTGGAGACAAGTCATTCCACTAATTAATTGTTCTCGCTGTCAGGAAATTTCTCCTTAGTTCTAGGTTGCGTCTCTCCTTGATTAGTTTCCATCCATTGCTTCTTGTCCTGCCCTCAGGTGCCTTGGAGAATAGATTGAGCCCCTCTTCTTTGTGGCAACCCCTGAGATATCGGAACACTGCTAATATGTCATGCCTCGTCCTTCTTTTCATTAAACTTGACATACCTTATTTATTTATTTATTTATTTATTTATTTATTTATTTATTTATTTATTGGTTCGATTTATATGCCGCCCTTTTCCGGAGACTTAGGGTGGCTTACAATGCATTAAGCAATAGCCTTCATACTTTTGTATATACCTGCTTTCGCCTCCCCCCCACAAGCGGTGTTCTTTTTTATACAAAGTCAGCTTATTGCCCCCACAAACCGGGTCCTCATTTTACCTACTTTGAGAGGATGGAAGGCTGAGTCAACCTTGAGCCTGGTGAGATTTGAACTTGCAGTAATTGCAGGCAGCTGGTGTTACTTAACAGCACTTAACAGTGCTTTAGTCTGCTGCACTACCAAGGCTCTATCAATTCCTGCAACCATTCTTCATATGTTTTAATCTCCAGTCCTCTAATCATCTTTGTTACTCTCCTCTGTACTCTTTTTAAAATCTTTTTTATATCATGACAACCAAAATAAACAGATGGATTTAAACAAAATTTCCCAAAACTTCTAATCTTTCTCAAATATTACTATTGTCAACAAAAAATGGACATCTTACAGAAGAATAACTGAAAAAACAACATTCTCTTAATGAGATGAAAAACGATCATATTCAACGAATACAGTTCCATTTTTAATATACTGGAATCTCTCTGCTACTAAAATTGGTATTAATTAATTAAATATACTTCTGAAAGTGCATTATTGCAAATTGCCATATAAAAGGAACATTAAGGTTGCATGTACAGGTAACCCTAGACTTATAATCATTTGTTTAGTTTGAAGTTACAACAGCACTGAGTAAAGGGGCTTATGACCATTTTTCACACTTATGATCATTGCGGCACCCCTATGGTCATGTCATCAGAATTTTGACACTTGACAACTGCCATGTATTTATTATGGTTGAAGTGTCCTGGGGTCATGTGATCCCCTTTTTGAGACCTTCTGACAAGTAAAGTAATGGGGAAGTCAGATTCAGTTAACAACCGTGTTACCAACTTAACAACTGCAGCTATTCAATTAACAACTATGGCAAGAAAGGTGGGCCAAAACCCACTTAACAACTGTTAATTTTGGGTTCAATTGTGGTCACATGTTGAGAACTATCTGTATGTACCTATCTTAGAAGTAAAGATAAAAGGATTATTATATTGAAGGCATGTGGTATAATACAATTTACCTTTATAACTTCCAGACTGATCTGTTTTCTAGAAAGTAAAGAAGTAAAGAGGATGACTTTGATGGAGATATGCAAACTCTTTTGCCAAAAGAGTAAAGCATTTTTAAAGGCCACAATGTCAAGACAGCAGCTCATACAGACACTTCCTTAATTCACTGAATTATAAGATAGAAGAGATACATCACAGTCAGACTTGTAAGATTGATACCAGCCATACTAGGTATATGAGATCAAAAAAATCAACTCCACTGGAAGGCTAAAACTAATTTATTGAGATTGGCTATAATAAATGAACTTTGCAAGTCCGATTATGTTGTATTTCCTCCTCCTCCTTATAAGATCATTTTTCTTACTCTCTTATTCGCTTATTACTGAAGGCTTTTCCCTATCAGTAACAATACTATTAGCATATGTGGAGGAATGTGAATGGCTAATAGTGTGTAATTAATAGCAATAGCACTTAGACTTATATAGCACTTCACAATGCTTTACAGCCCTCTCTAAGCTGTTTGTAAAGTCAGAATATTGCCCCCAACAATCTGGGTCCTCATTTTACCCACCTCGGAAGGATGGAAGGCTGAGTCAACCTTGAGCCTGGTGAGATTTGAACTGCCAAACTGCTGGCAGCCAGTGATCAGCAGAAGTAGCCTGCAGTACTGCATTCTAACCACTGAGCCACCACGCCTCTTATTAAGTAATTAAGTCCACAAGTTGACAACAATACTTACGTATTATTGATTATCTGAAAGCGTTCACCTTTCTTGAATGAAAGATCATCTCTAGTTCTTGCTTCATAATCGTACAAGGCCACAAAAACAGTTACACCCCCTTAGGAAAACCCAAAAATATGGCATTAATAATTTTTCCTAGACAAGAGAAATAGATACAAATCAGATTATACATGTACTATACAAAAGCATTTCACCAATTTTATTTTGAAGAAAATAGGTAAATATTCTTACTAAAAAGTGAGGAATGTTTACAGCTTTAAAAGGAAAACATTTCCTGAACTTATTTATTGATTTCATAATGGCCTAGGTCTGCAACTACATTCAAGGCAATCTATACATTTGTTTAAATATATTAATATTACTAAGAAAAACTTATTTAACATTTTCATGGTTAAAATAACTTCAAACTAGAAAAGTTGCTTTTCATGTTAAAGTTAAGAGACTACCTGTGTTTGTATGTTTATAGAAAACATATGAATAGGATATTCGGATGTGTTCACATTCTTATCATAGACCTTCCCAACTCCTATATGTCCACAAGAAAGGTGTATAGCAGTGTTTTTCAAATTTGGTAATTTTAAGATTGGAGAATTTCCCAAATTCTCCAGACAGTATTCTGAGAGATGAAATCTACACATCTAAAAATTGCCAAAGTCTGAAAAACACTGGTCTAAAGTGAAGGTATATTGCTTATTAAACATAGCTACAATCCTCAATAGGATTGCAAATTCTAATTCTATTGTACTTCAATACTAATGCATAAAGTGGCCATCAAAGTCTGCAAATCTTTCTTATTGTGGTTAAGAATGGAGAATCAAAGCCAGTATAAAACCCACTGTTTCCATTTTATCTCCATGTGCACCTTTTCACTACTTTTTCCATAAATGCTAATATTTGTATAATGGATTCCTTTTCAAAAAAAGCCCATGCTATTGATAAGATTATTTTATGTCTAAAAATCCAATAAACAAATCTCTATTAAAAATTAGTAAGGTTTCCAGAATTAGCATTTATATTCAAGCACTAAAATGCTTTCAAGCATTTGGAAGAAAATAGCAACATAAATTTGCACGAATATATTAATCATCTTTGATATATTGTGCAATGTTAATTCTGGTTTTTGCCAATAGAGACTCTGAACATGACTTGGCAACTGGAAAATGATGAACTACCTGAAGCATTTGAAATGTATGTAGGGGTTAACGGCACTCTTTCTTCTAATAAATCTTCCATTAATAAATATTTCTGTTGCAACTGCTTTTTGTAGTTTAGATTAGAATGCACACATGCGTGCACACACACACACACACACAAATCTTCACATAAAAATATAAATAGGAATTATTTATAATTATTTATAATTATAATTATATAATTATTATATAATTAATTATTAACCCAAAATAAGGGTACTGTGATATGATATGAACCTGATTCTAGGCCCAAAACAGAGCATTTTTTCCTACCTGAAGCTCCTACTGGATTTAACCTGACCATGGATTATTAACAGATTACTCTGTCAACTGAACTCATAGAGTTTCATGAAGAAAACATTGTAAGAAACCACATAACTTGAAAACTATGCAGAAAATAAATAATTCCAGTATGTGCTTTTATTAATGTGCTAATGTATTACTATACTATGTGTAATATATTAATATACATTACTGTTCATTAATTTCTCACACACATTTTACACTATTAATTCTGTTAGCATTTTTCAAATTAAAGGAAATCTACAAATGTTTAAATTAATTTATAAACTTGGATTTTACTGATTTATAAAGTATAACCAACATTTATATTGTATAAACTCAGTAACTTCAGTGTCCAGGGGAAGAATGGTGGATTGAGGATGTCTCTGCAAAAGTTGATCACACATCAAACAAGAAGAAACCAGTAGACTGGTTCCATGGAATCTTTCATGTGGGAGATTGCCCACATGTGCTGTCCTTTGCTAGGAGATCAAAGGAAAATCGTCTCTTGCAGGTGTGGGCATTGGAGATGGTGGGAATAGCCATTTTGCTTGCAACCATGTTCAACACCTTTTAATGGACACTATATTTGCTAGCCTCACTTTCTAGTCACTTTTGGAAATTGCTTATTAACATTAGAAACTTTTGGAAAGTGACCTATGTATCTTTTTTTTAATTAAATTTACAAAAAAAGTTGGCTAAAGAAGAACTCTGTATGATGGGGTAAAGAAGAAATGGTAGAGAAATCAAATCCTATGACAATCGTATGAGTGAACTAAAGATTAAAATTGTTAAGAAGTAAAATTAAGGAATCTAAGTTAGTTTATTTTATCAAGGTTAAAAAAGGCCCATTGTTATTTCTGGAATCCTTTATGGATTTCTGCTAACACCAGGACTGAAAAGATATTTTATGGATTTGCCTACAGATAAAGGAAGGGATTTGGGATGAAGAGATAATTAGTCGTTGGCTTGGAGAGGATGAAGAACACAACATGTGTTTATACTTGTTGTGATGAAGGCTGGAAATCATTTGAATTACCTTTAAGTAACTCAAAGCAGCGAACATACATAATACTCCTTCCTCCTCTTAATTTCACTACAACAACAAACTTGTGAGGTGAGTTGGGCTGAGAGTGTGTGACTAGTCCAAAGTCACCAAGCCTAATGCAGGACTAGAACTTAAAGTCTCTTGGTTTCTAGGCCAGCAGGTTAACCTCTCCGCCACACTGACTGTCAACAACTAGATGTCCTGAAGAATTTGACATACTTTAAACAACATTAGTAGTATGAAAGATTCTCAATACTTCCTCAGAGTATGCTAAGTGCCACCTGACCTGAGAGGCCCATCTTCTGGCACTGTAATCAGCAATCACTTTATCTTGTCCACCCTTGTGATTTACTTGGAAAAAATAAAAGGAGTAGTTTACTGCTGCTTTCTTGATACAATATGAATTGATGCTTTTGCTCTAGTCACTAAAATGATCATCTACCTCAGGCATCTTCCTGTACTGTACTGCTGCTGTCCAATATATATTGTCCGCTTGCTTTAGTTGGGTAGCTGGGATGATTTTCATGCCATGGATGACCTTGCTAGGAGTATTTATGCTTGGTGTAAAATCAGGGTATCCTTCACTCACCCCTCCCAGTAACTTCCCCATGCCCACAATGTAGTAGCAAAGCAGGACCTGAGGGAGTATACTTCCACAAAGCCCCCTAATTGAAATGCTCACACATTTCCATCCCTAAGCCTGATTCATATCCCTAAGCCGGGTTTTGAATTATCAGAAATTCAATATACACTACAAACATTCCCATTTAGAAATGTTTTGGCAGCAGTTAGATCAAAACATTCATATGGAAAGACTTAATTATCTAATTTGAATTTTACTTAAAGCATTTTTGGTGCCTGTGTTTGTAAAGACCAAAACATTTCACTGCATGTATTTTTTCTCTAAACACTTACATCGATTATAGATGATCATTTCTGTAAATGGACTTCTTATTACTGCTACCATAGCACAACTTCAAACCAACTATCGTAAGGTCCGTGTGTGTGTGAGAGAGTAGTAGTAGTGGTAGTGGTAGTGGTGGTGGTGGTGGTGGTGATGTTGGGAAGTTTGCCACAGCTTTTGGAAGCTTTGTAATTTAGTAAGAAGATTAATTAGAGGTGGATAAAGGTGTCTCAAATGAGGAAGTAATTCCTTGAGCACAAATGCATATTCAGGTTGTTACCAGAGGTGTCCACGAATTCAAGTCTGAAGTGGTTTAGAACACTGAGCTCCCTGCCTTCTATTCCACGCTTGAGATTAGTTTACTGCATGCTGGAATGCTACCTTCATTATGACATAAATCATGATTATTAGGTGCCAAAATGTTTTGTTTTCAGATTCCCCCCCCCCCCCTAAGTAACTAGCAGGTTTAAATCACGCCTTTATTTTTTTGTAGTGTCTAGAAGTAGTGAAGCCAATCAATATTCCTACATTTTTCAGAAAAAAAAACAAATGATTTCTTACACACATTTGTATAAAATAAATTAGCAACAGACTAAATGAAAGGATGCAATTTAAAATAGGGAAATGTCAAGATTATTGTTCATATTTTTAAAACTTTCTATGATTTTAAGGTGAAATGAATGAATTTCATTTTCTATATTACTGAACATTATGTTATTGGGATATAAATACAAAATAAAATGATAAAATATCCTAAACTTTTATTTACAAAGAAAGACTTGAGGTATTTTAAAGGGATGAACACTTGTTTTTTGACTTTTCCATCAAAATGTATGGAACTTCTGTAAATAGAGTCGATTCCCATTGCACTTTGTAAAAAACCGATTAAAAATGCAATACCTGCTGGATATAACAGTGAATGATGGCAATATCTGCCGCCTTTCATCACAATACTTCTATGCCAAAGGTTGTTGAGAAATTGCCACAACACTACATGTTTATCCAATACTACCTCACCTTAACATTTAGTATAGTGATATCTTAGGTCACTGTATGAATATTATTCCCTGCTCAAGATAAAACGGTGGCTAGCCAACCATCAATTTGAATCGTATAGGTAACTGAGGTTCTTTAGATGGTCTGGTGATCTTGTTTTTTTCTTATAATTAAAGGAATCATTGGCTCCATCTTGGTGGGGATTAGTATTAATGGAATCTACACCCAGACATGCATGATATTCACAGAGGTACTGTTCTGCCAAAAATCTTTAAATTCTATGACTTTTCAAGTTTGCACCAATGTAAAACTTGTACATATATAATTCATGGATGATCCTGAAGAATCTGTTACATGTATAACTAATCAGCATCAGTCCTACATAAAACCTGGGAAGTTGATAAATGTACTAAAGAGAAGTCAACCATTAGTACAACTATTGGGACTGTTGGCGCAGAATGTTCCTTTGTACAATTTTATTTATGTATTTATTTTTTTAATAAATACTTTTGCATATTGCTTGGAGCAAATGGAGCATATGGTTTGCAGCAAAATCAAGCTTTTCTCTAATACTGCTTGATTTTTGTACAATCTTACAATATTTTTTTTTTAATACATGATACATTTTAGACTAAATCACGTGCAATCTTGTTTCAATATTACTGAAGGATTTTTTTGCTATTTGATGGTAATTTTAAGACCATGCTTACCTGTTAGACCACTAGGATATGGACATGGCACTGGAGAAAATGAAGAAGATGCTCCTCCAAAAGGTGTCATACCAGATGACCCACCAAAAGGAGTCATGGAATGGCTATTAAAATTAATCGATGATCCTTTTACTACAGGTGACTGATTAGCTTGGGTTGAATCAGATCCATAATTGCTGACAGGGGAAGTGATTGTCTCTGGAGTATTCTCAGTTCTATATTTCATGGTAGGACTTTTGTCTTCCTTGCTCTTAATGCACCCCATGGTCTTTTCTGTAGAGAAAACAAAGGATAGTATTGCATATGAATATTTCATTATTGTTTAAACTGTTCACTAAATATTTATAATAATTTAGAAATCTTTTTAGATTGAAATATATTTACTCTTTAAAACAAGGATTTTAAACACCTCTGAATATTAGTCATATTCAATTGATTTCATAATTATACTGCTTTATTACAGCCAAAACTCAGAAACATAAATTGTGCTAAAGATATGTTACAAGGGTGCTTTTCAAAAGGCAACTGGTTTTTTTCCTTGAAAATATTTCATTTATCATCCAAGAAGCTTCTTCCATTCTGACTGAGTAGTGGGAAAACTAAATATAATAAACTAAAGTAAAACATGGATAACATCAAACTTCTCAGCAAATAAACTAAGGTATAATTTAGGAAGACCTTGCATTACATGATGATTTTCATTGCTACTGCTCAGTATCTTAATACAATCCAGTTGTAGATGATTTGAAATACAAAAGAAGTTAATATAATAGTTGTCTATTCTTCCAGCATACAGAAAAAGCAGCGATAGGTGACATAAATACCAATAAAATAACAGGTGTTGGACTTTTCAATATTCCTGATTCTTGGGAAACATGTTTCTTGGTAAAAATCTTAGAAACATTTTCCCTGTTATACTGTTAAGGGTGGGATATTATCACAGCCTAGGAGAAATCTTTCCTTATTTTGGAAAACGTAAGGAGAAAAAAACTGGTTGTTGACCAAAGAACCTTTGCCTCAAATTCTCAAGTCTTTATTTTCATATTATTTAAACTTTGTAAAAATGTTACTTGGCATGGTCATACCCTAATAATCAATATATACGGTAAATCCTGCTGATTACCCACATGTCATTAGAGTTTTTTCTACACAATAGTATTATTCCAGCTTGATGGAAAATCATCATCCATTATTATTAGAAGTAAGCTGAGATTAAGAACTGAAGCTTTAGTGAATAGTTTAACATCAGCCTCCATGACTTGCTTTCAATTTTAGGCATTCATGTTTCTAATCAAAGAAGAGCATTAGCTGTTACTCTGGATCTAATGAGTAAAAAACCTTAGAAGTTTGATCTGAAGTATTTCAAAAAATTCTTTCCAAAGACCCACCTCAATTCTGCACAATACTTGGACCAAGGTTTCAATTTGGAAAAAAAATCAATACTAGGTGGTTCCTTTAATAATAATAAAAAATAATTCCTTTATGGCTATTGAAGATTTTGATACTAGTAGGCCCTCCAGTTTCCCTCGGGATAGAAAACCACTCCCAAGAATTTAAAGATATGAACCTGTTTAATTGATTTCTCTCTATATTCCATCTTTATATTTGTCCTTGCTGGAAAACTCCATCATTTTATATTTTAATCCATTGAAATAAGAGTAGTTTTGATAACCTCTTTTTTCTTTTTGCTCTCTAAAGCACAAAATGATGTATAGTTTGACAATGCCAGAGGCCAACTAGACTAATGCTGAAAATGACATGCCTGATGGTAATTAAATTGAATCCAGGCACTGATTTGAATTATATGCTGAATTAGAATTATATACTTACAAATTTAATTAGCATTTATGAGGCAAGCTCATTCAATTGTTTTCTTTCAATAGGGAAACATTACATATATGAAAATTTAAAAAAAAAAAAGCTTGCAGGAGAATTCATAAAACATAAAAACTAAAAGATTCCTATACGGTACCTTTGTGGATTATCACCAACATGTACACTGATATACAACCAATAGATAAATTGATCTATTAGATAAATTTTTAAGATACAAAATTTTAAAAAACCCTGCAAGAAAATAACCTAGAAGAGTTATCTTTATCTAGCAGCTAGCAGGCTGTCAAGGAGCTACATGAATTTTCTTTTTACTTGAAAAACAAATGCAATTTACACAATACACTATGCAAATCCTTAGAAAGGGAAGTTTCTTACTCCCACACATACTTCTTTTCAATACAAGAATACATCAGAAGTTAAGTGTTGTTAAGTTTCTTAGAAAGCAAAGGGATACATACACATCAGAATTCTATCAAAGACTGAAAAATTTTAGTAGAAGAAATATTGCCCCTCAAACGCCCCCCCCAACTATAGGGACAATTTATTTATATACACAAATGTACGCACATTAGTGCAATTTGAATGATCATCAACTTATAAATTGTGATTAATAAATTGTGACTAACGTAAGATTAAAAACATTGAAAAACCCTTTGAAGAACATAAAAACCACAAAACCACAACACTGTATGAAACTAAACCACAGGGGGCTTGCTGTTCCAAAGGGTAGGTGCTGCAATCAAAACAATAGGTTTCCTGCATGTCAGTAGATGACCCGATTCATAGAGTGGACTTGAAGTAAGCCCACTCTGTTGTACCTTGAGAAAGAGTTAGGAACAATAAGAAACAAATAGACCTGCAAAATAACCCTGCTTAATGCAATGAAAGACTATACAGTGGTAATCAGCACCCTGAATTGTACCCAGATGCCCAGTGAGCTAGTGCAGCTTTCAAAGTAATAGTGTTAATTGGCAATCAGCACCCTGAATTGTACTCAGAAATCTATAATGAGCCAATGCAGCTTGCAGAGTAATGGTGTTAATTGATAATCAGCACCCTGAATTGTACCCCGGAGCCTATAGTGAGCCAGCGCAGTTTGCAAAATAATGGTGTTGATGGTGTAGTATACTCATAACTGCACATAATACTGCATCTGGACCAACTGTAACTTCAAATAGTCTTCAAGGGCAGACCATATAGGGCCCATTGCAATATAGGCAGTCTTCTACTTACAACCACAATTGAGATAAAAATTTCCGTTGCTAAGTAAGGCAGTAATTAAATGACTTTTGCCCATTTTATGATATTGTTTTGCCACAGTTAAGTGGATCACTGCAGTTGTTAATGAATCATGTGGTCATTAGGCAAATCTGGTATCCCCCATTGACTTTGCTTGTAGGAGGGGACACGGTGGCTTAATGACGCTGGATGTGCTGAGCAATTGCCAGGACTCTGGAAGTCTGAGTCCAGCTCTCTGGGACAGGTTGAGCTCCCATCACTAGTCCCTAGCTCCTGCCCACACAGCAATTCAAAATTATTATTTGCAGGTAGATAAGATAGGTATGCCATTTTGATAGTGGGAAACTGCTGGCTGGAACCGGTGCTGGAACTGTCCGGATGCATTGGCAGAGAAGCAGTGGAGGAGAGCCATGGATAAGTCAACTTCTTCTGAGAATGTTGCAGGCCAGTTGGTGTGAAGCTAGTTTGCCCTCTTGTGGTGCAGTGGTGCAACAAACGGACTAGTGACTGTCTGCTGCCAGGAGATCTACCATGTGTATAACACTGTAGCCTCCCTGGCCTTGTATGCCATAAACTAAATAAATCTGCTTGTCGGAATGCACTGGGAAGATTACAAATGGTGTTCCATTCCATAACCCTGGGACAATAAACTGTGGTAAATATATGCCAGTTGCCAAGTGCCTGAATTTTGATCACATATCCATGGGGATGCTGAAATAATTATAAGTGTGAAAACTGGTCATAAGTAAATTACTTCTGTGTTGTTGTAACTTTGAACAATCACTAAATGAAAAGTTGTAAGTGTAGTCCAAGCAGGACATAACCAAGGAATCAGTGGGTGTGAACAGATCTTCCTGATCCAAGAATATTCACAACTGATGCGCACTGATGGATTTGTACAAACTCTCTTGGCCACTGCTGCCACCTAGTTTTAAACAGTGCAGAGAATTCAAGAGGATCCTCAAACTGCATACCAGTTCTATCTGGGGAGTGCAATCCATGCAGAACTAAAAATGGAAGTCTTCAGATCAAGGCACCCCAAATCCCTCAACTACAGTCTTGAAAGGGTTAAACCAAAGTTTATTCTTCTTAATGAGCCATGGTGGTGCAGTGGTTAGAGTGCAGTACTGCAGACCACTTTTGCTGACTGCCGGCTGCCTGAAATTTGGCAGATCAAATCTCACCAGGCTCAAGGTTGACTCAGCCTTCCATCCTTCCGAGGTGGGTAAAATGAGGACCTAGATGGTTGGGGGCAATATGCTGACTGTGTAAACCGCTTAGAGAGGGCTGTAAAGCACTGTAAAGCAGTATATAAGTCTAAGTGCTATTGCTAATCCAAACCACCATAGCCTCCAGACACCAAGAAAGTATCTTAACTGCTTGGTTGGCCCAGAATAGAAATGCATTTCTAAGTATCAATAGTGAACTGATTATTTTTAACCCTGAAGTGATGACCTGAGTGGCTTCTTGTAGCTATTAAAGAGGAAATGAGAGGCTATAGAACTCTAAGAAGATTCATGAAAGAGGGATCTATGGCTAGACCTTTCTCTCTATCTACACTGACTGGGATCAACACAAAAGGATGGAGAATCATTTCACACCTAACTCAGAAGCCAATAAAAATGATACCATGAATGATGGTATTAAAACCTGTTGAGCAATCAAGGAATATCAGAATGGATGCACCACCCCTGTCCAGTTGCAACAAGGGCTATCTACAAATATAACATGATTCTAGGCCATCCATGTCCTAGGGCCCAGCTAACATTTTCTCCAGAATCCTCTGTATCTGCAAAGCAACCATCTTCTCAATCACTTTCCCTAAAAGAAAAATTGGAAACTGTTGTAACATCATCCAGCACTATTGGCTTCAGGGATGATTTCTTGAGAGGATAGATTATTGTTTCCAAAAGTCAGAGGAACCACCCATTCTCTCAAGGACACATTAAACACTGCCCTGAAATCCTGCCCAAGTTTCTCTGCCTCCCCTTTTATACTAAACCAAATCAAGGCAGAGTTAATTTTGAGTTCCTTTCTCGAGTTTGCTTCAATCTGTGTAATGTAGTTGCAAATCACTCCTTAATTGTTGTTTCATACCTTCCCCAAGGTCATCTCTAATTTCATTTACATTGACAGCACACACAGTCTCTCTGAATCTAGCTGTAGGGTGTAAGAGACTCAGTACCACCATAAGAAAGTCTCATGACAGCTGCTGAATGCAGCCAGCCCTCCAGAGAATTCACTCTTGCTCCCACTAAGCCCTGTCTCCTGGGTCACCATCATCACCACTGTTTAGGTGGAGCTTGGGAATCAGATCTGAGACCCACTGCTGCCATCACCATCTGAGTGAGCATCACAACCAGCTCTGTAGCCATCATCAGGGCAGCGCTACCAGATATTCCTCAACCCAGGGTTGCCATGTGCCATGAAACTGAGAACTGTTGGGGCTTCAGCTGCTGCCACTCCACTTTTAAATCACTAAACAATTATATCCATATAACCTTGTTTATGCCTAGATAAACCACAGGGAAGATTATTTACCTTGGCCATCCAAAAAGCAGTCTCTGTTAAAAACAGCCATGGCCTGCAATTTTTCTGATTTAATTATGAACAATCTATGATATCCAAATACATTTATTTAGTCCAAAAGAACTGTTTCAATTATATTGTTATGCATCTACTTTTGTTTATAATAGCTTGTTGCTATGCAGTATAAATATAATTATCAATAGATACAACACAATTCTGTAGTCAGAATGGTCAGCCTGAGGAACTTTAGAATTTGGCAGAAGGATTTAATCTATGATATCATCAAAACTCCACAAGCAAATATTTCAGCCACATTTGCACAACATTACATTGATTGGAACATTCAGCTATTTTCTGTTTTAAGTTTTTCCAAAGCTTTAGACACTTTCAATATTTTGGGGAAAACATGTTGTTTCTCTGGAAGAAATTGACACGTTATATGTAATACTTTATTTGACAATAAGTGCAATAGCAAGACAAAGATGAAAATGTCTTCAAATATTCAAAGGGTACATAACCACATGGCACATAAAAATATTTTATTCATATTTATTTTTAGAATATATTTTAAAATTTGACAATTTACTAGGAAGAATGTGAATGAGAAAAACCATGAATCGCAACTATAAAATATTTTAAAACATGTAAAATTGTTCGGAATCTTTTCACTAGAGTAGAATGCCTTGCCAGTCCATAGTTTAAACATTTCTATACACAGGTATTACTTTTCCCTATAAACCTTCAGCAGTCATTTTGAAAATGTACATAGTTACAATTTGGAAAGTAGATACAGGTTAGTGACACAAATTAGTATAACAATTGTTGTTATAAAGCATATGCTTAATCCTCTCACTTAAAGTTAATGGAAACATAAACTAACCCTATTGCACTTTTCCTTGGAGACAAATTCTACTGAATTGAATGGGAATTAATATACACCAAGTGCAAAAGTTTTCAGTCACAAATGCTTACCTTTGCCTGAATTGTATAAAATGAACTTTTTTTTGCTTTTGTCCTTGAAAATGACATTTTTGAAAACAATAATAAACTCACTAACTTTAGGGATTAGTATTAGAATACAAGCAATGACAATTTACAAAGAACGTGCACAGGAAACATAAAAAGAAAAAAGGATGCTTCTGTTTATAATATTCCCACTTCCTATCCTGTAGCATTCATTCTTCCCTTCTGCACGTCAGCATTTCGACCTTTCCTCTTGTTTTATTATCTCCCATGTACCAGGAAAGCAAATGAAAAGCAAATGACAACCACAGTAAGTTATATACAGGAACACAGGCAGTTTCCTTTAATGGTCTGTCACTTCCTTTCCCAACTAAAAAGCAGGTATAGGAAAGTCAACTCCGTCATGCACATTAAGAAAAGCAAAACATCTTGTTTCCATCTTTGATTGACAGACTCTGATAGACAGACTTGGGTTTGTGGTTTTTCTCTTTCCATTCTGGATTCAGTATAGAGAATTACATCAGTCTAATAAAACATTATCTTTTCTCTGCTGCACTTGGCTTGGTGTAATAAAAAAAAATCTAGTAATGGTCTGATATTTTAATACTATTAAAAAGCAGCACTGCTATTTGACAAAGGGAGGGCAGGCAAGACATGAGAGCTTCAATGTTTAGCTCAGTTACCATGTCTAATCACATCCCAGTACTATTCATATTCTGCATGTGAACAACTGGTGAGACACATGTAGTGGCTTAAATGCAGAAATCGTTTCTGAAGGAGAATGGATTAAATTTCATTTTTTAAAAACAACAACACAACACAATTTTAAAAGATGTAAGCATAATGTAATGAAATTATTCTATTCATATTTGGTTAAATAGTGGGTATTTATCAATTTAGAACAGCCCAAAATTATGCCAACACCAGTTGACAGTGTCTTTTTACAACTTCTTTCACAGTCATGCAAAGTTAAATCAATTTGGCACTCTTTCTGCTAACCAATTGTGTCCTTAAAGTCTAAGAACTATTCATTGAGCTGAATTGCTCTATTAAGGACTGTTAGTTGGCATGGGGAATACTGAGTTGACTGACAATGTGCTTCAGTCACAAAGAAATTGCAGCAAGATTTTCTTTAAAACACAGTTGGGCTCTATTTAAATGAAGCTAAGTAAATAGAGAATGTTTCCGGAAGAGACTGAAGGTTTGGTGGCCTTATGGCTTAAATCATATTTGAAAACAAAACCAAATATGTCTATATTTTATTAAAAAAAGGTATGAACCTTTATTAAAAAAAGGTATGAACCAAACATGTCTATATTTTATTAAAAAAAGATATGAACTTAAATACTGTATCTTCAGTTACCCTTTTGCCTGCTTTTTTTAAAAAAATGAAGCGTATTTTGTATTATTACCAATTATAAAGAACTCTTTACAAAATTGTAGATTGTTAAAGATTCTAATACTTTAGCAATAATGCAATATAATGCACAGCAACTCAGAAATAAATCTCACAGAATTAAATGGGGTACTCACATGTAAGTAGATTAATTCCTATAGAATTTATTATCTAATCAACATGCAACATTAAATACACACAAGATATGATATCAACATATCATATGCAACATTAAATACACACAAGATATGATATATGATACTGGTAAATTAGATATCTCTTCATTAATAATTTCACTTCACAGAGACACCATACACTATGCAAATATATCTAATATACTGAAGGAGATTGTTGCATGATCCATTTCTGGAAAAGCCATCTTTAAATCCAGAAGAACTTGGTGATTACTGAGTAGGGATCTATTGCCTCTATTGAATAAAGTGTTTACAGAAGTTTTACTCTATATTGCGGTCAACCCTGAATTAAACTGATTGAGAGCTGAGATGCACTGTTGCTGACTAATTATATATATTGTGACAGAAAACTATTCAATGGAATAACCTTATAAAGTGCTTTATTTGAATTAATTTTAATTATAAATCTACACTGAATTAAATAAATTTAATTTTTGCCCTAGCCCTGGCCACATTACTTATTTGAGTGTAATCCCTGATAACTTACTCAAAAGCCAAGTACACATATTAAAGTGATTACATGCTCCTGCACTCAACTAAGTCATTTTTAATGTGGTTTCAATCAGATTTTAGGAATGAAAGCTACTTACATAATGAATTTTAATTGCCCTAACAATTTTAAATATCATGACACTAGTATTTTAGTTACTTTTTCTCAGCCAAACATAACTCACGGGATTGTTGTGGTGATAAAAAATTGAAAAATAATCCTCATATAAGCTGCTTTGAGTTCCTGAAGAAAAAGTGAGATATAAATATAATGAATAAATAAATAGTATGTTTTTGTATTAATAATTGCTATGCAAATTAGACAGCAAAGGTGACTAACAAGCAAGTACTGGAGCGTGTAACATCAGAAATGTCACTAGAAAGCAAAATCACGAAATTGTGTGTCACTTACTTTGGCCATGTCAGGTGGGGGAATTCACTGGAAAAAGCAATTATGTTTAGAAGAATTAGTAGTAAAAGGAAACCAGGCCATAAAAGAACAAGGTGGCTGGATGCTATCAAAGCTGACAACAGACAGAATATAGAAAAACTCAAAAGAAATAGTGCAAGATCAGAAGATGTGGGGAGACATGTCCCATAAAATCACCAAGAGTCGGACCAACTGAATGGATAACATCATCATCATCACCATGGAAATTAAAGTTTGGTTGATTGATTGCCTTTTTACTGATACACTGATTCAAGAAAACATCATTTTTAGGCATTTTTAGACATTTTTCTGTCTTACATCACTAATTTGAATTTCTAAAGGGTTCAGATACCTTCAGTATTGCTCAATCAACATAGTGTTGCAGTGCTTTAAACCCCAAACAAAAAAGTGTAAATAACAAAACTTTCCTCAAATCTTTTTTTCATGTAAATCACAAAGTCCATTATATGACCAGCAGTAGTAACCAGAGCATTTTTAACTGTTCCTCCAAGGAGGCTTTTTCTATGAGAGTTAATTGTAATAAGTGATGGCATATGAACATCAAACTATGGGACACCATAACTCATTTGCTAGTTCCTGTCAGTCATGTACAGGCATAGAACATACTGCTTTTATTTTCTAATACTGTTTAGTAAAATCTATTCAGGTTTTAGACGGCTTAAATTTAACCCTGATGAACTCTTCTGTTATCAGGACTCTGAATTTGTAATCGTTGGTCTGGTCAGAGAACATAGATATGGAATTGCATTAAATTTTACTGGAAACTGGTTAACCCATAAACATCTGATTGGTTGACTGGAACATCACGTCTTCAGAGAGTCTGTGTGGTTGATTCACCTTAATTGGCATAAGATCTTTATGCACTAAAGTCCTCTTCTGTTGCATAGGACAAGGCATCCTAATTAACAGGTATAATAGTCCTGCTATTAAATTGTGGGTTTTTTTAAGTGATGATCAGAAAGATAGTAAAAGCCCAGTGACTTTCTTCCACTTGGGTCAATATATAGGGAGTTTCCTCATACTACAGGCTTGACTTTTGCGGACTTCCTCTCTTTTGATTCTGTCATAATTATGCTTGCCCAGGTATGCAAAAATGAATTGGGACTTCTTTCATGATCACTAAACTTGTATAATGAGCTAATAGGAGTTACCACCATGCAAGGGGAGTTATTATTTCTTTATTGTTTTTTCTAGTTGCTGAGTTCCTGGTTGGCAAAAGGTTTCTAATCTCCTCAACCTGGCTCCTAATAGAGCCTATCTGTTTACCTACTGTGTAGGTAAAATGACAAATATGAGAAGTTGTTCAATGAAGTAGCATAAGAGGATTTAAATCTGTCTGTGCAAAAATTCTCCCCCCCCTAAATTTGGTGATTTTATTATGTGCCATGAAATGATATAGAGGATACTATTGTATGTGTCAGTGAAGCAGTATACTGAATGGCATGTTTTCCTGCCACTACATTCAATGGATTTCATCTATGTTTAATTGGCATGAGTGCACTAACATACCATATGACTTAGGAAGGTCAGTACTGTTGCCACAGCTCTATGTAACTGTTTATGAAGATTCTCAGTCATCCAGGTCATGGTTGTCCAAAAGGTTCTTTTTCAAAAGGCAACTGGACTTTGTTTTTCCTTGAAGATGTTTCGCTTCTCATCCAGGAAGCTTCTTCAGTTCTGACTCAGAATTGAAGAAGCTTCTTGGATGAGAAGCGAAACGTCTTCAAGGAAAAACAAAGTCCAGTTGCCTTTTGAAAAAGCACCTTTGGGACATCTATTATAAATATTGCCTTCGACTTTGTGCTTTACTTTCCTCTTAATCATGCAGCAGTTTTTATGTTGGCCATGACTGGCCGTATGACAGACATATTGGATTGGTCATTAGGTTTATAAGCCTATTGCTTTGACTTGCTAACTGGGGAGAGAGTGATCAATATGCATTTTTAATTCAGATGAAATAGTTCTATCTTCAGAAATTTCATCTATCAAGGTAACAGGTAGTTCTTGGTTTATTAGCATAATTGGAACCGGAATTTTCATTACTAGATGATGTGGCTGTAAAGTGAGATATCACATCACCACATCACTTATTAACGGCAATCCTGGTTGACTCTCTAACTCCAGACACATGGGTGGGAAAGTGGAGGGAGTCCCAGGTGTGCTGTGGGAAATGGGGGAGGCCATGGGAGTCTTGGTGCCTGATTTCTGGGGATGCTGCAATGTGGTGTGAGCACAGGGAGGTTAGAGAAAGAGGGTGTGATGTGTGTGCATGCATATGTGCAAGCTAAGAAAGTCCAGGAAAAAAATATGCTATGATTCAAGGACTTCATGATATGCCACGGCCCTAAGACCGCAAGAAAGTTCTGAGTTGCAATGCAGAACAGTGTATCAGCTTCTCTGGAAATCTCAGCTGCCCATCAGTGCAGCACAAACCTGCTATACCCCAGGAAGCCCAAGCAGTATGGGCCAAAGCCACCAGACCTCAGGAAATTCAGAGGGACTTCTTGGCATGTTAGGATTTAGGAACTGTAAGAAGCACTTGAGCTGCAGCCCAGCATAAAAAGTGGTGCTGGAACAGCAGTAAGTTTGGGGAGCAATTGTAAGTCACTTCATTCAGGACCGCTATTTCGAATGGTCACAGCATGAATGGTTATAAGTCAGGTACTATCTGTATTACCATTCACAATCTGGTGTTCCCCAGCTGCATTGAATCTTATGCTGGCAGAGGATAATAGATGCTGTATAGCACTTTAGTGGGTACAGAGTCAGAAAGGGTTTGGAATCTGATCCTTCTGCTTGTCTTTGAAATCATGCAAGAATAATTAATTTTCTTGAGGTGATTTTTTTTTTTAGATAAGAAATGTTAATAATATTTCATTACTCTTAAAGTTGATTTTGGTGAGTAATACAATAAAAACAATTTATTCTATACTAAAAACAAATAAACAAGTCTATTAAAAATATGTTATATAATTCTATATGTAAACATGGGGACATGTTGGGCTGTCATTCATACTTATAGGGAGATTTCTATCTTTTCAGACATTTTCTATTCTTTGGGTCCCCCATTTCCTTGACTTGGACTTAAATTATACTGTTACATTCTTTAGACACTGGCAGCAAAGAAGAGGGCACCATTATGAAGTTTCAGTGATTGGATTTGGAGGTTAGCATAGCTTCTGAGAAAGAGAAAAAGAACCCTAAAAATAATGCCATCATACATATTCCAAAGCTGATTTGGCTCACAAAGTATCTGTTAAGAGAAAGGGAATTGCTCTTTCACTATTTAAAAATTAGCTGAAGAAAAGATGATCTTCTCTGAGCCCAATTCCTCTACCAAACTAAGACCTTCAAAATGAAAAAGGAAATAAAAACACTCTTTATATTTAACTGGATGTAATGACTCCTTGCCATACAAATTATTAAAATGTAGCAGATTCTATCATAAAGATGGACCAATTTTAAAGTTATTTATAAAATGAGTATCTCAGAGGATATCACCAGTATTGAGATGAATAAACACTCTGTTTTATTGTATCAATTAATCAGCCATTAAAAGACATATTTTACTGTTATAAACCAGAAACTGAAAAGTAACCTGACAGCAGGAAAGGCTACTGACACTATCAAGACCCTGAGAAATTAGGCATATTTCTAGGATACCTATTTCTGATTACGGATTCACCTGTAGGGAAAATTGTGGCAGTCCTATTCTATAGGAATGCCCAAAGGAAAAAGGAAAATTTAATTTTCCAAGGCAAATATGGGATGAAGAATAAATTACAGGTGAGAATAGATTATTCAAATGTAGCTAACTAAATGTTGCTGGCTTGGAACATAACAGATCATTGCATACCTAGAATTATCAACGCAAATATCAAATCATGTAAATTCTCAAACAAAATGAGAGTAGGTAGGTAGCTGTGTTTCCAAGACAACATATTGCTAGAAATATGCAGCAAGGTTGAAACACTTTAGTCAACTCAAAATATTTCTCAGATTAAACGAAAGACCCCATACATTAAAACAAAATAATGAAATGGTTAAATAAGGCACAAATGAAAGGAATGAAAAGACAAAATGTGATGTTTAATATTTTTATGTTGGAGAGTTTATTAGATGTTGCATTAAAATAAATGGAAATGCTTTCAAACACATGCACTTAGCCAGTATAGATTCTCCAATCTATAACAGTATTAAAATTCCTCTGCTGTGTCAGTGATTCTTAAGCAATAACTCAGCCTAGGATGCTTACCAAACTTCAAAAGTACTGTTTGTTTCTTCTGTCTTGCTTTTAAATGAGAGACTTTTTAAAAGTGTCATGTCATTATAGAATATAAAAAACAATGAAAACTTTCTAAAATGTCTAAAAGTTTGGAATTTATACGAGAAATGAATACTTAAAATTCATTGTTCTTATGATATTATTTTATCAAGTAGTGATATAAAGTTGTAATTGTAACAACTGGGAAAACACTGGCCTTGTTCACAGGACACACACTGGAAGTAAGAGGTCACATGAACTTTAAAAGTAGTTAGCATCCCAAACAATGAAGCCTAATGGAATTCAATGTGGCCCCAAACAGAACTGGTTTGAGGCTAAATTTCTCCTGCCTTTAGATCATGTTCTCCTGGCATCATGCAAAGAGGCTTAATACATACTTTGACCTATGCTTTATTTATACAACAGAACTGGTCTGGATTGGATGATGCAGTGACTTATATTCTGGTTTAGCAAAAACAATCAATCATATTCTTGGTTTAGGATTCTGATTTGCAAGGAGAATCAGAAGTTCTGATTCAGACCTGAACACAAAACAAGCTAAGGGTGGAAATTTTGCATGTTAGCTGCTATGATTGGTAGCAATCCAGGTGTAAGATTTGGTTGTTCTTTAATAGGCTAAAATTCTAAATAATTCATACTGTCCAAATCAGTGCATTAACTGAAGAAATTTTGACATTAGATATTTCACCTCACAAGAATATAATCAGAAGCATAAGTGTATAGTGGTTAACTAGTTTAAAATACCACACCCAACTTCACAGTTGATTAGAAAGCTTTAAATTGTGAAATTATTTATATAAATTACATGATTTATAGCACTTGGTAAACAATTCTATCTTTTTTCATAAATACCTATTTTAAAAAGGATCCCATGTTGCATTTTGGCAGTAGATTAGGCTTTTTCCCCCTAGAAACACTTAACTCACATATAAATGCATATTGAATAGTGATTTTTCAGATTAATATATTAATTGTGGGACTAAAAGACTTATTTTAAAAAATCTTTACAATATTTAAATTTAACTTGAAATCGCCTTATATCAAATCAGAAAAAGGACCCTCTACCTCAGTATTACCTACACCAAGCAGAAACATCTCTAGGGTCTGGACTTTGTTTATACAAATTGTGTATCCTAGCAAGGTATCACAACACTGTTTTAGGAATACAGATGTTCTAAACAAATTTGAGCTTCTAAAGTACTAATAGTTTTTATTAAGCACAAAGAACTCCTTGAATTTATGTTAGGTCTGCTCTATATCACATTAATAGAACATTTTCTCTATTGCTTTACAAAGTGTAATGTGTTAACTTGTTTTGACTTAATTCATTCTAGGTTACTTTGACTAATAATTTAATTTGTAATATTTTATTAGATAGTATGCCTTATTTAATACAGCTTGAAGTTAGTACAAACAAATAATTTAAGCTCTCTCTTTTAAGATATGCAATAAGAGTCTCTTATAAAATGTACATGGATTCCCAATACATATATTAACCATAATGAGGCTAAAGCCAAATCCCATAATTTAAAATCCAAATATACATAGGATATGTAATGAGATACTCATTCACTTTCCTAGGTATTTAAATGCGTACTTTTTTAAAAATAAAATATAAAGTTTGCCAAATTGCTTTGATAGTAATTAGGTGAAAATGATCAAAATGTGTCAGAAGAAATTAGACATAGAAATTAACAGAAATCTATGCAAATCCTGTATATGTTGTATTGTGCATTGTCTTTCCAACCTAAAGTACAGTATTTCCCTAATTGTCTATTTTCCTTGTATTATCCTACAATATAAACCATTTACCACAACAGAAGAAAAAAGGCCAAGACTTGAAGGAAGTCCAAGTTTTGTTTTGTTTTTTAATTTCACATGAAAATTTAATGATTCTTAAAACCTGGCTCAAGTTTCTCACTTAATTGGTTGGCAAATAAGCTACATCTACATTGGGACCGAAGTTAAGAAATCAATGCTCAGTTATTCTCGATTGCAACGCTACTTTTTGCTCCTTTTGTTGCAGCCCTACTCCGCTTAAAAACGATTTACTGCCACAAACCGTGAGGAACGACCTTTGTATTCTTAACAACACAGACACAATTTGAGACGATCTACGTATAATTACGGGGCACGAATTTATCTAGTCGGAAACTTAAGCTGCGTTCAGGAAAAGTGAAAATGAAGGAGAGCAACGAACGATTTGAAATGGATACCTGAACCTCGCCGTATCCTATTTCCTCCTCTCTCCCTTTCCAAAGAAAACAAAAGGGATTTAAAAAAAAAAAAACCAAGCAAACCCGAGTGCAACAACTTGTCGGGGAAGTCGATCATAACGACTCCCCCCCCCACCTTTCCCTCAGACTCGCAGGAACAAGCAACGTAAAGAGAAAACAAACGGGCCACCGCAAGAGAAAGGGGGAAAGAAAGAGAATCCCAGGGCTTTATTATTATTATTTTTTTTAGGACGAACCGCCGAAAGGAAAGGAAGCCTTTGAAGTCTTTCCACAGCGCGCGAGGCCGGCACGCGCAATCGCTCCTGGAAAAACTCCACCGAGTAGAGAGGAAGGGAAACTTCCAACTTAAAAAAAAAAAACTTTTTTGGGGGGGCAGAAGGGAGACTTTCCCCCCTCCCAAAGTTGCTACTTGCAGGCTTGGGGCTGCTACGAAGCGGACCGAGAAGCTTCCCCCACGGCTGGAAGTGGGCAAGAGCATGCGGGGCCTAGCGCTCTCCAGGCACCGCCGCCTCCGCGCAACAAGAGTGGAGAGGGAAAGGCTCGGGGAGGAGAGGGAGGAGGAGGAAGCGCTGGAAACTCTCCTCACCTGCTGTCCGTGGGCCACTCCGGGGGAAACCGCCGAGTCCCCCCCTTGCCCTCCTCCTTGCAGGGGAGAGGGCGCTCTCGCTTCCGCTTCAGGACGAGCGGAGTTGGTCCGGCGGCGAATCTCGCTGCTTGGAGAGGAGAGGTGGGGAGGGAGGGGGACCCGCGTCTCTGCTTTACTCCTCGGGCTCAGGTACAGTCCGACGTGCTCAGCCCTGCCACAACAGCCCCATAGCCTCCGGCCAGGGACTCCCAGGGAAACGGAGAGCCCTACCGTCGCCTCCAGAGGCCGTACCGCAAGCCCAGGCCGAGAGGAGAGGGAGGAGCCGGGATGCTCGCCCTTCCACACGCGCACCAGGAGGCGGGCGACGAGGCGTCGGGTCCCCTTCAAGGCAGCCCCAGTTCATCATCCCGACCTAACATGGCGGCCGCCGGAGACCCGAGGAGGGGAAGAGGGAAAGGGAGAGGAGGGGGGTGGCGGCGGCAGAGGCAGCTGTTGCTGAGAAGCAACTCCGGCTCCCCCGACGCGAGGCGGAGGCAGCTCCTACTTTCGTAGCTTCAGTTCGGCGGATCTCGCCGACGACCAACAGCGCCCCCTTCCTCTGGGAGCCGGCAACCCTGACCTCCCTCTGCCGGGGGTGGGTGGGTGGAAGACAGGACAGGGAAATGGGAATTTCTTCGAAAAGGAGAGTGGGAAGGGAGCAGGCAATTCTCGAAAAAAAAAGGAAAAAACACCCGCGAAGTTTCTAGGGCAAGTTTCGTTCCCAATAGCAGCAGTGTTAAACTTTTCAACACGTGCAAAATGCTGCCCGTGTGAATCCGCATGAGCAGCTTCACCTTAATGCGGTGTGTGAGGGTGAAGGGCTAGACTGTTGAGAAAATAAACCTTGCTTCTTACGTCTGGCTCGAGGGCCCTCTCGAAGTTCGTTGAGCAGTTCCTTCCAATGCAACTTGTTTTCTTCTAAAATTAGTCTGCACAATAGAATGGATTCAAACAGTTTAAGTGATTTATTTCAGGGGTCTCCAACCTGGACAACTTTAAGCCGGGTAGACTTCAACTCCCAGAATTCCCCAACCAGCAAAGCAAAGCTGGTTGGGGAATTCTGGGAATTGAAGTCCACCCGGCTTAAAGTTGCCCAGGTTGGAGACCCTGACCTATTTAATAAAACAACCCCCACCCTGTCTTCCTGACAGATGCAGCCAGGGGTGGGTTCTACTTATCTTTACTACCGGTTCGCAACGCGCAATGGCCGATGATGACATCCAGGGCGGTGGGCGGGGCCTCTCGCCGGTTTTACTACCGGTTCTTGCGAACTAGTCTGAACCAGGGGCAACCCACCACTGGATGCAGCTTATAAGTACTAGAATTGTCTTGTTTAACCATTGAACAATCATTTACAACCTTCTCAGGTTGTACCTTCTCAGTAATGATTCTGAAGAATGTTCTGCTAGTATTCCTTTCAAATAATAGAAAACTATTGAAAAAACTATCAGCTACTAACATATAAGCAATATTAGACTGCAAACAGTCTCTTAATGTGGTGTAATTAGAGGCTTTTCTAGACAATGCTGTTAGTGTTGTGCATTTGTTCTTCATTTGAAGAATGTTATGACAGCACAGTAGTTTTCCAATTATGATATACTTTTTTACCACAAGAAGTCTTAAGAGAGGTTAGGCTCCTCCCATACTACCCTGTTTCTCCCAAAATAAGACATCCCCTGATAATAACCCCAATCGGGCTTTTGAGCGCATGGCAATAAGGCCAAGCACTTATTTCAGGGTTCAAAAAAATATAAGACAGGGTCTTATTTTCGGGGAAACACAGTAGTAGATCTTTACACTACCAACCAACTTACTACTCTTCTGTAATAGTACGGTAGTATGTTGGTTGGTAGTGTGATCAACATGCTGTCTTTTTACAAAGCCCCTAAATAAAAAAGTGTTGGCTTTGTTCAGCAGTCACAGCTGCTATCTTGACCTTTTTTTGCGCTTCCCATAGATGCCCTGTTGAGATTTTTTAATTAAGGCATTTTAAATCACAGATGCTCAGAGATGTAATTCATTTCATATAATTTATTATAGACATTTGAACCTTACCAATTGACAAGAAAGAAAACATTTTATTTATTTATTTTATTCATATTTATATGCCGCCCTTCTCCCGAAGGACTCAGGGTGGCTCACAACAATAAAACAATAAATTAATGCTAAAATAATCCAATTAAAATCCCCAACAGTTAAAACTAAAAACTCTCAACAGATCAGGAGATTTGCTGAAAAAGCCATGTCTTCAGGCCACCGGGGAAAAAGTGGAGGTCGGGGGCCATCCGGAGCTCAGTGGGTAATTC